>NC_139353.1:23127104-23219604 GCF_055883805.1 Amblyomma maculatum | reverse complement strand
TGCATAATCTGTCGATGGCAACGAAACCTAATATATGAAGCAGGCGCAAACGAGTGCGTAAAATCAGGAGCGCAACGGTATCAATCCTATGCAGCCGCCTCCGGTTGAAGTAGAAATTAAAAGTTTATTACGGAATTCAAAACAAATTTACAAGCATATACAGCGAGTACAAGACCGCAAGTGGGATCTTCCATGAAAATTAATTTCAATAAGCAGCTAAATAGAAATGTACACAATTTACATTATTAAGCAATGTAGACAATAAATAGCTAGATACGTAGTGTAATGTGAGTTGCACGAAGATTTAAATACAAACAATATAATAATGCAGAAGAAGGTACAATAACGTGCACTCACGGATGGCGAGATACATATCAGATCAATAACATTCAATAACGCGAAAATCCCACATTAAGAAGGAAAACCTTCAACTTGAACTTGAACAAAGAAAATGTATTTGTTTGCTTGACGTCGAAGTTCAAATTCTAATCTGATATGGATGAAAACTGAAGGCATAGTTTCCTGTAGTTAGTTCTGACCTTAGGTATGTAAAACGTTATTACGCAGCGCAAAGCGTGTGGTGCTTTGATCGTGCCGGGTGGAAATATGCTCAGCAGGAGCTGATGAAGAATCTTATAAAATAAGATACCGATATTTTAAAAATAAAGGGCTGACATAGGTAGAACGTTTAAATATATGATTTAAATGTGGCGAGGGGGACATTGGAGGGGAAGAGGTTATGATGCGCATGGCTTGCTTTTGCAGTTTTATTTAAGGCCAGAGATGAATATGAAAGGTGTTATCCCAAGATGAGACGACATGGTTCAACGAAATATGACTTGGCGAACTACGGCTGGCTTGGTCCAACATCTCCCGTCCAGCTTCTGCGCTGACATTTCAGTCACTCCGCTCGTTATATTCATGCTGAATATTGGGTTGCTTTTTGCATGTAACAAATATCTATGTGCCTGTGCAAGGTACACAATAAAGAAAGAAAATCCAAAAGCAATCGCATGTTCTGTCTGCCGAAATGCTCGAACTGCACAGTGAAAGGGACGATAGACCTCGAGAGCAAATCAATAATGATGGCATTTAAGTTTACACAAATGACAATTTGCCGAGAGCTCACGTGACCGAAGAGTCTCAGGCGCAAAGAGCGTCTTTTTGAAACTATAGAAGCTTTCTTTACAGCCCATTTCAATACGAATCACATTTTCGCATAAATTTATTTATTTATTTTATTTAAAGTATACTGCAGTCATAAAGAACAAGCAGGAGGGCCATACGAGTCAAAGTAAATGCAACTCAGTTCCACCGTTCGCAAGCAATAAAAAAAAAAAAAGGAGAAAGCGAGTAGCAAAGCAATGCATAGGAAATATTTTTGTTTGAAGTGAAAGAGAAAGTTTATTAGCTTGAACACATTTACACAATACATATCTACACAAGCTCAGAACCACCTTTAGCGACCAATAAGAAGGAAAAAGCAAACAGCAATACACTGAAAAAAAAAATAATAATAATAAAACCCTTAAGGCAAAGAAAAAAAAAAAAAGCAGAAACGTCAGCAAACAGCAAAGAGGAATAGCAACACAGTGCATTTCGCACATGTTTCTCAAAAATAGTTGCATTATCGGCGAAATATGCACCTATTAGAAGTGCATTTCACTGGATTCCACAATATACGTTACTCCGCCCGTAGGAAGCTTTGTTTTCTCGTATGGATAGTTGTACTAATGCATTGAGGTTGAAATCATATAAATCCATAGTAAGGCCGAGCCTCGAATATGCTTGCATCGCATGGGACCCCTACACTACATTCAACGTCCAAAAACTCGAAAAAATCCAACGCCTTGCGCCTCGCTCTATCTTCAACCGGTATAGGTGCCTAGACTCTCCGTCCGCTATGCTGCAGCTTGCAGAATTGGAACCACTAGAAGAAAGAAAGCACGTCTCAGATTCTTGCAGTCGCTATATTTCTCTCCACTAGGTATCCGACCCGAAAACTATATCGCCGAAGATTCCACGCGACCCTCACGCCATAAGCACAGCTTCTGTCTAGCACCCATTTTTGCGCACTCCGACACATAAAACTTTTTTTTTTCCACGAACAGTTTTAGAATGGAATTCCCTACCCCTCAATTCCCATTTCTTTCACCCTCCTTGATTGATGTACTGTAGCTGTTTGGTGCTGTGCATTTTGTTATTTTGTCTCATTGTGTCATGTATTTGCTGTATTATTCGACATTATTGCATAGATTGTATAACTGGTTGCTCTTGCTGGCCTTTTTGCCCTTGCTGATGTCTGATATACTGTCACTTATGTACCCTCCCCTTCCTACTCGGACATGCGACATGTCCGCAGTATTTCATAAATAAATAAAGAAGATAGTGCGGGGGAAAAGACAAGTTTTTAAAACTGTTAGAACGTGCAAAGAATGGCTCCAGGCTGTCAAAATGTGAGTGCCGAGTTCCCAAGCGTGGATGAATGAATAATATTGAATCAATACCTAGTTGGTAATTGTAGAGGAGATATAGGAATCGCAGTCTAGCAAGCAATCTTCTGTTTTCTAACGTCTAAGTGTTGCTTGCCGCCATGAGAGACGATGGTGAATCTGTTTTGCGATATGCATTGAATATAAAAGGAATGTCTTTTCCCTGGACCATATCTAGTTTATTGACATCCTTCTTTTTTTTTTTTTTTTTCATGTAGCAGTCATATGCCATGCAACCAGACTCTAGTTTAATAAGCAACCAGTTTTACGTGTGAATGGGCTGTTTTCAACTTGTAACGAAAAAAACCTAGTTTTCTAAAGGCTGCGCCACACAAACGTTGCTAGTCCGGCTCAAGCGGCTAGCGATCGTGACACCCAGGTATTTAAATTTGCTGACCTAGACATTCATTGATTTTGTAGAAATATTGATAATGATAATGTTCAAGAATTCTTTATTTGCCCTTGGATAACAACTTGTAAATTTGGACGCGAAATTAATTCCAAGTGTACGATTGTTATTATGCCTAAACAAATCTGAAGCTAGGCGAGATTTTCGTGACTCACCCTGTATAACGGCCCATTAGAGTTTTTAGAGCGTGAACTTTGCTTGACCAATCATGTTCATCGTTTGTTTTCATTGCGTGCCAATATATTTGCCACTGAGTAGACCTGGGCCGGCTTGCACGATAAAGTTGGAGCTAAGTCCAGACTTAAACGGTGCAGGCTTAAACAAGCCGCACGCTTCGGTTCGGCTCGTGGATCACCAGAGGGGCTTCCCTGAACGCCCTCAGCAACCACTTGAGGTATTTTTCCTCGTAACACAATATTAAGCCGCAAAAAGCAATGGTACGGATTTTACACAGTGCAAGATTGACCGAATGTTTACATCTTACTGCGAGGACAGGGCCAGCGCATCTCTGTATTTTCTCATTTCTCGACTTAGGTACCGGGCGTCCTTGTGTCTTAACTAAGACGGCTTAGAGTCGTAATCGTACAAGCGACATATTCAAGTCAAGACTAAAGCCCAGTCTTGGCTCCAGTCTTAAGCAGCCATGCTAGCGGCCTATCCTTAAGACTCCAGTTAAGTCTGGACTTAGCTAAGACAGTCTTAAGATCGTTTGTGCAAGCGGGCCCTGTAGTGTTATGCAACAGCTGGCTGCAAAAAAAAAAAAAAAAAGTGCTTGCGTATATATCAGCAGATTGAGCAAAATCAGGAAGAAATGCAGATAGGATAGAGTGCTGAAACCAATCGCAGCCAACTAGCGTGGCAGATCATGTTATTAAGGTGCTTTTGTGCATCTGGTGCTTCAGCAGCGTGTGGACTACCGATGAGCAAGAGTTAAGGGCCATTGGAGAAGAACGCTACGCGCGCGCGGGTTTGTATATACAGCCGCTGTTACTACATTGTGTAAATAATCGCAGTGGCCGCTCACGCTCAGTGGTTTGTGGACAGTGTTTGGACCCTTCGGGGCGGGTGACGCCAACTCGTTCACTTTTCGTATTCAGTAAATAATTTACAAAGCTCCCCCTGTCCTTTCTTGCTCCCGTCCGCACTTCTCGCTATCCTCTCCCTGTCCCTTTTCTTTCCCGCCAGCCGCAGCTCGGATTCTTTTCGTTCTTTTTTTATTATTATTTTAATAAACTACTACACCATCCTTGTTCTGAGGCGTCACTGAGCGGCACACATGTACACGTAGTTAGCGGCCTTCTCATTGCCCCGGGAGAGTGCTATTGCTTCCTTTGATTTTTATATTGTCTAGTTTCATTGATCTATTACATAATTAACGGCAACTTAATAAATCTTTGCAGAAAAATTAACGGTCATGATTGACGCAGGATACATACCAAAGGAAAGTATACCAGGTTGCAAGCTATGGTTTCACTTCCACAGTGAAAAGAAGCAAATTAAAGAGGGTTCAGCGACCAACACGGCTGTGTCTTCCTTATTTCTATGCAGAAATGGTTGACATGTACCGACACGCCCTTTGCTTTCCTCAACTCCGGCATCACACCCAACCCTGGCCCACCAAAAAGGGGTCCGTTTTTTTTCCCCTACAGTTCGCCAGGTGCACTGCGCCAGGTGCCCTTCTTCGCCAGGTGCACTGCGACAGAAGCTGTCCAGAAAGTCACCAGGTTCATTGCGTACGCATCTTGCTTTGTGAACAATGTTCCGTTTCACATTGCCACTAACATTTGAGGATCGAGCAGCGAGCGAACAACGTGAACCAGCTGCGTGTAGAAGTAGCCAAAGAAAGAAGCGTTTCGGTGATGACCCCTCTGAGTGCGGGTCGCAGCGTTAGGAATGTCGACAGGAAAGACGGAGACGTGCTATACTTCGTCTCACCAGATGTTTGCAGCACTACGAAAGGCAGAGACACCCGTGTCCAATCGGGATCACGCGGACTACGAAAGGCAATTGCGCTCTTCCGCGCCTCTCGTCCCCGAAATTGGCTGGGGTGACAGTAGGAGATACAATTCTCTATTATAGCGCGCGGGGGCGAGATACACTTAGGATCACACTTGCAAGGGCTCCTCTGCCTTTCGCAGTGATGCAGATATCTTGTGAGGCGCAGGCGATTTAGGCGTGACGGGTGCGAAGAATTCTGCCGCGACATGGTTATGCCTGACGCATGAGCTTAACGCGAAGGAAAGGAACACAGGTGAGAACCTGCCACGTTGCTTTTCTCAATGATCCTCAGCGGTAGAACGCAGTGTACGACATAGTCGACGAACCGAAAAAAAACGAAAAAAAAGAAAAAAAAACGGAGAGTGTAGCTATGACCGTTCTCAAGCGGCGGTGGCGGCGCGTGGCGCTTGATGCAGCACTACACGGTAGTATTGGTCACACCTGCACACTTCGGACACTCTCCGGGAAGGAGGTGTTGATTGAACGTCCTGGGGCACCAACACAGTGCCCACCCGATACAAAGGGTATGATTAATAAATCATCATCATAATCATCATCATCATAATCATCATCAGGAGACTTACAATTTCCTGCTGCTATTTTCAGAAGCGTGTGGTGGTGGTAGTGGTTTATTGAATAATCATAAAAAGATGTAAAAGAGTGTTGCTGGCTGCTATCTAAAATCTGAAGTACCCGAGCTGCGCCCCTCTCAAAAGAAAAAAGGGATAGGGAGAGGATAGCGAGGGAGAGGCCGAGGGAAGAGATAGCAAGAAGTGGCTGAAACAATACGGAAGGGGGTCTGGTTCCACTTGCAGAGGGACGTCGCATTCTTAGCGAGCGGAGATTCTCAGAGGTTTGGTGTAGGCTGCCTGTGATTTAGTTTCGGTTATTGGTGGAACACTTTCGATTTCGATATGATTCCATTGCAGGGAACGGTCGTCCTTGGTGACACCTGTTGTGAGGTCATTAAGGTCTGTGGAGGCATCGCGCGGCGTATCCTTTGTCCGCGTAGGGCCCTCATCTCGAACACAAAACACTCCCCCAAGTCCCACTTTGCTTCTGAGGAAGGGGGAGGAGGTGTTGGTCGAACGGATGATGATGGTCTGATGAGTTATGTGAGACAACACTTTCGGGTGGCAAGTCCCTCTTCCAATCTCGAAAGGGCAGGGGGAACTTGTACATTATTTACAAAATACAAAAATTGAGCTCCATTTTTCTCATCACGAAATGTCCGCCCTATGAAGACATTAAAATAGAGAAGAAAAAATGATATTTAATGATTAATCGAGGTTATAATACATATTGGCAGAGGTTATCATCATTATCATCATCAGCCTGACTATACCCACTGCAGGGTGAAGGCCTCTCCCATATTTCTCCACTTAACCCGGTTCTGTGCTAGCTGCATCCACTTGACCCCTGCGAACTTCTTAATCTCATCCGCCCACCTAACTTTCTGCCGCCCCCTGCTACGCTTTCCTGCCCTTGGAATCCAGTTTGTTACCCTAAGCGACCATCGGTTATCCTCTCTTCGCACTACATGTCCTGCCCATGTCCATTTCTTCTTCTTAATTTCCACTAGAATGTCGGTAACTTGAGTTATTTCTCTGACCCACTCTGCACGCTTCCTATCTCTTAATGTTACCCCTACCATTTTTCGTTCCATAGCCCTCTGGGTTGTTCTCAACTTAATTAGAACTCTCTTGGTTAGCCTCCACGTTTCAGCGCCATAGGTGAGCACAGGTAAGATGCAACTGTTGTATACTTTCCTCTTTAGCGATACCGGTAAGTTGCTAGACATAATCTGCGAGTGCTTGCCAAATGCGCTCCATCCCAATCTTATTCTTCTTGTTATTTCCTTTTCATGGTCCGGATCTGCGGTTACTACCTGTCCTAAGTAGACATATTCGCCTGCTACTTCCAGTACTTCGCTACCTAATGTAAACTGCTGTTCGTTCCCGAGGCTGTTGAACATTACCTTAGTCTTCTGCATATTGATTTTCAAGCCTACCTTTCTACTTTTCCTGGTAGGCTTGAAAATCAATATGCAGAAGACTAAGAGGTTATAATGACAGAGGTTATATGCAGAGGTTATATGCATTATATGCAGAGGTTATAATGACTAATAATGACCGGTTATAAACCATGTCTAACGACGAATTGTAATGACTACAATTAATTAGAATGACTCGAAATAGTTGGTAATGACTAAAATGACTACTAATGACTTGTAATGGCTACAAATTACCAACATGTCTGGCCACGACTACAATTGATAAGAAACTCTCAAAATTTTTTGTAATGTGTAGTAATGATTACTAATGACATGTAATGAGCAATAAGTCTAACGACGACTTGTGGCGACTACAATTGATTAAAAATCACTAAATTGCTTATTAATGAGCAGCAATGACTAAATGAATTATAATCACTACAAATGACCAATATATTCAACGATGACTTGTAATGACTACATTTGATTAAAAATGACTAAAATACTTAGTGAATAAAATGAGAGGCTAAAGAAAAACGAAAGAGAAATAGGTAAAGAGAAGAGGCAAGAGAAACAGGCGAAGGATAAGAGGAGGAAGAGTAGGCTTTCGCCGTTCATCTTAAGAGACCCCGTATTTTTTTTTTTTTTTTTTTAATGAAGGACAAACATCGGTAGAAAAATTTCGCTACACATTAGAGCTTGTAGACCATGTCTATCTATATGTTATGCAACACATTATTTTTCTGCAGCGATGTTTTCCGCGCTCGAGGGCGAGAAGATCGTTAAAAGCAAATTTGTGCCTCGTCTTGAAATTATAGACCATTATCTTCAACATGTGCATAACATTATTATTATTTTTCATTTTATTTTTTTACTATTCGAGTTCGACAGTTTACTATCCCACGATAGCGAGAAAGGACAGGAAGACAGTTCATGAATCTTCTCCCCGCTCTTTTTATATACCGCCCCCTTTTGCACTTCTCCTCGCCATCCTTTCCTTGTCCTGGCTGCAACTCAGGTTAGATAGCAATTGCAGCGGCCGCCAGCATCTTTTCCTTCTCTTATATTAATAAGACACTACCACGACCCCCTGATGGATGCACTATTTACAAAGTACAAGAAGCAAATACAGCCGCTCTCAGAGATGTAACTGCGCTCAGTCGATCGTTGAACACACACACACACACACACACACACACACACACACACACACACACACACACACACACACACACACACACACACACACACACACACACACACACACACACACACACACACACACACACACACACACACACACACACACACACACACACACACACACACACACACACACACACACACACACACACACACACACACACACACACACACACACACACACACACACACACACACACACACACACACACACACACACACACACACACACACACACACACACACACACACACACACACACACACACACACACACACACACACACACACACACACACACACACACACACACACACACACACACACACACACACACACACACACACACACACACACACACACACACACACACACACACACACACACACACAACCATCTAGCAACCATCTTATCGATATACCGTCCCTTTTTCATTCGTTGTATTCTCTCTGTGCTTCGAAAACAAAAAAATTCAGTTCGAGGGTCAGTGCCCGTGTCTTTATACATGGCGTGACGTTACTTGCGCTTGTGTCTGGCTGTGGCGGCCATGCTGCCGAGCCACTCGTCACGTGTGCTTTGCGTTTTGCTGTCTGACAGCTGCAGAAACGCTTTCGATTATTTTGCCATCCTTTTGGATGGAATGTCGCCTTCACGAAGGAGAGAGCTGGTCGATGCGTTTCGACGAAGAAAAGCTGCAGGTGTGCGCCTGTGTGGACCCATACACGCTGCGAACGGGAGTTGAAACGACGGTGGATGTTGTTGCGTTCTCTAGCATAGTATGCAATGAGACATTGCGAGGTATCTATTTCTTTGGTCCGGCTTTGTAATGCTGGGAAAAATAAAGGCCTTCAGTTCATTGGTGAGGCGAAATTATTTGATAACAGTATTAGCAAGAAGTCTGTCAGCGACGGCACTACAAGGTGAAAAGGTGTTTCTACTCTGCGGTGATCTGAAGGAACCGTTCAAGCATCTTTTTAAGAGAACGTCACCGGATAACAACAATCCCAAATACCGATAGGTTAAAAATTAACCGGGGTTCTGGAAGCGGTGGCCTCCTTTCGAAGACGGCAAAATGCACATGTCCACGCACTGAGATTTTAAGAGCACTTCAATCGACGCGACGCAGTGTTTAACGACAAGTTCATACCCCTCCAACTGCCTTATCGTTTAAAATCCATTTATTATGAGCTGAAACTAACAAGCAGCTGCGTTTGAACTTCTTCAGCAGTGAAAGAATCGTTCCGTCCGCGACCACTTTGCATTTTGGCATGTTTGCATTTGTAAAGGCAAAATGTGCATGTTTGTGCGCCTGCTGCAACACGGAAATCTTTGTTTTCGCAGATAAACTATTCACCACGGCTCTGCAACCACAGGCTAAAAGCATGCGTCTTGTGCAAGACATGGTCCATATTCCAAGTCTGCGTCGTTGTTGAAAGCGTCGCTATATTATCTCCGACTTCGAGTAATCTGATTGGTTGGTGAACACACCGGACAATGTCACGACCACTTCTGGTTCCGGCGTTTCAACCAATCAGATGACTCGAGGTCGGGGTGATAGCGACGCTTTCAATAATGATGCAAACTAGGAATACGGACCCAGATGGTACAATTATTGCAACCTATTCCGCGCTCGCACGATGGAGCTTAATGCCTCTTTTGCTTTCAAGTTTTCGCGATATTTAACTTAGGATAAATGAGAGAAGTTTGCCGCTTACGAAGTGGACTTTGCACATAGCCATATAGGTTATGGTGTGCATGCCCCAACCTGTCTTCATTTGTACCGAGCGACTTGGTATGCTAGCTCTAATTTGCGACGATGCTCGAAATTCGAGACAAGCTTCATTTTTCAACTTTAAAACCCGGAACTCTCGCCGTGATTGGAGCAGCCAAAAACGGCGCACAGGTCCATGTTGAACCGGCGCAGGACGCGAACACGACACAAACTAGCGGCGATGGATGATCTACCGTCAACGGTTCGTCAGCATGACAGACTGATGTAGCGCTGTAGCGTCAGGTGAAGCTAAAGTGTCCTCCAATTTTTTATACTGCTGGACGAATGCGTTCGGTTTCCCTTGACGCACTTTTGTCCGCACCTGCCGCAGTGTTCAGCTGCTTATTACTAATCGCCCCCCCCCCCCCCTCTCTCTCTTTCCTTCTTTCTTTCTTTTTTTAATGGATCCGTGCTCATGCGCGCTTCTTCCGGTTCCGCTACGAGTTGGCCGCATGGTAAAGTTGTGCAATATTAACTTTTCCGAATCGAACTTAACACGGATGGAATGATTAGAGAACCGAACCGCATGCGAATCGAATATGTGCACTAATATTCGCAATTTGTAAAAATATTCCTGCAAAACGAGAATTCGGGCAAAGCATTGCAGCGCCAGCGGAACTTAGGGGAGGAGTCTAACACTAAATTATAGGAGTTAGAGCTATATATCAGATAAAGGACACGACACTAATATCCACTAAGGCGTCGCAACATGAAGTTACTATATTTACACTTTATCATTTTAAAGTTATACATATAGGAGAATTACATTAGTGCGATAACACTAAGAGCCCCAGTCACCGATTTCGGGAATGTTTGTTCTGAATTAGCTTCCAGGCTTGCGCAGCAGCGAAGTTCCCCCGACGCGCTCGATCCTGCGTTAAAGAAACAGATATTCCGCTACGGCAGCATGTCATATTCGCGTTTTTCTGCCAAACGAATAAATGTTCCCATATTGTAAGCTAGCTCCAGAGCAGCGGCAGTTGCTATAAAAGCTTCGTTGTCTGGTTAAGTCATGCCGTGCCTTGTCATGAGGGGTAGCCATGCGGGTTGTCTGAGGCGGAACGCTATAGGCTTGACGGAGTGAACAGCGAGGAAGGCAACTGCAAGGAGAGTATAATGATAATCGGATGGGGCTAATATCCTGGAAAATATGAACTGCGGAAACGTGCAAAACGGGCGAAGAAAACCGTTCATCAAAGTCGGTGCAAAACTAAGGATGTTATACATAAACAATTGATTAAGCTTAGCATACCCGCGGCCATACGTGCTAACGCACCTGATTTGCATTAGCCCAACCACGTTATATCTGTTCTTTCTTTTTTTTTTTTCACTTGATATCGAAATAAAAAAAGCTAAGGCCATATGACAGAACATGAGGTCAGCTACAGCTCACTACACATACTAGGCTCACCATTGCGGTCAGCTCATTAACTGTTGACAACTTGGAGCTTTCGTGGGGTTCTAATAACGTTGGTATGACGTTGGCTTACGTGTCCATGACTGGAGAGTGCCCCGTGACTCCTCAGCGAGCGCCGTAATATATCCGTAATAAACGACTCTCTCTGTTCAGCACTCGCCATGGTGTGCGAGTCGCCACTCCCGGCCATTATGTATGTATGAGACAGGTAGGGAAGTCGAAACTTTCTCCAAATTTTTGAAAATTCGCGCGTCTATATACTGCATAGGCTTTATCATCTTCGTCGGCCGGTGCATTCTTTGGCGAACATGTATACTATTGACTGCTGCAATCCTCAGAGCAGGCGGTGTAAAAAAACTCTCGCCCATTGAGGAAGGAATGCCTATCGTGGAGGGGATGGGCGTGTGATGATGTTCCGGCACCACTGCTGCGAAAGCTTCTTTTAGTTCACGGTCGTATGAAATGAGGAGGATATAACGATTAATTCTAACCGCGTCAGGAAATTACGTCATACGAACGTAAGACTGAACAAAAGTTGTTATTAATGCAAGCTCTCTTGCGAAATTTCAGCCTGAACAAGCGTATGATATAGGCCGAGTAAATGTTTCTCGGCATGCTCCGAACGATTTCAAAGTCAGTATAGAAGATGAGCATTTCTATCTCTTGGCTAAACCCGATAACAATAGCAGCAGATAATCTGTTTCACGCGCTTGAAAAACAGATGGCAAAGCGGTGGTGACGATGTCATATAGGGAAGGCCGTTCCATGGGCTGCTCGAAAAAAGAACGAAGCAGAAAAAGTAGTAAGGTTGAAAGTTGGGCGAGTTGAATCTGGTTCATTTTGAAGGTAGCGCGAAAAACGAGAACCAAGAGTAGAAGCGATCGTGCTGTGTCCTTCTACTCTTGGTCCTCGTTTTTCACGCTACCAGTAGTAGTGTGCGATGGTGGGCATGCAATTTGCAGTGGATGATTGGTGCGGTGGGAAATTTGATATAAGCTGCTTGATTCAAAGAACAATAAAAAAAATATTGCGAAAAAAAGCAAGGCTGTTAATGCGGCGACGAAATGAGAGGAGTGGAGATCCGGATTTCGCTTTCAAAGTCGGAACACTGGTGCCGTACGTACGAGTATGAGGCGAGTATGGTCTTGGCGATAAAAGGCTTTCTCAGCGTTCATCTCTATGTAAATATTCGGTCTGAATTTGCCCTTAGGACATGCCTCTACGAACGTAAACATACCCCGTTAAGAGATCTGTTCGCCGGGATTTAGGCTGATGTCAAATGCTCCAGATCATTGCGGCTGAGCTGACTTTACAAACGTGGTTCTGCTTTTTCGCACGCGCAGGCCATCCCTAGGCGCCAAATGATTATGGTATCACCGCGTGGATTTCATTTTGGAAAAGGTGGTCACCACCTTGGTGGTCACAGTCGTCAAATTTCTAATGTTCTTGCCGGAAGTCTTTGTGTCGTAACCACGTGCGAGGTGTAGGCACCTGGCGCCATCTGCCCGTGCACCCCGATTCTCGGTACTGGCGCTGTCAACAGTAACTGAGGGCTTCAGTGGTGCAGCAGTGCATTGCTGCAGTGATCGGAGACTGGGGCAGAGATTTACCGTAAATGACGACGGTACCGAGACGCGCCATAAAGAGCTGAGTACTTTCGTCTTGGCTGCAGTAGAAACAGTAAAAGTTCCCAGCCCACTTCGTGCAGAACCTTCATAGGAATGCTACATATGCGCGTTAATGGGTACAAATTCTAGGATGAAGCAAAACGGGTTACACCACCGGCGATGCCCTTATCGTGGCTAAAGTGTCTTTTCCAGAGTATGGAACATAAAGCGGAGCCTTTTCTAGCCGGCAACCTACTAGAGCCACCTGGTTTGGTTGAGAATAACTGCTCCTCTTTCGGTGCAGGAGAATGCGGCAGATGACGCTGCTAGCGCTCAAACGGCAAATTAACGCGGGAAATGCAAACGGGAAAAGCAGGTACGCGTGCACCCGATTCTCCCCACACCATATGCGTACCCTACGTGCGCACGTGTTTCTGCCAGGACATGTGCATGTGTATATTCAATTTGTTTTGAAGCAGTGGTGTTCGCGTTTATGCGTTTGAGCCTGCAGGTGAAGATGTAGAGCTCTCCTCTGCAAATGTGCCGATATGTGTGCAGTGGAAACTGGAGTGTGCGGAAAACGTGTGCTGCAGCCTGCGTGTGCGTTGAGCCTTTTCTAGTGCAGTGCTTGGTGCACGTGTTTACACATTTACGCCCGCAACGAAAGTGCAATGCTCTTCTCTACAACTATGCCGGTGTGTATGCAGTGACAACTGGTATGTATGCAAGACATGTGGTGCATGCTGTTTGAGGCTATTGTTGCCAAGTGTGTGCGAGTTCTCCTCAATAACTTGAACCACCACAGATAATTTGATTGTACTATGACATTATAACCCTCGATTCGCTCCCTAACTCTTTTTGGTGCGAATGCACTATTTCTGGGCCTTGAGGATGTGCGCAACAGATACTGCGCCATTCCTTTCCTGTAAACTAATTAGTAATGAAAACATTCGTCGGGTATGTAAAATGATAAATAGCAATGATGATAATTAATAATCAATTCCAATAAAATAATAGTCCATGATAATTAGTGGAATAATATAAAAAATAAAAAATAGCTCAACTGAATTAAACAGTGCTTTCGCACGTGTCTAACTCGGTTTAACTGTAGTTGAAACCACGCCAAACTTTTTTTACTTCCCTTTCCCCCATCCCCAGTATAGAGTGTAGCAGACCAGTGCCTGTACCACCGGCCGACCTCTCCACCTCAACTTTCATTAGATCACCTTCTCGCTTTCTCACAGCCCTTTAACTTTTTTATTTTCTTTTCTTTTTTTTTTTTTTTTTTTTTGCACTCTGGCTTCGCGCTGTGCACGTAGGTAACGATTGAAAATGTTTCTTCTGCCTTTTCCTTCGTCGCTTCAGCCCATGTGGCGTAGCATTGTTTAGGATTGGTTGGCTAACTGGTGGCTGCTGCTGTAGCTTCTGGTTCCTCCCGTTCCTCCCGCGCTTGCGATACTCTCGTATTTGCGTGTTCTTTCGAGCGTTATCTTCATCAGTTAGCACTTGCCAGCAGGTATATTGGTTATGCAGTCGAGTGGTCTGGATATGGCTGAAGCGGTAGATGTTACGCCTCTGCTCCTGGGTGTTGTGACGTCATACCAACAGCTGTGTGCACTCAGTACCTGCTGCTCTTGACGGCGACGTTAAGACAGCCGATAGTGACGTCACTCAACTGTTCGCCACAGAAGTCTTCGTTGAAGCTTTGCACCGGAACACACCTTGTGCTCCGTGTGATAGAGCCTTCGCTTTAAGGAAAAAAAAAAAAAAAAGAAAGTAGAATATTCGTGAGACTTATCGAAGTAAACCGTTTGAAGAGAACACTGAGAACCAAAAGATCTAGAGATACAAATTGCCTCCTGTGCTCCCACAGCACCTGAAAAAGCCGCTAAGTATCGCCGGGGATTTCATTCCTTAATAAATTATGTCGAAATTGGTACAACCGGACCGAGGCATACAAAGTAATTTGCGCGTTTTCTTTTCTTTCTTTTTGAGCTGCGCATTATTTGCTCTAATCGCTCAGTTTTAGCATTACTGTGCGAAGGCTCATCTTAAGTGAAAAATGAACAAACAGGAATGTCTTAACTATTTTACGTTAAAATCCCGTTGATGTGCAGTGAGCCGCCATTTGCTATTAATTTTGATCAAGTGAAGATAAAAAATGCTATCTGCAGATCAGGTATAAACATTAGCTCATTTAAACTAATGGAGTAAAAAAATAATTATGAATTTTTTGTACCACTACATTTGTTTAGTTCAGCTATCGGCTTACTTTCCAGCGCACACTAAACGACCGCGCACATTTTGGTCATGCTTCATGCGTTTGCAGTCTGCATAAGCTTACAATCAAACACCACCTCACAATTTTCAAGAGCATTTGAAAAGAAAGTGACCACCAGTGCTGGACAAACACGTCGTCAACTTGTGTAAGAATATATATATAGTGCACATTACTTTTTTAGGAAACGTAGTGCAAAGAAAACAAGGACAAAATGAGGGATACACGCACGAGCGCTTGTATGTGTATCCCTCATTTTGTCCTTGTCTTCTTTGCGCTACGTTTTCTAAAATGCAAATGCACCAACTCGCCCAATTCAGCATTCTTGTGCAATATTATAGTGCGACTGCAGTAGAAAATCTGAATTCACCAAATGAAGAATTAAAAATTGGAAGCAGTAATGGATTGAAGCCGGATATGCGATCGATAGCAATCGGTTTTGCGAGCTTTTGCGTGGTCTAATGTTTTTTTCTTTTTTTTAGTTTTTGGACTATCATCGAGATTTTTTTCAAGGATGTGATACTTTAGCATACTATCAAGCTCAATTTGTAATTTATAATAAATATTTAAACTTAATTATTTAGTTAAAACTTGCATTTAGTCCAGTGAATTTATACTGGACATATAAGCTCTCCGCGATAATGACGATGTTTTAGCGTGGAGTTTATTTTTAATCACAGTTAACAAATTAATTGCGAGTAAATACAACGCGTAGTCATTAACAGTCTATTCGTGATGTAAGTTATCAAATTATATAACACTTGTGCTGCAATTATATTCGACGTAAACTACACGACATTATAACACTTGTGTTGCTAAAGCTTGACACTAATATTCATTATTGACACAACTGAAGGTGACGCTCACTAACAGAGCTGATATTCATAAAAAGCTGAAATAAATTACATTTATTGAAATAGTTAAAGAAGGCTTGTTGGCTTAGGTTAAAATCAATGGGCAAAATAGACTCGGAAATAAATACAGCGCTGAGTGCGCGTTTGTCTTTTTTCCGTCTTAGCCTGCTTTGTACTGTGGTTATGATACCAATTTATTTCTTCAACACTTTTCTGGTTTGAGCTTTTAGGTTGCCCCATCTTGTTTAGTTTAAAACTACGCTGTAGATGTACGACAGTGGCTTATTTAGAAGAGCATTCTAACCGCCCCTCTCAGCAAAACATTGCGTTGAAAAACCGCGAAAAACCCCATATATTTTGATAAAAAGTACCAAAATCTTTTCTTGAACTAAACAAGCCAGCACTTTATTCATCTCCTCCAAGAATCACTCATAAATCCGCTCCTGATACGAAAATACGAGTGCGTAGATATCCTAACTTCTTGTCTATGGCAAGATGGCCGCCGCGCGCTCGGCCAGATCCACTCCAGCAGTTCTATTATAACCTCCTTGGAACATAGATTAGAAAGCACTTTTTCTCTTTTGAAACGACTCGACTCTGACAGGGAAGGATGGTGGTTCAATTCCTGGCATGGACGCGTTTTTTCTACATTGCATGCCAAATCTCAAGGTCATATCAGGCTTCGAACGTCAGACGTTGTACTCTCGCGGCGTGCATCAAACATCGCCGCCTTCAATCTCCAAGGTCATTAATTGGTGCAAGCTAGGTACTGCGCTTGCGAAAATATCATCTGCGCCTCGATATAGCTTGTAATTTCATTTGCTTTAGCTTTTATAACTACATTGCTATCTGGGACTAGTCGGCTCTCCTGACGCCCTTTTTCCCATATTGGTGCTTTCTGTCAGTGAACACCACCAGCGTGACTCAAAATTCCCTCTGAATAACCCGTGCAAAAACAAAATAACATATAAAAAAGAGACGCTGAGGATTGTTCTCTTGTATCCACCAGCCGCCACATTCATCCATTTTCGCCTCAGTGCGCGCTTACAGGGTGGCGAGCAGATTAACGCACACTCGCGGGGGCTTCCCAAATGGTCGTTCTCTTGCGGCCCTTCACTCTTCACAATGGACACTCGAAAATTGGTGCGAGACCGGACGTGGTAACCCTTTCAACCCTACGCACTCACAACACGACAATTCGAATGGGTCAGGCCCGGTGGTCGACGCAGCTTGACCACTCCCGGGAGCTGTAACCCTTTGGGCCCGAAGCGTTAGCGCTGTAGTTTGAGCAGATGGGTCGTGCTTTTTGGGAAAGCCGATGACCGGTCGCCGTTTCCCGTTAGCGCCAAGATCTTTTGTCCTCGAAACTACTGCAGGGAGAGAAAGGAGAGCTCCGCAGTCACCCCTGTACTTTCGCTGTTGCATCGTCCCCCTTTCCAAAGCGAAACAATTGACCAGGGTTGTGAACGGGCTCCCGGTGGCGCCCCACATTCCCTGCGTCAACATGGTACCAACCGTGCGCTCGGCAAAGCGCCGAGACCAGTGCAGAGAACAAAAACGAATGTTGTGTTAATGTATGTGCAAGCAAGTGTACGTAGATGGCTCGCTGGATAGCATATTTTGGGTGCTTGGCGTCACCATGGAGTAAAGAAATTATGCGTTGGAGCTTGTTCAAACCAACGCCATATTGTTTGCCGTCATGTATAATGCTCCTCAGATTACTTTTTTTATTCTAAGTAATTACTTAAGATGAATTATACAAATCTACAACGATCTAGAAGTATTTATTCCCATGTTTTCAATCAATATTTCATCACCGGTCTGTTATTGATAACTGGCGTCACATTCCAAGAACAAGATAACCGAACTAGCAAACAAACTTGTTCCCTTTATCGGCTTTCGCGCAAAAACCGCGAAAAACCATGGTTCTCGCGAAATCTGATAATATTAGAAGAAAAAAAAAATGAATTTACAGTGGAACGATACGGAATCCAAGTGCTCATGCATGGAAACGGTACTACGCAGCTGAGGATTCCCATTATGTTGCAATTCGCCCCCCAAGCGTGATCTTGTTTTTTTAAAATGACCCACAAAATATCCTAAACAATGACCCCAAGATGTTTTGGGAAATAATAAACACGCAAGCAACGTGCCCCATCACTCTTACAACTGCTGCGGGTGAGGAAGCTACTGATGACGAGTGCACTAGCATATTTAACCACGCGTTTGTTTCCGTTTTCATAGGTGAAATTGGTTCCTCATTGCCCACCACACATAATGTAGAACTACCAGAAATGACAGACATTGAAATCACTGTGCAAGGGATTATAAATCATACTGGCAAAATTAAACTTCTTATCAGCCGCCGGAGTGGAAATAAGCTCTAAACTACTGAAAAACACTAAACGCATATCAGCCATAGCATCTTTCACTGTTGCACTCTCAGTCGCTTTCAACAGAAGCCCTATCGGATCAATGGAGGGTAGGAAGGGTCATTCCGGACACGTACAAGCGATTTTCCACTAAATTATCACCCCCATCTCCTTAATCAATGTGAGTTTTAAACTCATGAACGTATCATCTGCTCCTATGTCATACATTTCCTAGATTCACACAACTTCCTTCATCCGGGTCAACACGGTATCGTAGGGGTCTCTCTTGCGAAACTCAATACGCTGATGTGTCGAAATATACGCACTGCCTGTCGCACACCGCAGCTGGTTTAGACAATACAACTTGATTGCGGCGGGAAATTCGGATAACAATGATCTCCCCCGATGAGCGCAATGCACACAATACAATCACAATACTCGCTCTTGATTTCTTGATTTCGAAGTTTTGAAGAAGTCAGCAAATTGTCCGATTCTGACAGTGCAGAGGAGTGACCATGATGTGGGCGCCGAAAGGAAGGACAAATATAACCGGTTTCGAGCATTGCCAGTTACACCTGAAAAGAGGCCAGAAACATTGCAAAACCAACGCACAGTTAGACATCGCGTTTAAGAGTTACGTGCGAGGTGAACATGCCTTTATGTTGCTGCTTTTGTGTCAGCGTTTTCTTCTTTCTGGATTCGTTAGCCCTGTTGTCACTGTGGTAGTCACCATATTTTAAGCCGTATTTGCCCTAGTGGCACCCTCTCGTGTCCATTAGTTGAAGCCTGCGCAATCCCCTGTTCGCACTTCATTCGCGAGCGTCTGAGAGGCACGGGCCGCTGTTAAAACCCCTCCTCCTCTCTCAGCCCCCCTTCCTCAAAGTGACCTTGGAAGTTTGAAAGCAGGACCCACTAGGCGTTGGGCATCTGTCACGCGACAAGGGCCATCGGGCGGGCGCGTCCCGACGTCTTGGGGTCACCCCGTCCGAAAGGGGGGCTACGGGTCAAGCAGTGGTGCGTGAGTCCAACCCCGTTCTCTCAACACGCGGGGTACGCTGCCACCAGCTTGGCTCCATCTGCCCTCGTCTCTGAGCGAACACAAGTGAACGCAAAACATGAATAAGGATGTAAGTCTGGTGAACTGTGAGGAAGGGAAAACTGGAAACACGTAAGCTCCCCGTAGACACCGGCCCAACGCGTGCGCGACCACGAAGGACGCCTTAGAGAAGAGGGTGGAAAATCATGAAAGTCGGTTTTCGCAGCGGTAACTGTTTTCCTGGTAGGGGTATACAAATAGCGTAAGGCGAAAGTGAAAGCTGCCACTTTTACTTGGTGGACACTGCGAATGTTGTTTAGGTAGGCTGAGCAGCAGCTTGAGATCAAGTGGCCAGTGTTCTAGGTAGGCGAGTATTGAATTCAACCTCATCGTGCCTTGTATTAATGCTTTGTAGTTATTCGTTACGATGCCATTATTCGGGTGCTAGTGAGCAGACCGAATCACACAGAAAGTCTGCAACGTCCGGGACATAATTCAAAGCAGTGTGCGTTGGCACACAGTAGTCAAGCCGGGTGGCCAGTCCGGTCGAATATACACGGGGAAAAACAGCGCTAAAGTTTTAACAACAACAAAGAAAACTGACTATTAAATAGCTAAAAGTGCTACTGCGAACGTAAGCGATGTGCGTACGTAACAGAAGCTATCAGCTCAAATCCTGATAGGGATGAAGGAAGCAAATAGTTGGAGCGAAGGTCGAAGAGCTATTCCAAGCATTGCGTAAACTATCTATAGAGCAGCCTGGAGGCGGCGGCTCCTACACGCTGGGTGACGCACAGATTTCACAAAGGCCGACCGGAAGCAATGTTACGTGGGATGCGCGCATTCATACGGTTCTCACACGACTACCACAAGACGTCGACAGACCCTTTTCCTTTCCGTTCTGGGAGGGTCACCTGGAACCTACTCACGCGTGATTCCGCGAGTATTGCTAACCCGGTTTTAGCTGAAGAATGACGCGCGCCGAAAAACTCTTGCCCGACAAAAATACAGGCTATATAATACGGGAGGCTTTTCGCTCCATAAGACTTTTTGGCTGTCGCAGCTGGACAAGAATTGGGAGCGTCTGACCATCCGTGCTTTTGTGTCGCTACATAGCGTCTCGAAGACAGCACCCGTTCAGCGCTGGCCTGTATATGGGGCAGAAAAGTAAGCAAACTAAGCTGCCGCAGTGTGATGCTGCAGACGGAGGTGCCGTATTATCGGTACATAATGAGCAGCACCGCACTCGAGAGACAGCTGTTCGAATTTCTGTCAAATTGGGGGTTGCGAAAACTTTATGGACCGAATTCCTGAAAAATATTATGTACAGAGGTCACGTGGAACATATTAGGACGAAAAATAGAGAGTGAAGTGGGTCCCTTGATACTATCCCATTGGGTTTTCTGAAGGACTTGGTGGCTGAAACCACGACCAGTAGCCCTAACCAAGCTCTCCGTCTGTAGCCTTCAGAAGTCTGCAAGCAGACTTTAGAACACCACCGTTATCACATTTCCCTCTTTTCCTACATTTGGTTCTCATAAGGACATTGAAGTCATGTTGAAACTAACATAGACCTGTTCTAATGACCACCAATCATTTCTTCTTTGCACCAGCCGTGTCAGCGCTATAACAGCAGTTTCTATGAGCACCCACTACTATGATTGCCGTTTCTATAGGCAATCACTGGCAATGCGGGAGGTTTTATCTGTGAACGCATGCCCAGCCATTCGCATTTCTCTTGAAGAAGCGCACAGAGGGAATCATTATTCAAGCATTTGTATATTATTTACAACACATAATCAGTAATGCATAGCTTACAAAAGGACGCCTTGTTCGTGCCCAAGTAATTCGCCACGAGTGTTCTAAAGCGTGACACACTTCAATCTCAGCTAAAATTGCACAGGTATACCAGTGTTGCACCTGCCTGCATGCGAAAAAAAAAAAAAACGAACGAAGAACATTTCTTAGCCACGTGGACTACCAGCCGTTAACTAGTACAGTTTGGCGCAGGGCACTGGGCTGCCGGACTAGGCTGACAACCCGTGGCCCTAGAATTTTCATGAATTAGTAAAACGTTCAATCAATTAACCAATCGGCGGTACGCGCATTAGTTTAGTTTTGTAAATGTGTCGAATCAAGACGAAGGGTCTTAGGAAATTAAGTTTCATGATCCACGTCTGAGCATTGTTGGATTGAAGAAGCAATCAGATGCAAGCATGATTATCCACTTTGTCAGTGACAAGAATTGTTCGCCATATCAAGTAAGCGCTACTTGTCGTTTTCTCCCTCAACTGGTTGCCGAGAGACAGGACGTGATACTTAACCCATCGCAGTTGTTTCGGCGAGACCTCCTCTCGTAAGCATGTTGCCGTGCCTGTTATGTTGAAGGAAATGCGGTATAGCCGAGTGCAGAACTTGTTTTTCACGTTCGCTCTTTCACCCTTCTGTTCCCGCACACGCTGCTGCTGGCTTCAAAGAAAGGATACCAGAATACAAAAAGAACCGAAGAGTTTTTTGAAAGAACGAGAAGTGACCCACGCTTGGAGTGGACATTGGTCAGCGGTGAAATAAAAAGAAGGTCGGAAAAACACCCGGAACTTTCCCTTTCGCGAAAACGAAAGGCTTCCAGCGTGGGAGCGGCTTCGTCCGGCCTTTCCATTCTTTGGGCCGCCTTTCCAGAGACGGTCGTTTTTTGTTGACCGCCGGCTTTCACTTTCCAGACGCACCAAGCTGCCACGTGGACAGCGCCTTCTTTCCTCCTACCCCTTCTTTTTAAACTTTTCGTTTCTTTTAAGCCTCTATCTCTCTGCGGTTCTTTCTCCCTGTTCTTTGGGTCAGCAGGGCCCAAATACCGGGGCTGGTCTTTGTCATTTTTTTTTCTTTCTTTCTTTTTGCACCCCTCCCGAATGGTCAAGCCATCCCTTTTCGGATGCTTCCCGCGGAGATTCATTGTTGACCACTGCGCGACCGAGCGGAGAGTGGGGTTCTTCTCGTCCCTTCAACCGCTTTGCAAGAAAGTCCCGGCCTAGGGCAGCGCGTTACTTATGTATCCTCGGCTGGGGCACCTGGCACCAAGACGTCGCAGGCTGACATACGTGCGTGTTTCCGTGCTTGGCTTCGTAGTGGGGGAACACGCTAAAGGGGAAGGTGGCTTTAATGATCCCCATTATCCTAGCCGGCAGTTTCAGTAAGATGGTGAGCTCGATCGGGTGGCACATGACTAGGAGACGGGAACAGGGCGAGGTAAGGACGTATGGTAACGAAGAACGCAGCATTAGCAATGCATATATTGTTCAATGCGCGCGCGAACACAGCGCGTGTGTGATTCGAATTAAAGCAGCGCACTTAGCAATTTCTGTTGTAAGGGTTTCCAGAACTGATGTTTACGCCCACAACTAACTGTAACGCTCCCATTAAAACGCCCCTTTCTGTTTTAGAAATTTAAAATGCCAACTAATTGTTGTTTGCGCTTTTTATTTTATACATACATACATACATACATACATACATACATACATACATACATACATACATACATACATACATACATACATACATACATACATACATACATACATACATACATACATACATACATACATACATACATACATACATACATACATACATACATACATACATACATACATACATACATACATACATACATACATACATACATACATACATACATACATACATACATACATACATACATACATACATACATACATGCATGGGCTGCTTGAGCACTCGGGTATTTGAACGCAGCCCAGGCAGCCAGTCAGTGACACGGCTTGAATGTAAACTCCGTCAAGGCAGATGACATTACAACTGTACCCCAGTCACATCAGATTCGAACAAATAATAGTTTTTAACTTATAAAGAAAATTCAAAGAGCAACAATGGGTGCAATGATATCATAACATTTCATTATGGTACCATGAAGAGGATCTTCACTGAAGAGTGAGTGCGTATATAATGATAAAGCGAAAAGAGATACAACACGACACACACACACACACACACACACACACACACACACACACACACACACACACACACACACACACACACACACACACACACACACACACACACACACACACACACACACACACACACACACACACACACACACACACACACACACACACACACACACACACACACACACACACACACACACACACACACACACACACACACACACACACACACACACACATGTAAACAGGTTGCTGTAAGTCGCACGTACAAATTACACATTAAATCATGAAATCGCTAGGATTACTCGCGGTTTAAAATAATATTTGTTTTTATTACTACTCTTTCTTTACTCACTTTATGGACGACGCTTCAAAAGGCAGATTATTGAACATAGAGGGAACATAATTCCTGCATCTTATTTAATAGTTTGTATATATTCTAGGAGCAGAATCTCAGTTTACTATTAGAATTGAACATTTTGAACGATTGATGATAGTAAAACCATGTGTAGATCCATGTAACGTCTGACTTTTTCAAACCGAAAATTTAACGCTTTAGTCTGTGATGTGTTAACAATTTCATTATCAGTGCCATAGATGGTGTTTCTCAGATACTTATATAAGACGCTATCCACTTTATTTACTAATATGCTTGAACATAAACCGTACGATGTTTTTTTCATATCCTATAAAGGATTCTCCAAGCGACATGGTAAGTTAGTTCTCTCAAGTGAAATTGTGAAAGGCTTTAATATGACGCATTTGGGAAGCTACAGGGGACCGACGTCCGGTTGTCTGGGATTTTGCGGGCGTATTTCAATATGATGCTCGCCGATATGCTTCTTTGCAATATGCCACTGCCTTGCAGAGCAGCACCGAGGCTTGAAAAGGGGGCGTTAGCAGGATAAGCTTGATGTTCGGCTGAGTGCAATCCGGGTGTCTTACCCGGGCACAACGCGCGCCACATTGAGTCACCTACGATCATACAGCGGGAGAGAGAAAAGACGGCAAAAAGAAAATGACGTGCCAAGTACCCTTTCACGACGCGAATACATTCAAGCCGTATTCCTTATTATTCCGGATGCTTCTAATCATTCGATACATATTTTTGCTTTAGGAAAACTGAAAGACAGCCAGCAGGTATATATTGTAATTTTCGGTATGCCTGACATAACTGCATCATGAGCAAACTTAATAACTGAAATAAGCACTACCATTATTATTCCCCGCTTCTTTAGCGGCTTTTAGCCACAAAATTGACCTAGATTAATTAGTGCTCAAGTACAATGAGCTAAGCACTTCTTCAATGCCTCTTCAAAGGTAATGGAAATAAATTGGTGACCCATATCCGCGGACAAATAGAAGCCACCAAGTCAGTGCCTCCGATTTCTAGTGAAGATTCAGTTATCAATTCGTAAAAAGCGTCTTACGAAAACTGCATGGATGCTTGTGCACGGCACAATAATATTTTTTTAATTGGCAAATGTTAAGGGGCCAAACGACATGTTTAAGTGCACACGGCGCCATCTGAAAGTTTTTTTTTCTTTTTTTTTTTTTACAAATTAGGAATAATAAACCGAATGACAAAGAAATCAAAAGGAGCAAAAAATATCGGAGGATATAAAAACCGGTACGCGCATCCGTAACAAAAGAGGAGCGCTGGCAACATGACCGACTTTGGCAGTGTCATAAATAGAGGCTGGATATTTTTGGCACTTTAAATGCACTTTTTAGGCACCAGAAATAGGCAGTTAAACATCTTAGACACCAAACGTAGAAGAATAGGAACTAAAACCTTTATCACTAGTGCACATTTAAAAGGTCTGAACAACGAGGTGCAATATCTGAAAAAAAAAAAAAAGTGAAACAGAAAAACAGGAGGAGTGATTAGGGTTTTTCACAAAGACAGATATTGGCGTAGAAGGATGTCCCGCAACATACTATACAATTCACATGCTTCAGTAGAGCGAAGGGGGCGGTCGCTTTCTGCTACGAAAGATTATGGAAGATGATGTTACCAACACCTTTAACCACCTTTGACGCGCCGGTAAGCAAATAACAAAATCCTAAAACGGCTGATGAACACTGTAATGCAGTTGATGTCCTCTGTTCAGCTCCGGAATTTACCTACAATACCGAGTAAAGGCAAACAATGAAAGCATTAACTGGATGTCCGCGTTTAGAAATTAATGCAAATAGCGTCAACTTAAAATGTCTAATATCTGACCTCGAAGTTTTCGCACTCATATCACATACAAAAACTACAATTATTACATACATGATGCTGTAACATTGATAAAAAATTAGTTGCGGTTTAACTCTGGTTAACCCTAGTTGAATTGCGATAGCAACGGCGGAAACTTCTCTTGCCTGCTACATCATTCCACTATCCCGCCCTATCAGTGAAAGGTGCTACATTATTGGGGACGCTGTATGACGCCAGAGCGTAAGTTACCAGTTTTTTTTTTTCTTCTTCTTCTTAACAGTGTTTTGTAATTACTGGCTTCAAGGATCTGGAGTCAAGCCACCTTTAATGGCGCTTGTCATACGGGGCACCCGAAATACTTGATACGAGAAAATGTAGCCGTACGTTGCTGATAAACGGTGAATATACGAGTAAAACTCAATTATTATAAACGAGCCTGCGTATGTACGCTGAGGGCCCATGACAAATGTCGTATATCAGGAAATCACTGTATGGGTGAGGGATGTTAGTTTCATTTCATGCTAACTGCTCGCAAAAAGCTCTGTTAAGTTTTATAGATTTAACAGGTGCAGTTGCACACAAGCACCACTTTCGGGCTAACATGCTCCAAGTTATGCTTCTTCTCACTCCGAACAAAGTTGCCAGCTGAAAAAGAAAAAGCGCTCGACATCAACGGATGTTACAAGAGCGTGCTTGTACGTACTTGGAAACGTGTGATGGTTCGGTATTCATTGTTCACCTGCAAGAACTCTTGAAAATTGTATTAGCACTGAAAACCCCTCGTTTTAGCCGAAGATGGACAGCAACTTAGTGTGGATGCTTTCGGCAACTTCTCTGCCAGAAAGAGCAGCAATTCGTTACAGTACATTCTCTATTAGTCTAATGCTGGTCGGCCTCTCTCGTCGAATTTACTATTGGACGCTTCGCAAGACAAGTGGAAAGCTGAATAGGCTATGCGTGCTTTCTGCTGCTTCTTGAGCGACACGGGACTGGACTCGCGCTTGTGAGACTAACTAATGTAACTTTATATTTATGTCATACCTCTTCTCAACCCATCGTCGCCCATCACGACCCTATTTCTACTCCTTTCTCCCTTACCTGGTGCAGAGTAGAAGGCCAATCTTAAACTTTCTCTGCCTTTCCATTCAATAAACACTTCTATAAACAAACTTGAGCAGTTTTGTTGAATTAGTGGTGAAATGAATAGGGCTGAAGGGCTGAAGTGGAACGCTTCCCAATTTTTGGATGACTACACGCATTTTAATCAAAAACGTATGTGTTTTGCTAACCTTCTTTTTATATATGGTTGGCAGGAAAGTTTCGCCAATCTACTATGTAGCTTGGTGAAGCAGCATGCTAAACCTGGTCCACCAACAGGTGGGCTCAAAGCTAAGTTCCTTTATGTCTGTCAGGTGGTGAACTTTGCTGAATTCGCAGACTGATTATTGATGCCACCTCTTCGGTTAGGGCCTTACCCCCTACACCTTACTCACTGCATTGCCTGATAGTTCGTGATGGCTGAGGTCTCTTGACCACGAACACCACTTTTCCAACACCGTTCCATTTCTCCGGTATATGCAATATGTTTCAGTCAAAAGAGTGCCCCACCCCTCTTCCCTCACCCCTTTCCATCTACCCTCGAGGTGTCTGTCCACAGCCGCGGTGCCCGAGCAACAAACTCCCGCGGGGATCAGCTTCCCACACCTATGAGCCATCGACAGGGACTCTTTTCCCTATAAAGAGAAAACGGCGGCCTGCAGTAGCCTCGCAGAACATCGGATCGTAGCTCAAAGTCGATGGTACCGCGACCACTCTTTCGGCAGCGCCCACCCCAGGCACAGACAGGGAGGAGGCGTTCATCTTACGACACCCTCCTCTCGCGATCGCGACTGCTCGATCATGCAACGGGAATATATATATATATATATATATATATATATATATATATATATATATATATATATATATATATATATATATATATATATATATATATATATATATATATATATATATATATATATATATATATATATATAACACGGCGACGCACGGACGGAACGCTAACCGGACTCTGCAGAGAAGATGGAGGCTGCACCGTATGCCCGTAAGCCCCGACCAGTCCATCGGTCCGCATGCACGCGCACAAAAGGGTTTCGGACAGTGACGTCCTGGCCCCAAGAATAAACAACCAAGCTGTGGGACCTGGCTGGGTGGGCACACAGTGGTGTCAGAAGCTAGTTGAATGCAGTATAGGTCTACTAACGAGGGACGAGAAGAACTGAACCCTTTACTGAGCTCTACTCATAATGTCCCCAAAGAACGGTAGTGCGAAATAGTTGAAATAGGAGTCCGTCTTATATTGTACGTAACTAACTTATGTAATGGCGATGAAGATAGTTATTATTATGATTATTTCTCGAGGCTTTCATGGATTTAATCAACATTTCAGAAATCTTAGCCGCTGGACACGCAGCTTGCCAATCCGATGGCAGATGCGCTTCATATCTGTATACAGTTACTTACATGAAAATAGTTCTCCGGTATGCCGCCATTTGACCTGACGTAAATTTGAAATTATTGCATTTTGCTCACTTGTTACGCAGTCAGTCAGGCACAACTCTCTAGCGACAACAATCAGTTCATTGTCGAGCTCTGATGGTCTCGTCTTCTTTTTAAGAACCTAGTGGCACGGAGAACGCCTTAGGTGTGAACGCCGAATCGCGTCTTGCTTTGAAAGAGTACCGAGTTTCACATTTCGAGGCAATTTCTTTTAAATGCATAAATATTAAGACAGGAAATTTCTGGCGTCATTTCTTCCTCGCCTTTTCCTGTCTCTGAAGCGGCGCAGTCTGTCTCTCCTGTCGACGTGAAATCTCGTCACCACATGGTAGGTCACGTGAGCCATGCAGCCATGTGGATTCAGTGGTTAACATAGCCCGTTAAACTCCCTTAATGTCATCATGATCAGCTTATTATTTGACCCTGAGCCTTACGTTCCTTCAACGTTTTCTGCGGTCCCCTCATGCTGTAATACCACTTAAACCTTTTACACATTGCACGCATCTTCGAGGCATCTTCTGTACGCGCTTGGCCGCTCAGAGAATGGCCCGATTATACGCAACTCGCAGGTTCCAATCTGAGAGGCGCCACCTAGCGACGTCCCTCTTTTGTCGCGCAAACAGAGAAGAGGAAAGACCCTCTTTTCCGCTCGGATTCCTGGCTGCCGAAGCAGAGTCAGTTCGGGAAACTCTTTCTGAACGAACGAGCGTGCTCGCGCCCAGACAACACCAGTGAGCGAACAATCTCCCGATATCGACGTCTCTGAGGCAAGAAGTGACGCGCGGGGTCCACGGTGAAGGACTCTCTCTTGCCTGTCCGCCGGAGGCTTCTCGCAACCCTTTGCCGAGGAGAGATGGTTCTCTTTTTGCCTTTATTCCCGCCGCTGGGAGCCCGCGGGGTGTTTAAGGTTGACCGCGCTGCATAGATTAGGGAGGAGAAGAACAAGAAGCCTGCCGGCTGTATTGGTGGGTGGCGCGAGAGAGCTTGCGCAGAAGCAGTCGCCTTATCGACGCCTCGAAGGGTACGGCTGTGGTCGAATGATGAAGAAAGTTTTGTCCTGTGCCCGTACGGAGGACTCGAAGCACATCTGCGTATATACAGACCTCTTTGTAAACTTTTGTTTGGAACTTTTTCTATGGTTAGACCTTATAGCAGTCTTACTGAGCCCTCAAAGGAGGGAAGGCTCAAGTTATATCCTGATAAGGACGTCTTTCAGTATTGGCTGCGAACATAGGGTTCATTATCTAATAAATATGAGGTCCTTGCCTGAATCTTTTGATGAATTCGAAGAGCCACTGAAGCCCGTATTGACGTACAGTCTTTGACAAAAGTAATAAAGCTGTGTTTGTGCTTCTCATTCATATTATACAGCTTTCAACGTTTCCCAGAAGATTAAAATATTTGCCGAGGAAAAGAGCTCGCCTTAGAAATATAGAGATTTACAAATGGAACAAGGGCGAAAGTGCTCCAGTATATACGACTGCACTCTTGAAAAAAAAAAAAAGAAAAGAAAACTCGTGCGGGTTACTTAGGAAACTAGCAACAACGTTTGTTACCACCTTTTTGCGACAATTACCAGAATGCTACCAAGTGTTTATTACCCTAAACGCAGAGCATGTAGCAACTGCAGTCATAACTAACCAAGGTAGTCGACGCAGCAGCGGTTACTAGTTGGACTAAAAAGGTGTACAGAAATTTGTAACATAATGTGGACAAGGTTCGCCCTAGGACGGCAGAGCGGACGTTCTAAAATTAAAAATATTAGCAACATAATCACATACTCCTGAATTTTCATTTTTTTCATCACAAACTCCAAACCGATAGAAAATCTTCTCTGAACTTGCGCGTTTCTCTATTCTTTTCTCTTTTTTTTTTTTTTTTTAGTTAAACATGTCCACTTACTGCGAACTTCGCACACAACGAACGGAATCCGTGTGACCATCAAGTCTTCGTGTCGCTCATAAATAACGCATACTGAGGTCATTGATCTTTTAATTCCGCTGAAAGATAAGGTCGATCTCTTTCACATAATTAATATTCCATTTTTTTTTCTTTTAATCTTGAACTACGCTGATAGCTTCAGGTATTACAACTTGGCTTCTCGAATATACATCTCTCTCTGATTTACAACAACGCCGTTGGGAGTGGGAAGCGATAAAATAATATGGTTACGAATAGTAATGCCGCAAGAGCAAACATTACACTGCGATGACTCAATACGTAGCTGTGGCGTTTGGCTTCTAAGTTCAAGACCGTGGGACCGAGCTGCAGAGGATAAAAGCGACATGAGAAAACGTGTATATGGGCGGGGTGATGGAAGCGATGGTCCAAGAATTCCACGGTGGCCGTAATTCATGGGGAGCCCGCTAATACCGCGTATTGTCCAACCCGCGTGATTCTCCGGAAACAACGTACCATTTATACCGTCATATTGTATAGCTGCCATATGCAACCTTATCATCGACATCAGCTGAACCCACTGCAGGGCGAAGGCTTCTCCGATTTTCCTCCAATTAACCTTATAAGGTTTAAATTTTCAGATATTGTGTTTAGGCGAAAATAGGCATATATCTGCTATGAACTTCCGGTGTACTTATCTGAAAGTAGGTACAGGCGAGGGCATAAACTGCTTGTCGGTGGCAAAAACCTTTTATTTTTACGTGATTGATTGGCCCATTGATCGATCGATTGATCGATGATTGACTGATTGATTGATTGACCCGAGACTTCGTTAGTATTTCAAGGAAGGCAGAGTAGTAATTAAGGCACTTGGTTATAAATCCGTCATGCTGAGCTTTGAGGCTGGTTATGAATGACTTATTGTGGTTATGAAGGGATTGTTAAATGCTTTTGTGTCCATTCTGCAGAGAGAATTATTGTTTCTTGTATTTGAGCCTTTTGTGTTTTTTTATTTTTATACCTCTTCCATGATTACAGTGTTTTGTTTTTTTCGCCTCTTATTGTCGTCTTTCTTTAAAGTTTTTTTTTCTTTTTGCTTCTTTTGGCTGCGTCTTCTTTGCGCGGTTTTCAAGACATCCTTGTGCCGATGGGTATTGGTTCATTTGTAATTGTATTGCTTTCTCATGTTTCCACCCACTTTAAGGATTTCGCTTAATTCATACGTCGTGAATGTCATCGTAACGTTTGCAGTTGAAGCTGAAGTTGAAAGTTTATTTTTGCATCAAAAAAACAAAACAAGTTGTTTTGTATGCTCATGTTTACGCTCACCCACTTTGTGGTTGTTTACCGGCCTCTGATCCATATAGGTCAAATGTGTTTTCAATAATTTAGTACTTTTAGTTAGCACTTCTGCACTGTCGTTTCTGCTGTTTTATTCCTTACGATGCCCCATCAAATGGCCTACAACAATGCTCTTTAAGTTTTTATATCACTATCTTGGTGCAATCGTTATATTTCGGTGTTATTTATCTTCCACAGATACCAGCTTTCCAAAGTCTCGGTTTCGTTGCATAGGCCTGTACTACAGATGTCGACAATACCTGCGTCTAGATCGGAAAGTAATCACAATGAGCCGCACACACCCAGATTAAAGTGGTTAACTTCCGCATATTATTTTTTTATGAAACCAAATAAAAGTCACATGATTATCTGCATTGCCTGCCATCTCATCCAGCCTGCACTGTCAGTTAAAGTGTCACCGTAAAAAAAAAAAAAAAAAAAAAAAAGAAGAAAAACAAATCTGCATGCAATTACAGACATTTTTATGCAAAATTTCTGTTTCCATACTGAATATCTGTTATATGCCTACAACAGAAACACGCTCACGAAAAAAAAAAAAAATGAGAAGGGTTCAACGTTGCTGAACCGAATCTGGAGCGAAAGCATTAGCTGCAGGTGACCGAGCGTTCTTCTTCTCCTTCTTCCTCTCATTCCCGCTCCTTCTCTGGCTTCTTCTTCGTCATCGTCGTCATAATCGGGTTCTTCTTGTTCTTTTTCTTCTCGCAGCTATGCCTCTTCACGACGTAGCTGCGGCCACCCGAGGTCTCGCTTTGGCTGTCGTAGTGTTGCTCTCGCAACAAAAGAAGTAATTCTTTCTTGTTGAAGCCACTACCTCACAAACCCGCGGGCGATTGGTGACGTGGGCATGTGCCAAAACCTTGATTTGAAGGCAAACATTGCAATTGGAGGTATATATTCTCGGTACAAATTCCTGCCACGAACTGTCTTTTTATTTAAAGCAGATACATGCCAAATGAGAAACGAAGTTGTATCACACCTCCAAAGTGCTGCCGAGGAACCATGACAACGCGACTTTGATGCGGAAGATGTTAGAGCTGCTGCCGCCACATAGAAGTCCGTCAGTGATGCCCAACGAGATGTCTTCCTGCTCGCCGCTTCGGTGGGTGCGATCCAGTGTTCACAACGTCAACAAGCCTTCGCCTTAAAAAGCTTCTAAATGACACACAATGTTGCCAGAAAATGAATATTTAAATAAAATTTGCCGGGGTGGTGCTGTGGTAAGACGCCCGACTACTGTGCCGGAGTACCCGGGTTCGATCCCGACCTCGCGGCGGCTGCGTTTCGATGGAGGCGAAACGAAGAGGCGTCCGTGTGCTGTGCGATGTCAGCGCACGTTAAAGATCCCCAGGTGGTCGAAATTACTCCGTAGCCCTCCACTACGGCTCCTCTTTCTCTCTATCCCCTTTCACTGCCCCCTTCCTCCCTTCCTTTACGGCGCGGTTCAGGTGTCCACAGCTACAAGTGTGACAAATACTGCGCCTTTCCTTTCCTGTGAACCAATTATTATTATTGTTAAATAAAATTTCTGTTTTTCGGTGGAAAAACATTTGTGTGGCACTTTGGACGATTAAAGTGTGATAAGGTGAAAGCCTTTGTTTGAAACTTCGCCGATTCGTGGTTTCACTGCATCTGCTTCTATAGGCTGTGTGATGCGGCGTTCAAGGAAGCGCAAATGAAAGGCGCCGCAGAGATACCTGAATCGGTATGACTAGATAGCATAATGCTACCCCAACATATAAAGTCCCGCTTTAACCAAGCCGTATCAGCGTGTCTGCGTGGCCTAGGAGGCTGATTCTAATATCATCCTCCCATGTGAAAGGAGAGACGCGAGTTGGCAGCGCCTGCTAAACGATAATGCCCTGTGATTGGTCGAGACCTTTATGACGTCATCCCCACCTCAGCCAATCAGAGCGCTGCAAAAGCGTAACGCATTTGCTGACGACAACGATGAGCCATTAAAGGCTTTCGCCTTATAATATGTGAAATAACAGGAGAATGAAACCGATAAATCATCACAGAACCGCCGGGGTGGCGAAGTGGATACAGCGCTCGACTGCTGTTCCCGAAGATGCGGGATCGAATCCCGGCCTCGGCGGTCGCTTTTCAGTGGAGGCGAACAGCAAGGCGAACGTTTGCTGTGCGATGTCAGTGCACGTTAAAGAACCCCAGGTGGTCGAAATTTTCGGAGTCCTCCACTACGGCGTCTCTCGTAGCCTGAGTCGCTTTAGGACGTTAAACCCCACAAACCAAACCAAATTATCATAGACATACTCTATTAAGTGCAAGCCGTAAAACCATGTATATGACCGGACAAACAAACTAAAACGGTAAAATAGCATAACAGATAATGTCTGCAAATTTCAGAAAAGCTCCCCGCTAATCGTTAACATAAAGAACCTGTAAAATAACAGAAATGAAGACATAAAACACAGCAGAGCAGAAACAACAGAAAAATTTATTACAATGACTGTAAGTCACTGATGCAGCGCGGATACAGCAACGATCGGTGACAACCACGCACGCTACAAAGAGCGCAATGACGAACTGTTCTGTCGTCCTGTTTCCTGTTAGCCGAACTACGCTGACCATTCAGTTCCAAAGAAAAGATCAATCAACCCAGCATCACACCCTTTTGGAAGACTCCTTAGTCAGCTTTGATCGACACGCAACCAATCACCGTGACATCTCTTGCCGCTGTGTTCAGTGCACGTTTCCTTCATGAAGGCGTTACGCTATTGCTCGCTTCGTACACAACCGAGTGGCACCTCTAGCATACATGCGGTCGGCGCTAAGCAAAGTCCAGAATCTGTCACCGCTCTTCAAAGGGGAAGAGCTCGGGACAAGGCGATGTGTGCTGCCATTTGCATGTAATGAGGAACGTGCCGTGTTTTTTGTCGCTTCCCTGAACACAACACGTGGCAGGGAAGCTAGCGTCACACTTCGTGAAAGGGGCGACGCTGTAGCCCCCGTATGTTACCGCAAGGCTCTACCAGTGAGATGCAATAAACCACAGCTGTTCGTGCTGGAGAACCTAACCTCGCAGTCTTCGGCCTTCATTTCTTACTCCCGATTCCACCGGGGTTGACGCAAGACAACACCCACAACAAGATGCCAATGAGGCTGATAGGGAATATTCTTATGCGCGCTTCATCTTCCCCACAGCCCCATCCTCATCACCGTCAACGATCAGCCGAGTTGTAACCGCACTGCTTATGCACCTGATTCTAATACCGGTCAATGTTTCCCCTACAGGTGAAAGAAAATCTTTTGCGTCGAAAGACACTACATATACGTCGAAGGAATTCGAATTCATTTAGGCCGCCTGGTTTCATCATAGCACCCTGGTGTTAGTGACCAAGGCCGTTTTTGGCAGAGTCCTTTGATGATATTACGGCCGCAGCGGACAAAACCGCAAAACAAGTGATTCTGCAGCCAAAAGTCATGCGAACACTGAGCCCGTCTGGTTAAGTAGGAAGTTATTACGCCGTTTTATCCACCCTTTAACCTATAGGTTAGCGATAACAATAAACTTAATAAATAGAACAGGCTTATTACTGGTCTCATATGGAACGGCTCGGCTTTTGGCAAACTGATACCTTGAGCCTGCATCTATTAATTGTGCACAAGTGGCCTATACACATCGACGCTTGAAACGCACCGGAAGTGCGACCGGATCGTCTCTTCCACTTCTGTGCAGATTACAATGCGCGCTATTTAGACCAAAGTATAAAGGTAACTGTGAAGGCTCTATATTCCACTTCTTAGCGCATGCATTCCTCCTCACTCTCCACCTCCAAGTCCACCACCACCACCACCACCACCACCACCACCACCACCACCACCATCATCATCATCATCATCATCATCATCATCAGCCTGACTATACCCACTGCAGGGCGAAGGCCTCTCCCATATTTCTCCACTTAACCCGGTTCTGTGCTAGCTGCATCCACTTGACCCCTGCGAACTTCTTAATCTCATCCGCCCACCTAACTTTCTGCCGCCCCCTGCTACGCTTTCCTTCCCTTGGAATCCAGTTTGTTACCCTAAGCGACCATCGGTTATCCTCTCTTCGCACTACATGTCCTGCCCATGCCCATTTCTTATTCTTAATTTCCACTAGAATGTCAGTAACTTGAGTTATTTCTCTGATCCACTCTGCACGCTACCTATCTCTTAATGTTACCCCTACCATTTTTCCTTCCATAGCCCTCCGAGTCCATTCCAAGTCCATCGAAGGTTAAAGTTTGCATACGGTGTACACTTAGAACTGTATCCCGTTTTTCCAACCATGCATGCGGTGACAAGAAAACTGCTTCTGTGTGGCGAGTCGGACAGTGCGGAGAACTGCTGTCAGGAGCCGGGTGCATAATGTTTGTACACTACCGCTATGATTGGACAATGCTCTTTTCACTGCGTGGAAGAACTGCTTTACTACGAACGCCCCATTGCTGCGCCCAGTATTTCAGGCTTCTCTGTATTGGGCACCCTTGGTTCGGCGGCCAATCAGGCAGAGCAATTAGGTAAGTTATTTTTATTGTGTGCCCTAAACGCACATCCTATAGCGTTCCTTATTAAGTGCCGCTGCGACCGATGGTTTTAGGTAGCTTTTGGCACATAACAAAGAGAAAGGCAGTTGTAAATATTTAGCACACGTAAGACCAACCTATAAGTATTTCTACTAGTCCTACGAGGAAAATAAAGCAGGGTTCTCTGGCACATGCCCGACACACGAGCAGTGGGAGGCGGCCCTGACCAGCGAAAACCTGGACCAGCAAGCCTGGATTATCCAGCTAGTCCGCAAGTCAGCTGCTGCCAGCGGAGCCCTGGACTAGGGGCAGCGACCACCCAGCTCCTGAGAATTCTTACTGATTATTATGCTCATTAAAAGTTTTCTCTCTCTCTCTCCGGATAGTCTCAGACGAAGAGGAAGTATGTGTAACAAGACTAAGGGGAAAAAGTCTGTATTAATATGCCGAAAGAAATGTTGGCACACATAGAGCGTTTGCGAAAAACGACAAATTTAGAAAATTCCGGCGCATAACTTATGCACAATAACTTCAGTGAATCTATAGGTACACTGCACTTTTTTGGTTTAATTCTGCCATATCAAAAAGAAAAAGACAGCCGATTAAATGTAGTTGCTAAAAGCAGGCAGTGGCTTAATTATGGTTGAACCTAGTCAGACAAACGATATCTCTGTTTGGCATGTTTTTGCACGGTTTAGCGATTGCTTTTGCCTTCTGCTAGTCGAGACCTTCTCAGGGATATAAGTTGATCCTGTAGCGCAAAATCTAATTTTTAGTTCAAAATAACTAATTATCATCAATTAATTAGGATATGCAATTGGTGTAGAGCAATCGAGCTTGATATAAGCTATCCATCAATGTATGACTTGATGCTGCAGCATAAAGCTCAAGTTTTAACAATCAGGACATTGTTTATCAAACCTCCCTTATATCGGCATAGGCTATTCAACGATATGAAACTTGTGCTGCTATTGACTCTACATAAGTGTGACCATTTGTTGTTTATGTATACTTCGGAAATAACGAAAAAAAAAAAAAATAAGCTATGCAACACTGCAAGACTTCTGTTTTTATGGTTTAATAAAGGTTCGGCATTGAAGCTGCGCCGAAGGTCACGCGTTCGAATCCGGTGCTCGACTTCTGCATTATGTAGATTTTTCGCCCTCAAATTTTAGGCGTTCTGACCTCCCGTACGGAAGTCTGAAAATTTTAACAACAACGTTTGGTCAGCATTCGAAAAGGAAAGTGTAACATATGTTTAACAGCTTTTCGTCGGCATTCTTTTTATTTTTTAACGAATTTGCCAAAGGAGGTTTCATCGAACGTCAAAATTCATCATTCCTCAACAGTTTCCCTTAGAGATGTAAAGGTCCTGGGCGTAGAGGGAGGTGTTTTATTCATTTAGCCAATGAACGTTGTAAGGTATACATCAGAGAAGAGTGAGCAACTTAATCTCACACCAATGACACAAGTTCATCTGACTTTCAACGTAAAATAAATTTCGGTTAAATCTACCATGAGGTTCGTAAGAAAAAGAAAAAAGAAAAGGAGAACGTGTCAGTAATCATGGACCAGGCATCGATCGCTTTCACACATACGGGTCGTGCCAGTACACACAACAGCGAAGTGCACCCGCATCACGATTTTTTCGTTCACTCAGCCGTGGATGATGTCGGTGTCTGATTGAGTGTGAAGTCCATTCGATCTCCATTAGCGTCCCCGCTGCTGGAATTGCATCCGCTCCAATCACATGCCTGCCGGCCAGTTCTGTCTAGGGGTCGAGGTCGAAAAAAAAAATGCACAAAAACTGTCCGAGGGGCATGAGGTTGGCGCGAGGGGCAGCGATTATGATTCCAAAATACATGCTTCCATACCGTACCCCTGCTGTGGGTTCGTACCACTGGTAAGAAAAATACAAAAAAAAAAAAAAAACAAAGTAAAAAAAGGAGCAGAAAGGCGAGAATAGACTAGCGGTCTGGTACAAAGAGGGGAAGCCAGGAAGTGTTCAGAAAAACCATGTCCGGTCGCTGCAACGGGCTGTGAAGCTGATGCAGGTGTGGCCGTTAAGATAGCAAAAAGAAAAAAAAAAAGGAACAAAAAGAACTTGTTATCCGGATGGGCCACCAGAAAGGATGCATTCAACGACAGAAGTACTATTCCTGCAGCGTCCCCGTTATGCGCTATCTACGCATCCAGTCCACCCTAACTTTTTCGGTTAGTTCGTCTCTCGCTCCCTCCTTTCGTATACTTGCCTAAGTCGATACAGTGCGGTGGGCAACTGCGCGGTTTATCCTTAGGGGTGCGGTTCTGGGAAGAAAAAAAAAATGAATAGAGCAAAAGAAGGGGGCTTGTAAATAACAGTAAAAAACCACAATGGGACCAGCAAAAAGAAAAATCCAGGCAGCGCGGCCGCCTCTTATCCGCGGTACACTGTTGCATGCATATATGTGCGCAGTCGCGGTGCCGGGGGCGAGTTGCTGTTGCTGCTTGTTTATAGATCTGGTTCCTCAAGTGGGAGCCCAGCCGAGCCCCTAGTCCGGCCTGGCGTGATTTCCCGTTCGCACTTTTTTTTTTTTTTTCTGCGCGTGTCGCGTACCCTTTCTTTTCAGGATCGTCCACGCCATTGCAGACCAACGCCTGATGCCACGGTTGGTCTGCTTCCCCCACTTCTCCCGCCGGAGGTCGTGAAGGGTGTATCCTCTCCCATGCTGCCCATGGCCCATTCACGGCCCATCCATCAAAGAAGCATCACGCGCGGTTCACGCCTCCGTTCCATGACTACGTCGTGCGGACAACGGAAGCAGCATACGTAGGGGTCAGGGGACGCGGTCCGTGAGGCCATTAAAGCTGTCCGCCGCTTAGCTATGCTTTTACCTGCTCGCGTTTTTTTTTCTTGCGATGTTACCTGGCAGCGCGCATAATCATTGCACCGCAAGTTTCTGCGGAGCTCGCGAGCAGCCATGAACTGCATCTGCTCGGGGTTATCTCATTCAGCCCAGAGTCGAGGGCTTGGTCGGTATGGTACACCGATTCTCTTCGTTCCATTCTTGTCACCCTCCGCGCCAACCGGCAGGTAACGGCCATAACGAGGGCGTTATGGCGCTTGAGTCAATGGCGAAATGCCAATATGAATAGAATTAGCCTAGAATCATTATTTTGTCACGTAATATTCTGGATGGATCGAGATCTTTCCGCGATGGTGGGCAAACCTGGCTGTGGTGCATGTTGTCAGGCCAGAACCATGGTACGTGCCCTTTGGATGGCGCTTAACTTCATTTTCAGTTTCTCTATATAACAATCATGCATGGCTACATTTGTTCTTCTTATAATAAAGTTCTTATATTTGTTTTTCAAGTTGTTTTCGTTTCTTGCTTTTTGCTCAAAACTACTAGCACGCGACCTTACTCTTCGCGAAGAACCACCTGAATGCTTTAAAACGACCATGTTCTAGTTCGACAGCTTCTACAAATCGTCTAGTTGTCGCCGTCGTTTTAGACGATTAACTCGTGAATCCACTGTCATCTTTAAATTGAGCGAAACCGGCAGCCTCCCTGATAACTAGCGTAATTGCTCTACTCCAACGCCGCATATTCTTTAGGGACCAATGATAGTTCGTCTCAATACAGGTTTCGAGTTCAACCAGGGGTTGCGTGTTTATTCTAGCGCGTCCGCGTCATCCGCGCTAAGTTATAATATTATCCCGATCCCGAAACGGGACAATACATATCGATTCCATTACGGGCCTTCACAATAGCCGAAGTACTTATATGTAAACATTTGCGGAGATGCCGCGGCTGGCGCAAGGCAGGTATGGCGGAAGGTAATTCGAATGGAATATGTCTCTGGCATGCATTGGACTCCTACCAATTGATCGTGACAATTTCAATTCCGTTTCAATTTGACTGTTGTCCCCTTTATCTATGGCTCAGAAAACGTCATGCACACGTACCTCTGGGAGCAGCCATTTTCTGACTTGGACGGTAGAAATGACATAAAATTTCAGGGAACCAAACACGAAAAAGTGACGAAAGATGAGCAATACTAAAACTGTGATCGCATATTATAATGGCTGTCATTTCATATTTTCATGTTTAGTTCACCTTTCAACTCTTGTGACGCACGCGGTGTAGCTACAACCCAGCAGTGTCTTGCCAGATGTGGTGTACCAGGCGGTTTTGAGGAATGACCAAAAAAGTAAATAATGAAGTGGAGAAGGGATCAATCTTTACAAATGCGGACTGAAACTGTAATCATCGTCTGGTCATGGAGAATCCTGCCTTTGAGTAGCGCCGTTTTTATGAGGACAACAAAAACAACAATGGTATATCATGATAGTGGTGGATTTTTTTCTTCTTCATTTATAAAAAAAAATACGTTGTCATTCGCCCCGCCGGGGTGGCGCAGTGGTTACGGCGCTCGACTACTGTTCCCAAGGATGTGGGATCGAATCCCGGCCTCGGCGGCCGCTTTTCGATGCAGGCGAAAAGCAAGGCGCCCGTGTGCTGTGCGATGTCAGTGCACGTTAAAGAACCCCAGGTGGTCGAAATTTCTGGAGACCTTCACTACGGCGTCTCTCATAGCCTGAGTTGCTTTCGGACGTTAAACACCACAAACCAAACCAAACATTGTCTTCCAGTGTACAAAACGGTTATTAGACCCATGCTCACTGGATAGTGGATTATATGGAGTGTTTTATGTGAAATTGCAGTACACCCAAAAATCGACATCATACATCCCTAACAGCGTATGTCATCTGTAGCACAATACTGCCGTGAACCTTTGAAATCTTTATTTTGTTGATTTCAACAGCCGCCGCCATGCGGTCTTATTATTGTGACTGTAGAGAATGGAACTTTCTTGAGCTCTTCGTTGCTTGGTGTCGCGAAAGGCGGCTTTATCATTTTATTTAGGCAGATGCGCCGTGATTAGACTTGAGGGGTTGCAGGCAAGCGCAACTGCTTCTGCATTATTCCAGATTTTTGCAATGCCCCTTAGCTGGTTTATCTCGATGTTTCTGCGCCGACTTGAAATTGAGCACTGCCGAATGCAACGGGTGTCCGTAGATCGACGACCACTGAGCACGCTCGCTCGCTGTATACCGCCGTCGCCTATATAGCTTAGTTCTCTTACCGGCGCAAGTCAGCCCAATAAAAAAAGTTCGTTCGAGCCCAACTCCAGCCTCCTTATGTGTCGCCAATACGTGGCAACTCACCCCGCCGGTGTGGTGCAGTGGTTACGGCGCTCGACTACTGTTCCCAAGGGCGCGGGATCGAATCCCGGCCTCGGCGGCCGCTTTTTGATGGAGGCGAAAAGCAAGGCGCCCGTGTGCTGTGCGATGTCAGTGCACGTTAAAGAACCCCAGGTGGTCGAAATTTCCGGAGTCCTCCACTACGGCGTCTCTCATAGCCTGAGTCGCTTTGGGACGTTAAACCCCACAAACCAAACCAAACCAAACGTGGCAACTCAATGAATGACAGATGTAAATACCACAGGTGTGCATTTGTTTTCTGCAACAAAATGGAACAAAATGTAAGTTTTTCTGCGCCTATATTGCATGTTTAAATAGAAAATAAAAAAAAAAAAGCAATTACCCCAACAGGCCAGTGACCGCTAATAATTTCAGAAACAACCTTTTACAACGTGCATCCTAAGAAGCGGAACTTCAGGAGCCCCACTTTAGTTACAGCTCGCTGATGCAAAGAGGGAGATTGATGAACTTAAGCAACACGAAAGAAGCATGAACGCAGAGATCCTAGGATCTTCAGTTGTTGATAATGAGAACATAAAGACGAAAGTGGAGGAAAGGACCATTTGTCTGGAAACTGAGCTGTCAGGGGAAGACGTTGATGTGACTCATCGTGTGCCATCCAAGGGAGAGGATAAACCGAACGTTGTGTATAAGGTTCTCGACCTGCGTCTCGTGACAGGTTTCTGTCTGCTGCTAAGAAAACAAGACTGAACGCAAGCCATTTAGTCTTGGAAGGCACTGATCCAATCTACATCAACGAGCATCTCTGCTTAGAAAACAAGATACTATTCAGGAAATATCAGGAACTGAATACTGAGAAAAACTGGAAGTTTGAATGGATATCCCAAGGCTTTCGATGCGGAAAGCTGAAAACTCGACTGTCCTGCATATTCAGTCTGAAGGGGATCTTCTTTGTCCCGTTTGTGTTTTCTTGCGCTAAATTTTTTACTTAATGGATCACCAACTAGCCCGGCAACATGCTCTCCTCAACTGCATTTCTAGTACAGCGGGCCCATCCTTTTGTGTGTCTCCGAAAAAAAAAAAAAAAAAAAAAGAGGCTCGCCAAACGTCTTATGTGTTCTTTGCCTTTGTGTTTTTTTGCGCTAAATTTTTTTACTTAATGGATCACCAACTAGCCTGGCAACATGCTCTCCTCATCTTAAGAAAGTTGTGTAGGTTATGAAACACTCACTTCATCAGTATGGCTTGTCTTTCTGACTTTAAAAAACAAAAGTGTTATGCCCTTTCAGTTTTCCACTGCAATGTGCGAAGCTGCGTAGAAATCTAAACACTTTGGTATCTTATATAGAGCAGCAGGGTGTTCTTTTCGACATTGTTGTTGTGAGCGAAACATGGCTAACTTATTGACGAGACATTACCCATGCCGGACTACGGTCTGTTATCGCGAGTCGCGACCACGTAACTCGTGTGTATGAGTATGCGGAGTTACCTTGTTTGTACGAGAGCACATTGTGTACAGTGTCATGTCCGATACCTAGGTCAGTAATGGCGCTATAGAATCACTTTTTATCAAGATTGCAGGCGGTCCCAACATTGGCGTGTAGTGTACCGCCCGCCAGGTTCTCTGCTCAAACATTTGCTAAGGAGCTTGAATCTGTGCTATTGAGCGTTTCCTGTATGCACTGCAACAACACTGTAGTGGTAGGATACTTTAATATTGGCTTGCGATACCGGTAGTGAATATACGCTACTTTTGCAGTGGTCAGTAAGCGAACTTGACGTGTTAGAGATATGCGTAGGATCTGTGACTACGTTTTGCAGTTTTTCAAACTGCAAAACGTAATCACAGCGCCTACGCGTATTTCTAACACGTCAAGTGCCCTTATTTACCATGCTCTTTGTTATGTTGATAAAGTTTTTGCGTGCTGGTGTACTGCTGTAGCTATCAAAACTGAGCATTTAATGACAAAACCTTCAGGTGGAAGGACGATCACGAAGACTGATTATAACCTACTACGAGTCAAAATAAGTCAAATAGATTTTCGTACCACGTATGACGAGGATGTCAACATGAACAATGTCATAGCCTCCCTTAAAAGTGTGGTATTGCAAAGCACAAAGAAAAATGTTTTCCTTCAAGAAGAAATCGGCCTTTTGCGCACCCTTTTTAGCATGTCATGACCCTTAACACAAAAATATAAATAACGATACAATGGGGGCGGAAAAAGCATTGTTATCATTTCCTTGTATAGGCTCTTGCGCGAAACAGAATACAAGTACTCATTCGAGAACCGTATTGTCAAAAACTGCACCGAAGCATACACAATTCCTGCATAAATCCTAGTAAATCTGGGCGGTCAGTAAAATCTGAAGAAATCACTAAGTTGGGAAGCAAATTCATGAAATATACTTGCAGGAATGCTCTAATAATCGGATGTGAACAATCACGAAAGAAGAATAAACAGGCAACTAACTGCCTCACATACAGGTGCACTATAAGCTGAGCCCCTCTGCACAAACAGGTCTGAATAGGTTATCACGTCGAATCGGTTCAAAATCTCATGACCAAATAAACGTCACAAGTATTCGGTGAAAACGCTGGATGTAGTGACACTTCGCGTTGACTCTACTAACTGCACTAAATCATCATATATCATCATTGCTTGCAACTTGCGACTTTGTAACTAGCATTGCAGTTACATAGATGGCTGCTCAGCCACGCTGTGTTGGAGTGCATGAGAGCGACTGCAGTATCAAGAAGGTTGAACGTCCAGCTCACTATACGCATATCTTGCCATTTTCTTTCTTGCCCTCATTGGATGAGTGCGCGTGTCCCCCGCGCAAAGAGCTCACACGTCGGGGTCCGTTCATTCCACTTGGACACCACTGCCGTTTAAGCTCTCCTCTCCCAGCCATCGAAAACTGTAAATGTTCGCCCACGCATCGTAGGCATCCGCATCAAGTCGACCACAGCGTGCATCCGGCCAGCAGGAGGATGGTCCCTCCTCCTCCCTTTGTTCCCCCGAGGAAGAGCTACGGAGGGAGCGCGCGTGGCTCTGCTCCCGCTGTGAGAGGAACGGAGCGCTATATTTGGAATCCTCGGCCGGCGACGCCAGCGCGTACACACAGGACGCGTGCGCGAGTTGCCTAGAGAGAGTCCAAGACATGATTTGTGGCTGACCGTTGGTCAGCTTGCCGGCCGCCGCCGCGTGCTGTGTAGCCGCGACCCCTTCTTTCCCGTCGCCTCTGCTGCCGAGCCAATCTCCGGAGCCATACATCTGCGGAACGCTCAAAGTGAATTCGGTAGCGACCCTTTTGCGACTCGAGGCTCAATGGCCTCCCTCCCCCGTCGGCAGTGACCATCGCTCGAGGGGATCGCCGCTAGTTCCATTTTAAAGGTTCCCGCTGGCGGTGTATAGCTTCTGCGTGCGCTGGTTGACCGCTCGCGTGTTTGCGACGGCTAGAATGATTGGGAAGGGGGAGAGAAAGGGTTTCTACAGAGAGCAGAGAGGGAAGATGGAGGTCGGAAGGGTACGGTCCAGTTCGAGCCGTCTGTCTGCCCTCGTCGCTGGCGGTGCTCTACAGAAGCGAGTGACTCAGTATAGCCGTCATTCTCTTATGTCCCTCTCCTGGTTGTGCAGCGTCTCTGTGTTCTTGCTTTAGAGACTGGAGGCCGCGTTGTGTTCGGAGCGTCGATGGCTGCCGCCGTCACCGCCGGGATAATCGTGTGACCTCGGTTTTTATGGCGGTGACCCCCTTTTCCTGGGAAAAAAGGGGTACTCGAAGCGTCCTCTTCGGTCTCAGCTTTGATTCCCTGCGGCAGGGGTCGCTCGTCGATAGCCCGGCAATGAGAGTGGAGCTCCTCCGCATATGTGCGCGAGATATCCGGAAACTATACGAAGCTACACACAAAGAAGGTTCGCGAATAAGTGCGCCGGTCGAGGGGGAACGAGGGGCGGCGATGTCTAACAACGCTGGAATCAGGTTGAAGTGCAATTGACGCATGGAAGAGGATGAACTGGGTGAGGGTGACATGCATCGCAAGTGTGGCGTTGGCTTTGTACGCCAGCACTAGCATGTGTTGGCTGTGCGGAGTATTCCTTCGGATCGTGCACCAGGTCGTGAAAGCTGAAGCCGATTTTTAATTCAATTATTACTCTCCCAATAAGAACAACGAACATTATTTACAGTCCCGGCGATGTCTATCGTAGAGAGAACGCTTCTTCCATTAGTAACCTTTCTATCCGCCAGCCCTATTCTTAATATAGTGTGGCGCATATGTCATAGCGCTGCACGTTACAATTAGTTCTGTTTTGCGTAACAAATGTGAAAATATTTGACTAGAGGGGCGCGCAGCGACCTTTCTTGCTTTCCAGTGTTCGAATGCGAAAAACCTGAAAATTTGATCTTGAAGATACCCAAAAATATTCAAAAGGTAGATTAGAAATGTTTGATAAAACAAGGATAGAAAGGCACCGCCATCTATTAACGACAATTCTCGTAGTCGAAATTCAATTTCTCGCTGTCGACCTCGCCGTATTTATTGACATGGCTTTCGGATGGTAAAAACAAAATGCTCGCTTTCTTTCTGGCACAGTGGGGTAAGTCCTGGAGCATCAAGGGACCAGAAGTGGAAGCTGTGACAGATTTTCTCTTCTTGGGCTCCAAGATTACCCCGGAAGACTGCAGCCATGAAATTAGGAGACGCCTGCTTCTGGGAAAGAGAGCCATGGTTAGCCTTGACCGCCTAGTAAAGAGCAGAGACATTAGTCTGTCAACCAAGATTCGTATAACTCGTGCTATGATATTTCCAGTTGTGATGTATGGATGCGAGAGTTGGACTGTGAAGAAGGCTGACCACCGAAGAATTGACGCGTTTGAATTGTGGTGCTGGCGGAAACTCTTGAGAGTTCCTTGGACTGCCAGAAGATCAAATCAGTCGATATTGTCCACCATAAACCCTGACTGCACATTGGAGGGTCAAATTCTAAAGTTAAAGCTCAGCTACTTTGGTCATCTGATGAGAAGAGAGGGGTCGCTGGAGAAAGATTTGTTGTTGGGAAAGGTTGAGGGTCGCCGGAGAAGGGGTAGGCAGCGAACGCGATGGTTAGATGGCATCCTCGAGGCGCTGCAGATGAAGTTATGTGATGTTAGGAAGATAGTGAGAGACCGGAAAACGTGGCGTGACATGGTCTATAGGGTCACGAAGAGTCGGACACGACTGAACGACTGAACTGAACTGAACTGGTGTTCGTTTAGAGCTACAGCTCATCATAAGCCCGGCTCACACTTCAGCTTCAGCATTCTGACCAAGATTTGCTTTCTTTTGAGAGTTTTGAAAGCGTTGAGAAATCGAACACTGCAGACAAAGGATGCGCAGAGAGAATTTTACTGCTACAAACAATGACACACGGTCGGAGGAGCGGACGCGTTGCGTTACTCGCGTTCTAGAACACTGCATGGGACATCCACTTAGACATATCATTGCCGCAACCATCATCCCACCACAACCATCGCGTTCATCGTGAACATTATCCCAAATAATTGAGTTATACTCCCTGTATAACAAGGACCCTTCCCAGCCCTTTCCAATGACCTTGGATTATTTTTCTGGTTGGCTCAAGCCCCGCCCCTTTTTTCCAACAATTTGCCAAACCTGGTCAGTCCATTCGGTCGTATAGGTCTCTCCTCGTCGCCTTTTCCTTCCCATGTTAGCTGCTGAGTGACTAACAGATCACTGGTCGCAAACGTTCCCATAAATACACGTCCATGCGTATGTCCATTTCTTGTTTCATATTAACCAATAATGAAGCTCGCCCCCTTTTCAATTGTTGTTTTCTTTAACGAGACAAGCTGTGTCTGAAATTTTTCGCACAGCATGGCGCGTCAGCACCTGCGAGCAACTCGTGAAACACAGACATGCATGGATTTGATCTTGTGAAGCTAGGGGGCGTAGCTCGATCGAGTTCTTCCCGAGTTTCCTGTCGGCGTTCGCGCTTGGACGATCAAAGATGCACTTAGCGCAAGAAGAAGCTGTCGGAGCACCACCGCGTGCTTCAGCACAGCCCCCAGAACGCCCTCTCATCAATATTACCCACGTGCCGCCGCAGCCCCCCCCCCCCCCCCCCCCCTGCTTTTGCCACGGGTCGGTCAGCCCTTTTCGAGGTATAGTGGCGCTCGCAGAGCTCGTAAGGATCAAAGGTGGAGGAAACAGCCGTCGCTTACCATGGAAGAGCAGAACACGTTTGGTGTCGTGCAGTGAAACCAACACAGTGGTGATCCCGTTGGTCTACAGCGGTCGTGTTAACGTACAGAGGGAAGTGCCTCCCATTCATTATGTGGGAAGTTGTTGCTCGCGTGTATCTAATAAAATCGCGATATGAATCCAGCCATGCGCTTACCCAGAAAGCCGGCGTCCTTTAAAAAGTTCAAAATTATCTTCGCTCATTAGGCCTCAAGGAACACCATGCGAAATGCATTGCCCGATGGCACATGGGATCATCCGAGGTTACACCGCAACTAACGTGAAATATCACGTTCGTCCCGTGTGGCACATTAGAAGGGAAGCTATAACCACGTTCAAGAACAAATTTGATGCGGCATTGTGAATGATGTGACCAGAGGAATTCATGTAAAACCCAGTTCATTTGCTTTATATGTGTTGCCCGTCACATAAAAGAACCAAGATCAGCGCTCGGGAGCGGAGATGTCATCTAAGCTCTGCAGCCTGCCCTCCTGTGACTTTTTGAAGTTTGCGAAAAAAATTCTATTCGCTGTTTGTAATATTTTACTGAAAGCAGCCCAAATAAATGAAGCAAGAAGGTAAAAAAATGGTCTAATCTGCGTCCTTGCAGCGTTATTCGTAGCAGGAGTCGTTTGTCATATTGGTCGTTTCGTAGTCATGAACCTAGTCATTGTAGTCATGAACACTCACAGCTAAGCATTTTTACTCATCTACGCTCAGTTGCGTTCATTAGAAGTAATCGATTGACAAATTGGTTGTTTCTTAGTAATTAGCAGTCATGATGAATCATGCCCAGTCGCTGTAGTCAGTACCAATCATCGCTAAGCATTTTTACTATTTCCCAAATCAGTGGCAGTCATTACACGTCATTTTACTCATTATTAATCATCATTATTAGTCATTAGTATTATCCATTAATTCTATCGATTTATATTGATAACTTTTATTCGTTACCTATCACCATAAACTGTTTTCATTCTTAATCTCCTTCCTCACACGTCCGCTATTTGCGAATGGCACATCAGCGTACAGATTTTCGCTCCAAGGGTCTAAAAAAGGCTTTCGCCTTACAAATAAGGCATGGACATGCGTAGAGCATGCAGTGCGATTATATGGTGGTCAATGATACCTTTACGGAGTGGATTTGAAGAGATGTCAAACGTACACGAGGAGGCACAGAAGGTCGGGTGGAAATAACGTGTCAACTGCGGCAGAGAGGATTAACGAGGAAGATGTAAGTTTTCCACAGTGGGCACGGTTAGGCCGATATGATATAAGACAAAAAGGAATTCTGTTCACATGTTTGGAGATTTTTCAGGATTCTGGCCAGTTGAGATGTACGCGCGTCTGTTGGCTGGCACACAGATTGATATTCCATCCACATATATATGAGCCGATCGACTTACAAACAGCGGCGTTTGCACCCGTCTCTATTTTCGCTCCCCCTGTGAAGTCTGCTCAATGGACCTGGTCAGCTATCTGTTTCGCCGGCAGACATCTTCACGCTTATTAATTAATTTATTTATTCTTCTGGATATTAAGGCTTTTTGTCCATCCATTCCTGCCTTACGTCGCGAGAACACTTATATATATATATATATATATATATACCGGGTGTCCCAACTAACTTGAACCAAGGGATACAAAATAATACATTTGAGGTAGGTCAGTGAAACCAATTGCATTCAACTGCCAGCCTCCTTGCGCACTACAGGCGATTTTTTGTTTTGCAATTACTTAATTAGCTAATTATGTTAATTTTTCTAATTGATTAAATATCGGCTTTAGACCAAACATGTGAATTGGAAACTTGTAGAGCACCTTCAGAAACCCCCATTCCATTAATTGCGATAAAGTCTCACGTGTATCTTTTTTTCTGGGCTCAAAAGAAAGCCCGCGAAATACAAATAATACCACGTGACTAGTGCATTTGTGCGCCGCGATTTTGGTGCTCTCAGTCGTGGTTTGAGCGAACGAAATTAGCTGCGGCCGTGTCTCCTTTGCCCCGTTAAAGCGGCAGGCCGATATGCCTGCGATGGCTTCTTCGCCCGCGTCCGACAGCCGGCCCACGTGATGTTGCAAGTAGCACCGAGAGCGGCGAGCCGTCACCACCGGGATTCTAACAAAACCTCCTTCTCTCCCATCAGCGAACTTTACGGCAAACGGATGAGCGATAAGGTATAAGCCACTGAATCTGCGCATACAGGCTTGGGTAAACGGGCGAGATGACATGTGACTGGACTAAAATTAGCGCTGCACCTTCATTTGCCGGTTCTTTATCGTCATCCGCCTGTCGTGATGTAGGCTGCTGCGGTGCACAGGCCTGGCCAAGATCGCGGTGACGACGGGCGAGCTCGAGCTCGTTCCAACCATCGCCAACATTTCTGCCTGCCGCTGCAACGGGACCATCGGGTGACGACCGCAGCCGATTTCGTTCGCTCAAATCACGACTGAGAGCACCACGATCGCTGCGCTCAGATGCGCTAGTCACGTGGTATTATTTGTATTTCGCGGGCTTTCTTTTGAGCCCGGAAAAAAAGATACACGTGAGACTTTCTTTATCGCAATTAATGGAATGGGGGTTTCTGAAGGTGCTCTACAACTTTCCAATTCACATCTTTGGTCTAAGATGAATATTTATTAAATTAGAAAAATTAGCATAATTAGCCAATTAACTAATTGCAAAACAAAAAATTGCCTGTAGTGCGCGAGCAGGCTGGTAGTTGTATGCAACTGGTTTCACTGACCTACCTCAAATATATTATTTTGTAACCCTTGGTTCAAGTTAGCTGGGACACCCGGTATATATATATGACACAAGAGAGAATGATGACCCGACTCTTCTAGATCACATAATCCGCGAAGATAACATTCCTTTGGCCCGCGCAGCCCACATAGTGTTCACTAGACTAGCATGTACAGTCTTTGTCAAAAGTACACGGCCCAAGAGGTTTGCTTCTAAGCACTGCAGCACGGCTCCTGGCAGCAATACTGGAATATGAATGTAAGCTAGAGGAGAATGATGGCGAGATGTGTCATCTACGAGATTTCGAATGCTAGAGTTGCTTTACAAGCCTCGTTACGGTCTTAGAACAAAAATCTTTGGGCCGTATACTTTTGACAAAGACTGTACATCTAGATCCGCAATGACTGCTTGCGTGGAGCCTCGAATGGGGAGGGCGACCACAGCACAACCACTCTTTCCTGTTACGAGACCTCGACCGAAACCGCCATTGTTGCACAGAACTGAATGTTGAATTTACGCTTGCTTACATTAAAGCTCTTTTAAGCACAAATATATGGCAGCGTTTGATTTAAAGGTGCTATAGCCTCTACGCTGCTATACACGATTTCAGACGGCGGCGGCGTTTGTAGCTTCTTGAAGTCAGAGAAAGCGCCCAGTTGAAGCCACGCCCTCTTTGCGTTCTTTCCTAGAAACTAGGCTCAAGTGGAAGCCGCGGAATTATCGCTTGTGACGTACCATAGTGACACCGACGGATTGTGTCTTAATTAAAGAGCTTTCGTACCAAGCGCGTGAATAAACAACGAGACAGAAGCGTAAATAAAAGATTAAACTAAACCCTGTCACGTTTATGGTAACTGCACAAGCTTAAGGTAATTTAATTACAGGTCAAAGCAAAGACAGGGCTTTGCGGTAGATCCAGACTGGATGTCGTTGATGATGATAATGGCACTAAACAGCTAGTTAGAGGCGCAAGGTATGAAGCAGTTTCTCACCTAAGTGGTGTCCGAAGATGCCAGTCTGCAGTGGGAGCCAGTTCGACGAAAATCGGTCGACCGATTTTTCTCGAACTGGCGACAACTTCAGACTGCCACAGATCGGCACTCTTTGGTCACTGCCAGTGTGCACAAATATATACGTTGCACAGCAGCCAACAGATCCAACCACGCTTTAGAAATCGGTCATTTTCCAGGTGCCTCACTCGCGGTCATCGTATACAATATGTGCGGTGCTCCGCGCGCTTCGACAGCAGCCACACTCTTGTGGAACCCCGAATGCTCGAGCTAATCTTGGTCATCGATCAGCGCCTGGTCGCGGGCAACCAGAAAGGGGTTCGACGTGACCCATTCAGCGTCGCTTCAGCCGCCGGCAGAGCACGGGAGATTCGTTGGCTCAAAGACCGAGCCACGCGAAGGACACGAGCGTGACCTTTCACCCCCGCGTCCCGCTAGCCGCCTCGAGAGGCCGGTCAAGCGATGTAGGATGGTTAAAGCCCGCTTCGTTTCCTATGGGCGCTGCAGCTGGTTACCGCGAGCAGCGTTTTTGAGCCGATCGAACGGTACACACACCGCTGTATACGGATTAAGCAGTCGTTGCTCCACCACTGGTAAAAATCACGACAGCTGCGTTCAACCTTCTCCGAAGAATAAAATTTTCAACCGTGTGATGTGGTCAGTTGTCGCGATGATAAAATACTTCGTAGTTCTTACAAAGCCAGTTGTGCCGCGACAACAAGTAATTGGACCATTATATGCGAAGTTTGTACGTTTTACTGTTAATAGTTTTCGTAAGTCACATTGTCTATATATTTGTGAGATACTACAATCAGAGGCTACGGCCATGGTTTATTTCGGGCGAGCATAAATAAGCGAACACTGACGCCATCGCGATGGTATATACACGTAGTGCGGCAAACATTTTAATTAGCTTGACACCATGCTCGTAACTGGCTCCCTTGACAAAACTTTAAGCACATACAACAATAGAAAGGTAGTATTGGCAGGTGCATGTGTTGCGATATAAACCGTATAGCTGAATATATGACGAGTTCCTGGCCTAACTTTCGTTAGCTTCACTCATGCTTTCGGAGGATCTCCGCTGCAACGCTTCGAAACGTCTCGCATTAAATGTAGGACTAAAGCCGCAAAGGTTCTTTTTATATACAAGACAAATATTTCTATCGCTTTCGTTAACTAAAACCTTGCGTAATGGGATCGTACCTGGGTATAAAACGGTACGGTATTTGTATTCCTTCCAGCAATCCACTATTCTTTATTCTGTCGTATCCGGGGCTGGTGTGTGGAGTAGCCTTATGCTCAGTGTTCAAAATTAAATTCCTGGGAATTGACAACGAAGCCAGCCCCGGACCGGACAGAGCTCAGATTATTAAGCAGCTTGGTCAGGGAAACCAGCACTCAGCTGTCCGCAAGAAAGCGACCATCAAACAATTAACTGAAGGTCATGACTTGGGCGATCGACTCATATAGCTAACTATAAGTCAAACTAACATCAAACTATATAAATTTTTCTGGAGCGTTTGATTGCGTTCGGGTGAGCAAACAAATCGCAAAGCTGCAAATCATGAGTGAACGGGGGCAAGTTCTTTTCATGGTTAGAAATATTTATAACTTTTCGAAATACAATTTCTAAAATTACCGCGCTTACCTCGCCTAAATTTGCTTAGCGCTGTAGTGGATTTGGTTTGAGACAAGGTGGATGGCCGAGAATTATTTCAAAGATGCGCATTCCCAAAACGAAAAAAAAAAAAAAAAAAAAGAAATAGAATTACCATGCAGCATACTGACTTCTGAGCTAACCTTCCAGCCATTTCAGGTAATTAGACAATCTCGATAACATCAAAGAACGCGCAAATATGCAAATGTGCAAAACAAAAAAGTGTGCAAAAGCAACAAAGTGGCAAAATACATTTCCTCCGCCTATGCCTTAAGCGACGAGGCGGTAGCATGTACACACTTTAACTGAGTATTTCTATCGCACGGATGTAATTAGACATTCATTTTCTTATCTGAGAATAGATCAGACTAGACACCAAGCAGTTTGGTAACATTCACTGCAATGGTCGAGGCCATTATTGGAGCAGAGTATACAGCTCCTAGAAATACACAAAGGGCTCTGATTATTCATAGCGATTTGTGGGCTTGAACTTCAAAGTGCCTTCTTTTTTGGTGTGTGCGTTAAATGATGCGTTAGCACTCGTGTCATCCTCGCTTGACTTCTTGGATTTGACATCCTCGATCATTTCCTTTGTATAATGCTATTATATCTGCGCCTTATGTTTCCCCCTGCTTCGGCGCCTTTTTTATTGTTGCATGCTTGATGTGCACAGTTCTATTCAAGAGACTATTGTATATTTATTAGACTGTATTAGACTACTTATTGTTTTCTGGTTTATTTGGTGCGTGTTCTTTATCGTCGTGTGAACTTTCTTTGTGCATGTGACGGATCTCTTGCTGCAATGTAAACGTTGTGTATTCCCACCTGCTAGAATCTTGTAAAGGGTCAGTCAAACCCAGTTGCAGGTACAGAACAGCCGATGCCGAAAATGCACGGTACGGAGGAGCGTCTGAATTCCTTGAAGCACTTTACCCACCTGCAGCGCTGCAGAGTGCTAGCCCGCGAATTATGGGTGTATGCGTCCCGGATATAGTTTGTTTGTCATGTTGTGCTCACACTCTGTAGTGTTTTTATGCCATCGGTAAGCACATGTGCAGTAGTGGTCACCATTACTGCGAACATGGGTGCCCGTCTCTTTCGTGTTCGCCATGCCACCGAGAAACATCCTAATAATCATTTGCACTACATCATCTGCTGGGTGTGCTTTCTTATGGCTCATGTCTGAATATCATCGTGTTGTATAGTATGTCGCGATGGAATCAAAGATGACTTTCTACAGACTCGCGATAACTACGATCACCACTATACTCATGTTAAATCTCGATTTCTCATTTTAAGCTTGTACTGACTTCAACAATCTGATAGTAAGTAAGCTGACAGCACCATGCCCGATGAGGTTCCATTGCCACATTCCGGAAACGTTAGGGGTTGAATTTTGCTAAAAGGAATTTCTAAGGAATGTCAAGGAATTTAAAGAATTTAACTTTGTATTTATTTATTTATTTAGACCAATGGCTTGGCTCTAGTAGGAGAAGCATTACAGCAAAACGAATGAACAGTATAAAGCAACTATACAATAAAAGCAGAAAAATTGAGTACTCAATTTCAGCTCAGGTCATCACAAGCAATATGACGAAATTCGTTACACAGTACAACTCAAGGCTCCTTTGTCGGGATAAAAAGACATTCCAGTTCTTTGAGGAATTCGTTTGACTCAAAATGCAGTTTTCAAGTTGCGGGAGGGAAAAATGGCCGGAAATGAGTAAGGAATTCTGGGTCCAACTGTGACAAAATCTTAAATTATGGCATGGAACACCACTGCATCAACTCAGCCCCTTACTGTTTCGTGGGGACAAAGCGCAGTGTAGGTGCGACCTACCGTCTGGCCTCGCCGATGACAGCTGTCTGGCACGCGGAGTTCAAATGAGCGACGCACCCAAGCATCGACTCCCGAACGGAGGGAAGAAGAGGGAGCCAGAGGCGTCCGTTGCTGCGCAGCATCCCCTTTGGTCTCTCCCTTCATGCGGTGATGCAAACACTCGGCCGCTGGCTTTTCACACCGCGCAAGGGTGAATCCATTGTGGTTGCGCGGCTATTAGCGCCGCTAACCGGCGATGCTCGGGTTGCGCGCGCGCTCCTCGCCGATGAGGCCATAACTCTTTCGGCGATAGGGGCCCCCGAACACGCCAAGTCGCGTCACTCTCACAGGGCTTCGTACCGACGATTGCGTGCAGCATTTTGTAGCCTGACATGTGCGTGCTTCGAAAGGGCGAATAAGCTACGGTGAATCGCGAAGCGTTTCTCTTGAAGTTTCAGTGATCGTGCACTTTGCTGTTAACATGCACCATGCAGGACGACATGCGTATGCACCTGCTGGGTACGAGCTCTCCTTTCTCAACTTCACGCCTGGCTGATGCAGGATGCAAAATTTCCTCTTGCGTGACTCCGTGACAAAAACTGCGTGACCCAGCCCAATTTCTGGACATGAGCTCACAAAGAAAATCAAATGACCCATCTAATGGATGCATGGATGCGAGAGTTGAACTGTGAAGAAGGCTGACCGCCGAAGAATTGACGCGTTTGAATTGTGGTGCTGGCGTGCTGGCGGAGGCTCTTGAGAGTTCCTTGGACTGCCAGAAGATCAAATCAGTCGATATTGTCGACCATAAACCCTGACTGCTCATTGGAGGGTCAAATTCTAAAGTTGAAGCTCAGCTACTTTGGTCATCTGATGAGAAGAGAGGAGTCGCTGGAGAAAGATTTGATGATGGGAAAGGTTGAGGGTCACCGCAGAAGGGGTAAGCAGCGAACGCGATGGTTAGATGGCATCCTCGAGACACTGCAGATGAAGTTATGTGATGTTAGGAAGATAGAGACCGGAAAGCGTGGCGTGACATGGTCCATGGGGTCACGAAGAGTCGGACACGACTGAACGACTGAACTGAACTGACCTGAACTGAATATATTGCTATGGACAGGTATTTGAATTGCATCGTTCTCCTATCCATATAACCCTAAACTTCTGGTGCACCCTTCTTAGCGAGCAGCGAGGCGCCGTCACACGCCACCGGTTTTAATTCTCATCTTTGGAAGGCGGCCACCAACTTCACACAAATCGACCAGAAAGCATGAAACTCACAAGCCCTGTTTACATAGACACGACAGCGGAGGGTCGAGTTGGGGAGTTGAATTGAGTGGACTCGACCCTATCGGGTTTACATGAACCCCCCAACGAGCGCAGAACCGGCTTTGGACGAGCGACGATAACGACGTGACCTCGCATCTTAAATTGAAAACTCAATTTCAAAATGTCAATGTAAAGCACAGTATGGCTTATAGCAAGTTGACTTCATTTGAAGCGCTTGGCGTGAGTAACCGAAACCAATCAACTGTCGGACCATAGTTCGTGAGTGTGATTTGCAGAATTGAACAGACTCCGTGAAAACATTTTTAATGCAGCCCATTATTCCTCGCTCGCGTGTATACATTTTCATAACGCTGGCAGTTTAGAGCTCTGTTCTATGCATTAAGCAAATCCGCCTTTATACAGTGCTGAATACTAAAAGCGTGCAAAGAAAAACAAAATTGAATAACTAGTGAACTAAGAGTATTGTATAAATAAATAAAATAATAAATAAATACATAAATAAGAGCGCGAACATTTGGTGACGGCGGGGCTGCTTCCCCTGTAAAGAAATTATATAGAAGAAGCTAAATCCGTCTATCCCCCCCCCCCCTCCCCTCCTCCTTCTCTTCTCCAGTGGCATCCTTCTACAGTTCCGGTGTCCTTGGTCTACCTCTTCATGTCAGTCGTGCGATAATGCTTGGTGCTTGGGATGTTTGGCGATATCTTTTCTATGACACTTAAAAAGCCCCATCGCAAACTAGTCTGTGCTTGTTATAGTCGGATACAGCTGGAAAAAAAAATAATAACTGCAGTTGTTGACTATGTCTGACTGTACGCCGAGTGTGTATTACTCCGCTGAACAAAAAAACTATTTTTTTTTTTACTTTTTACTGTGGCAAGCAAGCCACATGCATCGAAATTCTTATCATGTATTTGGTGTGATGATTAGCTTCTTTATTTAGGCAACAAAATAAGATTTGACAGCGGGTTACCTTCTGACGTGAAGGAATTGTGTGTGGCGGTTACTGTATACTTAAGTGTATCCGACTATAGTCTGTCGTAAGGAACAACGGTGGTCCAACTGTAAGCTGCAATGCAGCCCTGCAGCTCTGCTCCTATCGCTACAAATCGAACCCTCCGTATCGATACGGCCTGGAGGTTAAGGTACCATCCTGTACGACGGCAAAAAGGCCTATTTGAACAGTGGGCGCTTATGTATACGAGCGAACGAGAAGCGCTCAGACGCCTCTCGCCATATAAATTTTTGTTTCTGTTCGTTTTTTTTTCGCTACCATAGAGAGTGCTTTAATTGATTTCAATACACACACACATCACTTATTATTCCGCCTCACAGGAAAGGACAGGCGCAGTATCTGTCACACTGTTTCCTGTGGACACCTGTACCGCGCCATAAGGGAGAGAGGAACATGAGAGTGAAAGGGGGAAGAGAGAAAAAGGAGCCGTAGCAGCGCCATCTTGAAAATTCTAGCTGTAGTGGAGGGCTTCGGAGTAATATCTAACCACCTGCCGATTTTTAACGTGCACTGACATCGCACAGCACTCGGACGCCTCTTCGTTTCGCCTCCATCGAAACGCATCCGCCGGTAGTCGTATTCAAACCCAGGTACTCCGAACAGTAGTCGAGCCCCTATAACCCCTGTGCCACCGCTGCGGGGCAGTATAATTTTTTTTTTTTTTTAATTTGGTTTTGGGGAAAGGAAGGCTATCTGCGTCACTTCTCTGTGCACACCTCCACTTACTAGGAATAGCAACAATTGGAGGCACTTATGCCGTTGGTTCCAACTCCTGTCGCACTAGCTTTATCCAGCGCCATCCTGATCACATCACTGATCGAAAACAATGCTTCGTGATCAATGGATACAATTCGCCTTTCCAAGCAATTCGATGTGGTGTGCCCCAGGGTAGTATCTTGGGCCCTCTGTTATTCAATGTGTACGTGAACAAGGTTACTAGAACAAGTATTCTAGTAAGGTTACTAGAACAAATGTTCCAGTAGCGTTGTACGTGAATGATGTCATGTCTGTTCCACAGAATGCAGAGTTTGCATTGTACTCTGACGTATTGTATGTTGTATGTGGCCCCATGAGGTGCCCAAGAGAGTTCTACTTAAGTTGAGGACAAGCCAGAGGGCTATGGAACGAACAATGATAGGGGTAACATTAAGAGATAGGAAGCGTGCAGAGTGGGTCAAAGAAATAACTCAAGTTACCGACATTCTAGTGGAAATTAAGAAGAAATGGGCATGGGCAGGACATGTAGTGCGAAGAGAGGATAACCGATGGTCGCTTAGGGTAACAAACTGGATTCCAAGGGAAGGAAAGCGTAGCAGGGGGCGGCAGAAAGTTAGGTGGGCGGATGAGGTTAAGAAGTTCGCAGGGGTCAAGTGGATGCAGCTAGCACAGAACCGGGTTAAGTGGAGAAATATGGGAGAGGCCTTCGCCCTGCAGTGGGTGTAGTCAGGCTGATGATGATGATGATGTGACCCCATTGCCTTGCTCATTTTTTTTAACGTTGTTTTTAACCTCTTGATACGAGTAGGCATCTCAGCGCCAGGCACATTTGTTTCCGCTATATATATCCTGGCTTAGCTGAGCTAAGCCACCGCCAGTTTCTAAGCGTAATCATAACTCCCTAGCTTTCGCTAGCCCTCGGCTTAACCAGAACTAAACCCCAACTATTTTTTGTACTGCACACTTCCATGCAAAACACATTACAAATATTTTGTTACGCGTTTTATACATATATGCTGTTTTCTAGATTGTTATGTTTTTTATCACTGAACTTTCCTTGCGCACTGCTATTCTGCCTATGGATAGTGCCCTGGCCTCGTCAAGCTGTTCATACAGCTTTCTTGCAGGGCATCCATCAACATTGTAAATGTCGAAAATAAACCTTGAATTGAATTGCATTGAATTGAAAATGTTGAAAGCGAAATATTATGGGGCCATTCTGAACGCTACAAATAACGGTTGCATCAAAATTTCGATACGAAATGATGTGCGTATTTCTTTTTCCCGACACGTTTTCCGGCACGGTTTTTTTACACAATATTGTTGGGTATGGCGACGGCTTTCCACGTAATACATGTCTTGTCATTCGTAATTTAGCAGAGCTGCGGGTGCAGCTCGGCTTCGTCTCAAACTCCCGCCGGATGCTCCCATTGAGGTGTATATGACTTGGGCATTTCGAACGCTGCACGGAACAGCCCGTATGGTCGGTGGCCCGTTAATGCACACCCACGTCCACTGGGTGCAGTCCGATGTGGAAAGGGCGGCGCTTCTTTCCCTCCGTCACTACGTGGCGGCTGATTCAGACGTCTCCGCGCCGCACACACCCGTCGGGTGGAAACCGCTGCTGCGACCTGTTGGCGCGACGACCCGCAAAGCCTGATGGATGACGCCACGGCTGTCGGCGAACACTGGGCTGGGCCAGGACGCCACCGCGCGTACGCGTGGAAAGAACGATGATGCTTTTGCAGCATGCGTGTACACACGAGTACGGTGTGACATGGTGTTGCACAGCTCCACACATTTGTGCGATTCAGACGTGAGAGCGGGTAGCAGTCCAGTGCTCGCCTACGGAGCCCCGCGCTTGCGCTGACGTAGCTTTGTTGAGAGGAGAGAGTAGACTGCGAGGCAGAAAAGCCGCTTGTTGTAGCTTTACCCCCACTGTCTATATAGCTATTCTTTCACTCCTGTAGAGTTTCGTCATTCGCGCTGCCTTCACCCACTTCAGGTGCACTTTTAAGTTTGGTTGATGTAGTTGGACGTCTTGAAGGTCTGTTCACATTCGCGACTCGCGGAAGTTGTGCGAAAAGCGACAGTCGCAGAACGTTCGAGTACTCCTAGATTTCCCCAGCCTTATGACTGCTGGTCGCAAACTGTTACCCAATCAGCGAAGCAGCTGGAGTGAACAGAAGTTAGTTTCTATCCGGATGTTTACTTCTGGCGGACAGTCAAGATGGATGCAGTCTAGTTCCGAACGATTCCTCTCTTTGGGAATATCACCCAATACGCCAGACGCCACTAGCCCTGTTTACATGGACCCGACAGCAGAGGGTCGAGTTGGGGAGTTGAGTTGAGTGGACTCGACCCTACCGGGTTTACATGAACACGACCTGAAGAGTGCAGAACCGGCTCTGGACAAGCGGCGATTACGGCGGCACCTCACGTCGAAGCGAAGAAGTAGCAGACGGCACCCGATTCCGTTTTTTTTTCCTCCGAATCTCTAGCGTTTTCCGTACTCTTCTCCTTTCCCACTGTGCCCCGACTCGACCCGGCCGCGTTTACATGCTTCCTGCAGCGGGCTCGAGTCCAGTCAATCCACACCCTGCGCGGGAGTTGACGGAACTCGAACCGTCGTCTTCTCGACCCGACCTGACGGGGTTTACATGAACCCGCTAACCGGTTTTCGACCCGATAACACAACTCAACCCGATTCTGTAGGGTCCATGTAAACGCCGCTATTATATCACCCAGTCTTCCTTAAGTTGTTTGTCCTCACAGGCCTAATCGAAAGGCTATGAGTTTGGTATGACATGACTGTGACGTGATGTGATGTGGCGTGCCTGTTATGTGACTGCACTAACTTCAACTATCCCTCTCTCACAACTTTTATATCCACTCATCCCCTTCCCCCAGTGCAGGGTAGCAAACCGGTTGCTTTTACTGGTTAACCTCCCTGCCTCTCCTTCTCACTTCCTCCTCCTCCTCCTTGTCCTCGAAGTTGAAATCTCATGTTATAACAGTGCAGGCTCTTAGACAATGAACATACATCTGTTCTCTGGAATAGTTAGGCCAGCTGCATTTTACGCTATACGATGCATTTCCCGCTTGAATTTGAACGGCCCTGGTGATTTAGGCTGCTCATTTTCTTTCACATTTTCTGAGTAGTAATCACAAAAGTTAGAATGCACAGGCATAAGGGTAATCTTAATTAGAGCTGTGCCTTTGTATTTATAAAGTTTACGAATAATTTTTTTTTTCTAGTTCTTCCTGACAATATAATTGCCCTAGCTCTTTTCCAGAGTTCCAAGGTGCAAGTAAAGACTGCTAGATCCCTAAAGCCGAGCACTAAGAAAATCGCAGTCAATCTGCATTTGGAGAAATGCACTGTATAGAAAATGTGCCACACATCATCTACGATGGGCCACACATGGTTGCGCAGCCCTCTCGTGTCCCTCGTGTTCGCCCTCATGTTTGGCTTCAGGTTTGGGCGATGTTCGTCTTAAGTTGCAGAAAATTGGAGGTAAAACATTAAACAAAGAATAAGTCTCTTGAGACATACCTAGCTGAACGCGGGTATTATATAATATACAATGTACACCCAGGCGTGTGCGCGAGTAAGCGACAGTGACGACGCGAATCAGTACAGCGGTAAGATTACTCCCAGGTTTTCCCCATTTAAATTGACGATCATGAACAGCTTTATTCCTGCCTTCTTTTCCTTTCTGTCATCTTTTATTTATTCCCACTCTGTGCGCTTCTGAATGCTATTGCTACCTCACACAGTCTAAACGATATATATCTACCTTGGATGAGACAAGACAGCAGCATCATGGCAAATTTTGCCGTGGAGAACATCAGTCGCACGACATAGGAGCTACGAAACGCTGACCGATGGATCAATTGACTAATGAACTGATTGATTGATTGATAGATAGATAGATTGATTGATTGATTGATTGATTGGTTGATTGATTGATTGATTGATTGGTTGATTGATTGATTGATTGATTGATTGATTGATTGATTGATTGATTGATTTTTTTTTACATGCCTAAGCAACTGTGGGCGGTAAGGTGCGTTTGGATGCGATTCAACTAAGATTGAGTATTATAAAGTTAGAGCGCAAAAAAAAGAACCAAACACAGACAGACTAACGACACAGCACATTCTGTCATACTAATTCGTTCATAGCAATGCTAACAGAGGGCAGTAGCTCAGCAGAGAGCACGCAGACATCATGAGGAGAGTATTCGGATCGCGGGGCTCGTTCTATCTCACCTCTGCGCCATTAGTGCATAGAGACTTAAATATTTTTTCTTTACGTGGATACATCGACCAGTAGGCAGGAATATTACTTCCGCCTCATATTTTTCTACCCAGCCATACAATTCTCCCCAACACATGGCATTTTTTATAGCTTTTCTCTCGTGGCCAGAACGGACACGCATAGCTATTTCCTATTCACGAAAAAAAAAACAACAGTAAAACCTCTGATCCCAACTCCACTCGCGACGATGGGGAATCGACGGTGACATAATCCTCCCTCTCCGTCTATATGCACTCTTATCCGTGGAGGGTGACACGTATACGATTGCAAGCCCAGCATTTTTTCTCAATAGCAGCGCATTTTGTCAGGACATGGTATACATTTCCACGCGGACTACTTCGTTTCCCCCGTCCAGTAACCGCGCCCGCTGCCCTTCCCTGTGCAATTTTAGTCCGTTCCCTCCCCTGGCTGATTTATGCCGCATGGTTCAATCTACGTGTAGACGAAAAGAAAAAAACGCCAGGAAGGGCGTGATGCCAATGTCAAGGTTGCCAGGCACTCTCTTCTGTTTACCTCCCCCGGCCGTCTCCCCAATATTCCCCGAACTTCGGCTGCGGCCAGCATTCACAGATCGAATGCAATAAAAAGGCGCTACGCTGCTCAGCTTGAAGACCAGACCGGGAAAACACGTACTATAAAAGGACAAAAAAAAAAAGGACTGGAAAGACAACACGAAAAGAAATCCTTCAAGGAAAAAAGAAAGAATATTCTTTGCATAGTTCTGTGCAAACTTTCGGAGGGAGGGATTAGCATTGAAAAACGTCCCGGGGTGTCGAAATAATGATGAGCCACACGACTCCATTCTCAGATTTTCCGATTTCAAAAGCAGAAGTGACACGTGAGGCCGGTCGATCGTATGTTGCGATCTGACTGTTTACTTATCGTTTTGAATATTATCTTACTCATCTAGAAATTAAGTTCATATCATGACAGTGAGGCCATAAAACCGACGCCAATAATGAAATTCACGAGAAATGTACGTCGCGATCGTCTTTTGACCCCCGAACTTTTTTTATTATTATTATTATTCTTCGGACACACCGCGAAGGGGCGGGCGATTGATGTAGGTATGCAAAACGTCGCTTGGCAGGATACACGACATTGAAATGGACAGACGCGTGCCCTTTGAAAGCGCCTTGGTATTCTTCTCGCGACAGGGCGCTGACAGCTGTCAAAATATACACTCTGCCTGCTCATATATGCACGACGTGTTACTTGTGGCTGCCGGTCGGTGAGCGGGAAGTTCTTTCGCTTTCCTCTCTTACACGTTCGTTTATTGTTATTGTCAGTCCTGTCCCGAACAACTTACAGAGCGTACGGGCAGATTTTCGAAATCTCGAGGCTAAAGCTGGCGTATTGATCGTGTCCGCACAATCATTGGCACCCAACCCTCACAAAAAAAAAAAAAAAAGAAAACAAGAAGATCATTTGATTCTCATCAATGCTCGCGCTTCAGGCGCGATTTATTGTGTGGCGAGAAGAAAGCAATGAGCGGGACCGCAATACACACGGGGGCAGCTATTTATTCGCTGAATGGGACACCCACAGCTACACTGTAGAAAACGAGATTATCTGCAAAGGTCCCATTACGTTACCTCGGTTTGCGAACTACATTTGGTATCGATAGCCGCGTGTCTGACACCTTGCTGAATGTTGGACGCAAGGACATACCGTGGCGCCACCTCTCAGTAGCGCCAGCGTGACGTAATAAGTAGGATAACGCGCATTGAACTGCTGCTGTGCGATGCTTCTCTAGGAAGTTTAGTTGCGCGTTGCATTACATTGATGTATTTATATACACTCGGTCTGTCCCTGTTTGTGTTTAAATTTAATGTCATTTTCATCGAATGGTGAGAATATACACCCAAAATAAACTACAAAAACCACAAAAAATATAGTAGTACTGTGCGCGTAAAATATTGTAGCAGCTCATTAAGTTATATGAAACACGCCAAATAACATCGCAAATCCCATCGCAATGCTATGCAAGTATTGCGGCATCGCAAAGCTGCCACTCTCGCTACCAGCCAAAATGTAGTGCCCGTAGTGCCCGTAGTGCCCGTAGTGCCTGTAGCGTCGCGCCTGCCGCGGTCCGTCGGGACTCGGCACGGACGCAGCGGACTCCTTGCGCCACCGTCAGAGAAGCATGCTCAAATTTGTTGATCTCATAAATAATGTGCGCTTGGATAAAGGAATTGTAAAAAAATAAAAATATTGTGTGGCACTTTGGACCACTGAAGTGCGATGAGGCGTTGGTCGCAAATTCCTGTTTTTACTGTGTCTGCTTCTGTAGGCTGCGTGGTGCAGCGTTCAAGGTAGCGCAAATGAAAGGCGCCGCTCGGACGCCTGAATCGGTATGACGCGATAGGCGACCAGCCAACATATACAGCCGCGCTTTAACCGAGCCGTATGAACGTGCCTGCGTGATCTAGGGATAACGTGAATGCAAGGGTTTTGGCAGGCTGATTGTGATATCACCTTCCCATATGAAAGGAGAGGCCCGAGTTGGCAACGCCTGCCAAACGTAATGTCAGGAAGCCCTGCGTTCAGCTAGTGCACGGCCATGTCAGCTGACAGCTACCACCTCCCACGTAACGAAAGCGTATTAAGACTTACTACGTCTTCCGTTGGGGGGCGTCGGCCCAGGGTGGCCCACCCTGACCTATGGTGGCCGTCATCTTGGGTGGAATCACGTGACCTATAGGGTGGCCGGGTGGCCGCAAATTGTGACACCTTCTGTGAATGAAAGTATGAGCCATTAAAGGATTTCGCCTTAAAAAAATATTCCTTCCTGGGGACCACTGATAACTGAAGCTGCTACACAACCGGTAAGAGGCAAGCGTTCACTGAATTTCGGTAATATAAGATTTCTCTTCGAGAGGAGCGAATTGGCTGTCAGGTGCGTGCCTCGGAGATGCGGGGCGCCTTCAGACAGTGCCGGCGAAAACGGCAGCCTTCCACGGCTCTCTAGTATATATTAGAAAGTAGGTCGGACATTCAGAACAATGCAGAGAAATATTTTACTGCAACTGCGCAGAGGTGTGTTCCACGCTGCAAATTCTAGCCCAATGAATACGATCATTGTCACTCTGGCTTCGGACGTGTACTTGCTTTCTTCACGAAGAGCCAGTAGTTTTGTTGACCCTTACCTCAACACATCACGACATGCAACGTTATTGTTCTTGTTTATTTGCTTTCCCTTTCCTTTCAAGTTGCTACTACGCTACTGCTAAAGCTGCCTAGAACGACTTATCGTACATAACGCGGCGCTATAGCAGAATCATTTAGTTCAATCGTTTCAGTGAAACTTTCATTGTCGTGAGCATCACTGTCTTTGAGAAGAAATTTGAGACGTATCTCCTAACCTTCAGTGGAACCCTTCTTTCTCTGGGAAGGTACTGCTTCGTGAAGAATCAAGCATATTCCCTATGCTGCCGGCAATCAGTCTTCGTTAGCTTCAAAAGGGATAAGCGCAAGAACGCAAACGCTCGTGTCGGTTCTTCGGCCGCTACTCACCGAACTGTGCTCTCTGAAATGGTTGCTGCACACATGAGAATATCTATTGGTCTGTCTGGCGATTTGCAGCTTGATAAAACCAAGCTCAACTCAGCTTATTTTTCGGTTACAAATCGCAGCGTGCTCCTGGTTCTGTCGCGTACGTCCTGAATTGAAGTACTGTCACCGTCCTGAATGCGCTGTAAAAGATAATGGCAACAGAATAATAAACTGCAGCAATCGCAGCAACGGAGGAAATTTCAACATTCATCACCATCAGCCGGAATACCCACAGCAGGGCGAAGGTCTCTCCCATATTCCTACAATTAACACCGTCCTGCATGTGATCCACTTGACCCCTGCGAACTTCCTACGCTCATCCGGCCATGCCTCTAACATTCTGCCACCCCCTGCTACACTTTCCTTACCTCGGTATCCAATTGGTTATCCTCGGCGATCATCATGCAGTTATTCTCTCTTCGCACTACATGTCCTGCCCATGCCCATTTCATCTTCTTGATTCCCTCTAGAATGTCATTAACTCGAGTTATTTCTCTGACCCACTCTGCACGCTTCCTATCTCTTAACGTTATACCCCTACCATGTTTCGTTCCATAGCCCTCTGCGTTGTCTTCAGTTTAAGTATAACCCTTTTCGTCAGCCTCCACGTTTCAGCCCCATATGTGAGTGCAGGTAAGATGCAATTGTGTACTTCCTTCTTGAGCGATACCGGCAAGCTGCTAGTAATAATCTGTGAGTATACGTGCCAAATGCGCTCCATATTCCAATCTTATTCTCCTTGTTATTTCCCTTTCATGGTTCTGATCTGCGGTTACTACATGTTCGAAGTAGACATATTCGCCTACCACTTCCGGTGTTTCGATACCTATTACGAACTACTGTTGCTTCGCAAGGCTGTTTAATATTATCTTAGTCTTCTGCAATTGATTTTTATGCCTACTTTTCTTCTTTTCCTATCTAGGTCATCAATCATTATTTGCAGTTTATCCCCCGAGTTACTTAGCAAGGCAATGTCATCAGCAAATGACAGATTACTGAGGTTATTCTCCATCTACCCTTACCTCTAACTGCTCCCATTCCAAGTATCTGATACTTCCTTTAAGCAAGCTGTGAATAGGGGGAGATCGTTTCTCCTTGCCTAACACATTTCTTTATGAAAATTTTGTTACTTTCTTCATGCAGAACTATGGTTGCTGTGCAGCCAGTATATATATCTTCCAGCACTTTCACAAGGGACTTGTCTACACCTTGATTTCACAATGCCTGCATCACCACCAAGGTTTCTACTGAGTCAAATGCTTTTTCGTAATCAATGAAGGCTAAGGGCTGGTTATATTCCGAGCATTGTTCTATCACCTGATTGATGGTATGGAAATAATCGATAGTAGAGTACCCTTTCCGAAAACCTGCCTGATCTTTTGCTTGATTTCAGTCTAAGGTTGTCCCGATTCTTTTAGCGATTACTTTAGTAAATACCTTATACGTAACAGACAGTAAGCTGGTTGGTGGGGTATATATATGGCGGCCCAATGCCCACTGGTCGTATACACATGCGGGTGGTATCAAACAATTCGTCTCTGTGATATGAGTTTGCGATTAATAACAACTTACGCTCGTGAATTTCAACGCCTATTAGCAGTGGCTGTATTTTTTCGCTGACTCTGGACGGCCTCCAACGCCGGATTTTCAGTCACGGGACCTTTAGCGCCGTCTCGTTAATATACCAGGGAACATCACAGAATAGAGAGCGGGACATGGTGGCAAATGAAAGCTTGTTGCTCACACTCCACCAGCACCAGTGGCTAGCTTGGTCGGCTACTGAGGGAGAGTACCCGGGCTCGGACCCTGTCGAGGTAGCCGCGTATCGGCGGTGAAGGCGAAACGTGAAGGGCGTCATGTGCTGTGCGATACCAGTGTGCGTTGAAGGTACCCAAGTGCTCGAAGTGGTTAAGCAACCCTTCCAATGGCACCACTTTCTTCTTTGACTCTATTCCGTATTCAGTCCTCAAATATAAACTGCAAGCGAGTCATTGGCCGCAATTAGCTCCTGCAGGGGTTAACCACGCGAAGATGAAGTGCCGCTCGGTTAATCCCGTTTGGGCGTTTTGGCTTAGAGTTCGAGAAAGTCGAGAAGCAAGCCCCGACCAGAATCCTGCCTGCCGGCATGAGAGGGCGCAAATAAGGAAGCCTACTCCGGTATACGCAGTCGACATACCGAAAAACTTGGTAATGAAAAAAAAATAGAGAGAGACTCCCATCTCGGCGTCCTGTCTGTGAAGATTCTCAGTATAAATCTACCCTAGCTCCCTTGGGATCGGTTTTGGCAGGCGTCCAAGTGCAAATGCAAGCTTGTATTCACGCTGGATGCCGGACCGGAGACATTGTACCTCAAACCGAAAGAGTGCCGCCGTTTTATCGAGCTACCCGGGAACCCGGCCGTAGTCTGTCTCGCCCGCGTAGCCCTGACAGTTAGTTCTACCGCGCGTCGTGCAAATCGCGCGGGCGCGCACGGCGCGGCGAGACACTCGGAGAGAAGACGACAGCCGCGCTGCGCCAAGTGCCAGTCGAGGCAGCTTTTTTAGGCGCCGCCGTCCTTTTGTTTTCTCTGCCGCGCGCAGTTCTCTTTCTTTTCACTGTGCGCATCCTTCCCCTCCTTCTTCCAACCGCCGTGCTCGCATGCACTCGCCGAAAGCTGTGCAGCCTTGCGAAAACTACAGCCGTTATCCCAGACCAAAACGTAGGGGGTTTTCTGGCACGTAAGGTACAGTCAGGACCAAAAGTTTACGGGATATGGATTTATGGAAAAACGTTCTCTTCTTTGTCTCGCTGGTTTTCTTTGTAATATTTTTTTTCTCCGGATGAGGCGTGCATGTCCCCTCGTGATCCAGCACATTTGATTCGTATATGTTTGCCAGTCACACAGAAACAAATATTCTTCCACGAACTCGTGTCCCGCAAACTTTTGTCTCTCACTGTACTTGTTCGGTGCCACTGCCAAAAAATTGTGGCCCGGCGAGGTTCATTAACCCGTATTTACCTGTTTCTTTTATGCAGAGGTTATTGTATTGAAGGCGTCTCAGAAGTACCGCCTTTGCCAATAGTTCTCCATTGTACAACGGAGTACTTATGCCACCCACTAAGCTCTAAACCTCTGTAAGTAATAGGGGCCCTTGTCCTCAACATGCGATACCTTTTTACCTGGAAATGCTCCACTGCCCGAGCGAGAAGCAAAATCACGTCGTCTGGTTACTTTCAGCTAATATGGTCAACAAGTATGACGCGATGCGGTGTCACTGAAAAATTCCATGCAGGTAAGCATCCTATGTCGTCACTGCTGCCGGATTGGGTGATTATCTGCCACGTACAGTCTTTGTCAAAAATATACAGCCCAAGGGTTTTGCTTCTAAGCCCCGTAACGGGGCTGAGTAAACATCTGCACCGTTCGAAATCTTAGTAGACGACAAATTTAGTTCCCATTCTTCTCTATGCTTACCTATATATTTCAGTATTCCTTCCAGGGGCTTAGTTAGAGTGCTTAGAAGCGAGCCCCTTGGGCCATATATTTTTGACAAAGGCTGTATATACAAGGCAACAAGGGCGCGACGGGCGCTGTAGTTTGATCGACGCCTACGATCTGCGTTCTTTCGGGCGACAAGCTGTGTTTCACAGGGCGAGAAGGCTAGTGCAGTATCAGTAACGCAGCCATTTTTTTCTTAAAGAAATGTGGGGAGAGGGGGGGGGGGGGGGGATTGAAGCGCTCGTTTTCAAGTGCCCGCTTATATACTTTCGATGGCTCCACAACTCCGCGAATGAACTCACATCTACAGCTTCGTGCCTTCCACAATGCTGCCTCCTTCTGCCGCGACAGAGCAGCGGCCTTTTTGTCCGCAAGCCAGCAAAGCTCGAACCTCTCCTCCTCTCCCCCGCAGTCGGGCCGCCCAATTATTTTGAGAGCCTCCGATTCCGCGGCAGCGACCGTCGCGGGCTTTTTTAGTCCTTAAGTCCCTGGACATGAAAGGCACGTCGCCGACGCGGGAAATCAAGGCGCGCAAAAGATAAAGAAGACATTTCCCGCCACTCCTCTCCTCTGCATGCCTGCTGCAGAGACAAAAATAAGGGCCACCACGCTAAGAATGGGCGGCAAAAAACACAAGCGTTGTGCGCTGTGCCACGCGCCGAGCCGTTTGAAAATAAACGCCGCGGCTTACCTCTCTGTTCGCGCTCTGCCAGCCGAGGGCGGCGCTCAGCGGTTTCAAAGCCTTGGCACTACGCAGGATTCTGAGGGGTTGGTGGCGCCACCGTCGGTGTAGGGTTAGAGGATTTGGGGATAGCGTCATGCACGATCTAATTCCGCAAGAAGACACCTGCACATGCGCAGGTCGCCCTGGGGGACCAGTGGGCGCACGCCGGCGACTGCACAAGCATAGTTTAAGTGCTTGCGCAAGCGGATCAGGTAATTACGGCAGCGGATTACGAATCGCACTACGCTAAAAGCGCTTATTTTGTAAATTATGTAGTTTTAATAAAGCACGATCTTCGAGGTTGCACTTGCGCATGCGCAGATGAACTCGAGAGAAGAGTACAGGCGGACGTATACATGCGGCGTACAGCTGCAGTTTAGGTCTTTGCGCAGGCAAATGACGATAGCGGGGATGGACAACAGGTCAGTATTGTAAATGCAAACTTTGAATTTCTATTTGCGACTTAATCTGAGATTTCTGGCTTCGCTGGACAGGCCGCCGTTGGAAACTGACTCTAGCAACGTTTAACGTAGGACCTTAGCTAGTGAAGCTATAGTTTAGCAGTGCTGTTAGAGGAACTAGAGAGTATAAAATGGGATGTGATAGGGCTTAGTGAGGTTAGGAGGCCGAATGAGGCGTATACTGTGGACGGGTATGTACTGTGTTATCGAGGTTTGCCGGAGAGGCGAGAACTATAGGAATAGGTTTCCTTGTCGATAAGTACATAGCTGGCAATATAGATAAATTCTATAGCATTAATGAGAGGGTGACAGGCATCGTAATTAAGCTTAATAAGCGGTATAAACTGAAGGTTGTACAGGCCTACGCACCTACAAGCACTCATGATGGCCAGACATTTGAAATCTGCTATCAAGATGTAGAAACGGCAATGCGGAAAGGAAAGACGCAGTGTGCTTACTAATGGGCGACTTCAATACCAAGGTAGGGGAAAAGCAGGCAAAAAAAACATGGCAGTGGGTGACTTTTAATTGGCTCTAGAAATAGCAGGGGGGAGTTACTAGTTGGGTTTGCAGAGCGCAATAACTTAATAATCATGAATACCTTCTTCAGCAAACGGAAGAACCGAAAGTGGACCTGGAAAAGTTCTAACGGGGAGACTAAAAATGAAATTACCTTCATGCTGAGTTCTAACCCCGCCATTATGCTGGATGTAGATGTAATTTGGGAAAGTGCGATGCAGCGACCACTGGATGGTAAGGTCTCGAATTAGGTATCCCAAGTCTGAAGAGGGAATGAAACAGATTAGTACGAAAGAAGTCCATCAAAGATTTAGCTGTGAGGGGGATGGGCAGAAGAGTTCAGGACCTCGCTACAGAATAGATATTGAGCTCTAACCGAGGACGATGACATTAGCCTAGAAGCATTGGAGAATAATTTCAGAGATATTATTACTGAGTGCGCTGTAAAAGTAGCGGTAGGATAGTTAGAGAGGATACCAGCAAGCTGCCTAAGGAGACGAAATATTTGATTAAGAAACGCTAAAGTATGTAAGCTTCTAATCCAACAGACTAGACAGAATTGGCCGAGATATCAAAGCTAATCAATAAGCGCAAAATGGCCGATATAAGGAAGTATAGCATGGAGAAAATTGAGCATGCTGTAAAGAACGGAGGAAGCCTTAAAGCGGCGAAGAAGTAATTGAAATAAGATATATGCGCTAAGGGAGAAGGCGGGCAGCGTCATCCCGAATATGGATAAGATAGTCAAAGTAGCCGAGGAGTTCTATACTGATCTCTACAGTAGCCAAAGTAGTCAGGACAATAATGAGATTGGCAGTAGGGAATGAATTTAGAATTTTAGAATCCTTTAAATTTTTATCAGCTCACTGGCCTCTGGAGGGCGTTAGTTTGGCATTCGCCTACAATACGGCACAACAAGATACTAGCATGAATTCGCGCGAATCTCTAATCACGATGAGATTAGTGGATCTGCTATGGCTTTCGCTATCACTATTTCCTGGGCATAAGCACTTTTAAAATCACTAATGCTGCTCGTTTTGCTGGTGTCCACAGAATTAAAGGAAAACGTTGACAAGCCGCGCTTTTGCAACCGGCTATTTGATGTTGGGAAAGGTTGAGGGTCGCCGGAGAAGGGGTATACGCAGCGAACGCGATGGTTAGATGGCATCCTCGAGGCACTGCAGATGAAGTTATGTGATGTTAGGAAGATAGTGAGAGACCGGAAAGCGTGGCGTGACATGGTCCATAGGGTCACGAAGAGTCGGACACGACTGAACGACTGAACTGAACTCAACTGTCATTATAAATGATGTTAACACCAATGCTTTCCCACGCAAGGGCAGAGCGCGCCTCCGCCGCTCGAGTCCGGCCATGGCAAGAGGCAGCACAGTTGTGGGGCTTCACGGATGTCGGCCCAAAAATACTGGACGCGTGTGGCCCTATGATTATTTTAAAGCATCCTGCACTATAGCTATATGCGCAGTCATTTTTATATCAAATTACTGCGTTCGAGTCAGGCTTGTACGCTAAGCGTTACATGTGATTGTATACTCGTTGTAAAATAGACTTTGCTCGAATTTCATAATGTAGTGATTACTTTTTGCAAGATACCATGTCCTTCGGTAATCGCATCTCTTCATTTTTTTTTTTTCCGTAAAAGGCAACTAGTTATAGAAACCTTTTTTTTTCACAAACAAGTTGTAACCAATGATAAAGATTCGAGAAAATTCTCGTTCGAAAGTAGTAGTATTAGTACTATCATCGAATTCCTTTTCATAAGGGCTAGAAGTAGAGGCGGATATGCACAGACGCTACGCGCGCGAAGCTGTACAGGAAGGACAAAATAGAAATCGCTCGTGTTTCAGATAAAATAATTGTAACTGTAATCTGAACACGTACTTATATCTTATGTGAAGTGAACAAGATTGACTCACGTCAAAGTCAACTGCATAAACTTAAAACATTTGGACAGCATAGTTCTTAAGGCGCACATCATGCACTTTTCGTATCTTGAGTTCACTGACCTCGCACTGAAAAAAATGGTACTCAGCGAAGTCGCTTAACTTATTGCCATATGCGAAGCTGACACAAAACATTTTGAAACGCACGGAAAGAGAAAAGGAAAATTACTTCTGAAGAGTTAGTGAGTTATCGGCTAATCAAAGGTGTCACAGAATAGGAAATAAAAGCAAACATGAAAAGCAAAAGAGCATGCCCTTTATGCCACCGCTTTGCTGATGTTCTTCAAGCGGTGAGATAAGCCCAAAGATTCACGATTCCTTATGCGATGAGCATCGCTTTACTCATCAACATTTCTCTACCTCTTTGATAACGTCATGTGGCACCAAATCTCCGCAAGCGTAGCTGGCCAGCGCGCCGCTGACAAGAAGGGGGGGGGGGGGGGGGGGGTGAAATATCGCTCTACTTCCTCGAGCAGGTATAGACATATTCCTTCCGCGCCCTGGCAGCAACTAGGGCCACATGTACACACAAGCGGTGGTTAAGAGCTTGCTGCTAAAAACTGTTCCCCGCACCGGCAGCGCCAGATTTTCGCCCTCTTTCCCTCCCTCCTTCTCCTTCTATCTCTTTTTGTCAACCCCCTCTCTCTTCCTCTCCCTCAAGTTTATTCTTTGCCCGTACTCTGCGCAAGGCGGGGTTTTTATTTTCACTTTCTCGTTCATCTCCGATGCTCCCGTTGTTCCGCTGTCCTCGGAAGGCAAAAGAAAACAAAAAAGTGTACGGGCGAAGGAGCTCCCTGAACATTATGCTTAGCTTTCTTTTTTAGGTTTCTACTTAACATATTTTGCCTCTCTCTCTCTCTGTCGCTTTCTTTCCTTTCTCCTTTCGCAGTTCCTCGCCGTTATTCGACATCGTCTTTCGTTAGAACGATGCAGCGCTGTAGAAAGCGCAGGAGGCATAAGCTAACCAAGAGCCCATTTTGTAAAGCTCTCGGCAACAGTCTTAACTGGTTGACACTTCAGTTGTTATGGGATCGTATAATGCATCGTGATTCGGTAAAGCAGACAATGGCATCGAACTATCGGCCTTTCCTGATGCAAGTCATACCCAGTCCTCTCTTTAGCTGCTTTTCAGTGCGTTGTCTATTATCTATACATGTAATAGCACTTACGAATTTTCACCCTTATATCATTGATTACTTCCGAAAGAGTAATCTCTCTCTCTCTCAGTCATCAGCCCATTGCATGCACAATGCCCTTGAGCGACCAGGCGTTTGCATCATGTCAGTCCTACAGCTATTACTCCGTGCAGTCATGCCGTCGTCAGCTGTCGTAGCCAGCATTTTCAGATGCCTGTTATTTTAAACTCATTCATTAAACAGTTTCAACCATCTCTGCAGTCGGTCTATGTGCATTCGACCCCTGGTCACCTGAGTCGCGTTGTACTTTCAATGCGCAGGCGTTCTGAACACTGCACACTAATTTTCAAGAGCAGGGCTCTATAATGTTTGCTCAGCGATGAGCAGCAAGAGAAGAACAAGATGAGCCGCTGCGAGGAAGGGAAGCGAGGAGAGGAGGAAGAAGAAAAAAACTTTCTAGTAGTCACAAAACAACGTGCGCTGTCGTATAGAGGCGGCAGCGGTCTGGTTTCGGCGGGAGGGGCGGAGGAACTGTCTATTTGGGTGCCGCGCCACTCGGAGAGGGGGGAGGAAAGAAGGGGTTTACCGTCGAGTCGGGGACTGGGCGAACCGCCGCCGTCGTTGTCGTCTATGACGGCGAACTTTGTCTCGCCAGCGTCACCTTTGGTCGGTGCGAAATCTTCTCCCGCGCACTGCCGAGCAAGCCGATTAAGCGCCGTCCCACGTTCGATACGTGACGACTGATCGTCGCTGTTTCCCTCTCACTCCGGAGCTACGCGCGCCTTTTCCCCGCTGAAGTGCCACGGAGACACTGTTCGCCGGGACGCACATTTCACGGCAAGTGGGCATGTTCACTCTATATGCCTGAAAGGGTAAAACTGGCTGCTAGGGACCAACCGTTGGGCCTTAAACTGCGCTGCTGCAACCGTTAGTCCCTAAAAGCACAGCCATTACCTTCATAGGGACTTATAACTGCAGGACAGCCGCAGTGAAGGAATATTCGAACCTGCCAGTCACAACATACGTCGTGCGAACGATTTCGGTAGATTCCCTACGATTCTTAGGAACCCGTCAAGTGTAATTAGGAGACCGAAACCAGTCGCACCAAGTCCGTAACTCGCTGATGTATAAACCCGCCACTAGAAACCCGTCATCATATAGAAGATGATCGTGAGGCAGCTGTAGAAAAGAGGAACTTAGTTTTCATGAACACACTGACATACATGGTCTAACATTTCGATTCGTAGCAGAATTTTGATCCGAACTTGACTAAAGAGCTCACAATGGGTAACTATGATTTACCATAGAAAATCAGTGGATTACGTTCTAAGTAACTTTTTGAGACTACTGTCGATTATTGCAATATCCTTTTATGCATAAAATGACAAAATTAACCTCAGCTTCCGAGGCGTAGAAAAATTTCGTTTCTAATGTTAGTCCGACGCTCACAAAAATAAGTCTCACTGCCGTAGAAGCCAACAAGGCGCATTTTAACAAATTATATATAAAAAAAAGCTAAAAGCCTGCCGAGGGAAGATTTGAGCATAGATTGATCGTTATCGTGAGGTTATACCCCCCCCCCCCCCCCCCCCCCCAATGTGTGAAAAAAATACACTCACAAACTATTTCCAGGAAACGCCCGAATTTTCTTGGCTACGAAAAAGGAGAAACCAAAGGTAGGCATTGTAGACATCAGCCTTTGGCAACATCATTGGGTTACGTTAAAACCTTACGAGTTTGCCCATGCACATCCGCTCAATGTTACATCAGGATTCCCGATACTGTGTAGCTATAAATAAACCTCTTATAAGAATCATTCATTTAACGACATATGCATACAATTGCGCAGCAGATTGACAAACGTCCAATGTAATTATGCTGCTGCAGGTGTGTGATTTGTGGACAACCTCATGAGACTATAGGTTGAAACCTCGTGGCGTTGCCCACCTTTGTAAAATAGTGATGCACTCTTTATATGCATGTTTCCACCTAATTTTCAGTTATAAATAGAACTTAAGTGTAACTTATAAATTGTTCCCCTTATAACAGAAACTTATGTGGATTTTGATTAGGGTGTAGTCGGTGGCGATAGATGCATGAGGTATTTCGCTACGCAGAACAAAACACTAAAATTCACATTATTGAATGTCGAATTTTGTGTCCACGCGAAGCAAGACAGCGGCAACATTCTGAATGTGCAAAGTTAAACAAAGCAAACCTGCGACTATATGAGCTATCACAATGTCATAAGCGTGCACCGGAGTGGTATAGAACAAGAACTTCAACACCGAACTTCCCAGCAATGAGAGCGTCTTTCTCTGTCGAACCTACAGGAATTCAGCAGTCGGACTGCTGAATTTCACCAACAGTGCAAACCGGGCAGTGTACACAGTGTACGTTCAAAGGGCAGCTCCGGGGATTCCTTAACACTTTGAGATTATTATTCCATTAAGTTTCTGGAGCCCCTATCATTTCACAACACGCCGTTTGCAAATACGGCCAGTGAAAACGTTTCAAAAGAGCGGCGTTTCTGTTGGCTTACCGGTGACGTCACAGAGGTTATTAGAAAAGTTCATGTTCGAACATTAAATGGATGGAACAGTAACTGGGAACGAAGAATACCCAGGCAGAACGAACCACCGGCCAAACATTGGCACTACATTGGTAATGCATTGGACATACATTGTGGCAGCAATTACCAAACACACTGCCAATATTGGGCCAATAATGTGTATTTCTTGAGATGTGATGCCTAAAATGACATAATAAAAAGCTTGAAAATTTTGTTAAGTGAAACGGAGGCGTACACTACTTGCGGGTGGTGTTTGTAAGGACCCGAAAGAGAACTTTTGTCAGATGAAATCACCAACACTACAGTATGCAAATGAAGTAGTCTAAACCTTCAAGCTGATCTGCGTCAGAGTGAGCCGTCACATGCATAGCTGGAAAACTTGGTGAAAGGCGGAGAAATCGGCATTATTAGAGATTCAGGGGCCTCTAATAGTAGCAGTGTTGTTAGCCTCGGAGGAGCTGTGTTGCTTTGTGTTTCACGTGTTTCACTAAAATTAAAGTCTGTCACGCCAGTCAGTCGTATATATATGTCCGAGATAGGAACAGAACTTCCGTACTTAACTTGCGCAATCGCTAAAGCACAGGACGAATAGAAAAAAAGAAAAACACGCACTGCAAAAAAAAAAAAAAAATACTGAAAAAGCGCATTAACCTCAAAAAGAAAAAAAAAACGCCAGGCTTTCCCTTTAAATTGAAAATCCCAAAGCTGCCTCAAGCAGGCATCGTTCATTCTCAACTTCCTGGAGGACGCCGATACCGTTCCAGTAAAGGCTGTGCATTCTAGGCCGCTCTGCACACTGCGAGCGTCGCACGCGAGTCACAGGGTCCCGGTGTGCACTCCGCGTGGCCGGGCTTTCCCCGACGGACGGTGACCCCTTTCGTCCTCGCGTATCGATCGAGTTTCGTCTGGCAGCGTCCAGACGGCCGCGCGTCAGTCTCCCGGGATAACGGGGAGAGGAGCCCCAGAATCATCTCCCCCGGCTCTGCTTGCCACCGCTTCCCCCCTCCCTATTTCTGCCCCCGTCGGGGAAAAGACAGGAACGCCGCTCGTTCTTTTAGTTCGACCCTTTTTTTCCGCTCCCCGCTGTCTTTCTGCATTTTTTGCTCTCTCACCTCTTTCAGGGAATGGGCACACGCACGTGCTGTATACCTTACGCACATACACGAAGGTCGGCCTGTTTCTTTGTATTTTTATTTTGTTTTGCTCCTCAAGTCCTGGGCAGCGCTTTTTGTTTCTCCCGACTGCTTCCTCACCGGATGCTACACTTGAGTGGGAGAGCTTGCTTTCTCGTTAGCTTTTTTATAACTTTCTCTCTTATTTTTTTCTTTCCTCTCCCGTTGTTTAGAAAGGCTTGCTCTGCCACCACGCCTGCATGCCTCGCTCCCGCCTTGTTTCGCCTACAGAGACCCTTTTCTCTCTACTTATCTCTCAGCGGGTGCTTTCAGATGCGCCCGGTGCACAGACTCCTTTTGGTCAGGGATCTGCATCATCCGGGGCAAGAAAGGCTGCCGCCGCGCGGTCCTCACCCGGCCCCAGGAGTGGCATGTGTCTGGCTGGAGATCATCTGCTGAGTCTCAGAAGCCCTCTTGCGGCCGCCATAAGTCAATCAATCTGGCTCATACAGCTCACTTCGTGGAAGCTCGAATGTGTGCCACCACGATACAGTACACCGGGGGGATTGAGCTGCGTGCAGGAAATCCCGCGTAATTTATAGATCTTACACGACAGCGCCGCCCACGTGAGATCCGCGAGTGTGATCCCTGCACTGGCTGATACCGTGCACAGGTGTTACACATTACGGTATTTTGCGATACGATGCGTTCTGACTGCGCAAAAGAAGTTAGGTGAAGTTAGGGTGCAGCGCCATTTCGGACAGAAGACGCAGCAGACTGTAATGAAATAGCTTGCTCAGTTAAAGGGATGTAATTCGGGAAATGCGCAGAATATATGTGTATGATGAACTGAAGTTTAAGCGATGGGGTTGCCTCGCAAAAAAAAAAAAAAATAAATAAAGCATTCTTGCTGCATTGCCTCGCTATCCGGTCAAAAATTTAGGGGGCATTTAAATTCCGCCTTTAAGGACGACAACGTCAACTGCACGCGTCCGCGGCTTCTTTTGCGGATTCTCGTTCCCGTATGCACTTTGCCATTCGCGCAATCACTTATCTGTTGATTTGTTCCTTTATTATATCACGCACTTTCTTTAGCACGCAGTCGTGAGCTATATACAATATGTTATGAAAGACCACCCATACCGTAAAGACCACATATAAAGCAGTACTACGTGGCCTATATACAGGTGTATATACGGTATAGCACGTCTGACCCTGATTCCAAGAGACCTAGACAGTGGCAACACTAAACCTAGCTACCACCTGAATCAAAATGCCTGATATGACAGCTCCAGACAAACCGCCATATCTCACGTGGACAAACTTATTTTTCGTCACTTTTCGCTCACTCCGCCGACGCCAAATTTTCTGTGATTTTCTAAATTCCGTTAACACTATCGCGTTCGAATACCAGCAGCTGCAGCGTACCTGTCCGCATGCGCTTCCAAGCTTCATTTTAAATTCAGCATGAAGGTTTGTCTGAACGCACAGAAATAGGTATTTTCTTTTTCTTTTGTTCGCGAACTCGCTTCCTCCAAATGTGAGTTGCCCTATATGACTGCGCGCATGCACGAACTTTGTGGAAGTCGTTTCCTACTGCAGCGCCCAATGGCATATTCGCGGCTGACGTATCGTATGAGGTATACACATTAAATGTGCAGTCGGAGACAAAAGTGCCCATGTAGAGCCAGGTGATCATTGCCAAATATAAGAACGTGTGGACGCGCACTAAGAATACTTTAGACTCCGGCATTATGAATATAGAATATCTGTCAATCGGCTGAGCCTTGTTCGATAACCTCGGTAGGCTGTGCTGAATGAGAGGCGAGCCGAGCACAGTGTGTCACTTATTCTGTATATAGCGTGACGATGCACGGCAGTGTCACACCCATGGCCTAACCCGTCCGTTTGTTTACTTTATTTTTGTGTTTAGAAGCGCGAGCTCCACTGAAAACGGAAATGGGAAAGCTCAAACAAAGCATGATCTCCACCAGGCAGCAGAGTGGGAATGTATAGATGCGCAAGATCACCGCCACACGCGTTTTTATATATACTTTAAATATTTCCCTTCTAATTCAATTGTATGCAAGAGCTATGCCATTTACATAAGCTTGAAGAGTATACTAATTACATGATGCGCGTTTCACGTAAATACGTACTCTGAAGAAGTTTATCTCATGGCGACTTCGATCGAATGACGCAAGGCGTGCCTGACCAATGAACCACCGATGTCTAAAGCTTCTTGGCCTGATCGAGGCAAAGGCCCATTTCTCCAAGCATTTCACCCCATGAGAAGGCGAGCTCCAAGTTAGAGGAAAGCTTGTATGCCCCCCGGAAAACTGCGAGGCGCTCAACGGAGGTCAAACCCATGCACCACCGGTATTCGATGTCAGTATAGTTAAATGGTAGAGGAAATTAGTCGTGCGGCAATGCAATAAAGAGGTCTTTGTGTTTTTCTGAGATGTAGTTCTCAACCTTTAGAGTAAATTTATACCATAAGTATATTTAGCCACATTTTCCACGGGCATGAGCAAAAGACTCGAGTCCAGTGTTTCTTTAAGTGTTCCTTTTGACCCCCCTCCCTCATGCCTTTATAGCCAAGCACCTATTTACCAAAGGAAACGAACTCGAAACAAATTGTTTCAAATTGCTCCCCTAGGTTTCAAAGTTGGCGAAAGAAAATCGTTTAGGACTGCACTACCAAAAACTGATTAACAGGTCTCCAAAACGTGTTCTATGTTGATGCCCCTCACTCATGGCAATGTAACATAGCATTGGTAGATATGAAGGAAGCCAGTAGTCAGCAAAACGAAAAGAAAAAATATGGGAATGTTTCTATAGAAGAAAAAACATGCCGCTAGGAGAATCCGAACCCATAACCTACGAATTTCGCACGCGCTGCTCGACAACTGAGCTTCGGCAGCGGTTGCCCAGTCTTCTAATCTGGCCGGTATTTACGCCGCGTGCAGTCTAACTCAGAGTGTGTTTACCTGCGCTCCCTTGTCCTTACCATAGCCTTACCGATATAAAATTATTGCACCAATAATTTGCCAACAACAAGGGCGACGTCCATCATATGTATGTAAAAACAAGTCCCTCACTTGTCTCCTCAATATCAATGGTAATGTTGGTGAGAACATGTATTGATTCTTGAGCCTTAGAATTACAACCTTATAGTCAGTGCTGTAATCAATAGCAGTGGTATAGGTAACGCAAGTACACCAACCACGAACACATATTAGATAGTAGCAAGGTATACAAACAAGATGTGACGCTGGAAATTGCGTCTCTTATCACACCACAATGTCAAAGGTATACTCATTTATTCTGCTTAACTATCACAAACTTATGATATATAGTGTTCTGGTTCACCTTCGTGTAGCGAGTTACGTTTTCCAGCGACCGAGGCAGTACTTCGTAAATTTTGTCTGACGAAAAGTAGTAGTTTTTATTTTGATGTTTAATGCCTGCAGTGCCTTTGTACTGCATGCAGTTAACTCGACTAACTGAGGGCGGCGGCCATGAGGACAAAATACACAGAGGAACTCGGATGACCGCAGGCTGATCCAGCTGCTGATGAGGTGCGTACGAAAGAGGCAAAAGCGACTGACACCAAGGAACGCAGATAATTTGTAGTGGTGTCGATCAATCTAAAACAATTATTTAATTACGAATAGAAAGATTTAAAAACAAAAGAGGAAAACAACGAATACCGCGGCGGTGATATCCAAACCCGCCCGACCTCCGAATTTCGCGCTGAGCTACATACCTTTTTCCTTTTGCCTTCATTGCCTTATTTCACAAAAAAAAAAAAATATATATATATATATATATATATATATATATATATATATATATATATATATATATATATTTGCATACTAGCCGCATTGTCAGAGCCAGTTTACAGATCAATGTGCAAAGCAGCAGAGAATAATTAAACGTACGATAATATGTCAATAATAAAGTTACATTATTTTGCAAAATAAAACGAACTGAGCAGATAAATTGACCACCAAATTGAACAGTAATAAAATAAATCGTTATAAAATGACATAACAGTACTGAGTTTGAACAACTGAAACCAGAAAAAAATGTGCACTATGCACAGCTGGGTACAGACAGTCGTTGTCAAGTATCAGTTATCTATAGATAAAAAGAAACTTAACTTCGGAGGCAAATTTGTTTTAAGAGATTTGACGGTGGATGTTAACGTGTTCCAGATCATATATGAAAGCAGAGAAATCAAAAGTATGTTTCCCATAATTTGTTCGTACTCTCGGAAGCAATAAATTTTTGTTCCTTGCAAATCGTGTTTTGTCATCATTAATTAGTGAAATTAGTGGTATACGTGATACTGGAAGTTCGTCGCTTAGTAACTTAATGAAAGATGTGCATAGGTTACACTTAGCGAGTTCAGCGGCTGCCAGGATTCTGTGGTTACGAAATAATTGCTTATCACTAGAATCGTTGAAGCTGTAACTTGTAGCTACACTGTGCATTCAGGAGACCTAGCCTGCATAGTGTTGAAAAAGCGAATATCCTCTAGATATTTTGGAGGTGCTAAAAGACTTCGCATGTTGAGGAAAATCTACACATTCTGGAGATATATTTTACACTTTGTAAAAATAACCTGGCACATCTAAAATCGACAGTGTGCAAATTTTCGAGAGTATAGTCTTAGGGTTTGGAAGATGTGCACATGATGGAAATGGCTGGCATGTTGTAGAGCTATAGCCTGTACAATGAGGAAAAAGTGTTCACATTGATGAGAAGCTTTGCTAACGTTGTGAAAACATTCCGCGTGTTCTGTAGATGGGCTTCAAATTGTTAAGAAAGTCTGTATATTTTATGGATAATTTGCAAACTGTAGAAATATTGCGCCCTGCATATGTGAACATAGTCTTTGTGTGTGTATATATATATATATATATATATATATATATATATATATATATATATATGGTCTGCACATTTTGGAAATGGTATAATCAATTTCTTTACAATGATTTTTACAACTTGGGGGTTGTCTGAGATTACTACTGAGACAATTTCACTATATGCGTTGTAAAAACAGTCAACAGATTGCTGAGAAAATCTGCACGTTGATAGGCAGTCCAAGCTTTGTTTAAATTATCTCAACACTTAAAGAAGTGTACAAAGTACAGTAGTCTGCACATGCATGGAAAGTGCCTGTGTATTGTTAAAAATTCCACACATCATGGAAACAATGAGAAATATGCACATTGAGGTATTTTACGTACACGAAAATAGTCTGCACGTCGTTGAGAAAGCCCGCACATTCTGAAGATAACCTGCGCATTCCGGAGATAGTACATGTAGATAAAAATAGCCGGCGCGTTAATGAGAAAATCTGCACAATTTAGAGATAATCTGTACATTCTGTAAATAGCCTGTACATCTCGAAAAGAAACTGAGCCGTGTTGATCTAGGAAGTCTGTTGTTCAAATTCTGCAGATGTAAATAGTCTGCACATTGTGAATATATATTGTGAACTGGGCAGATAATCTACAAATTCTGGAAATTATCTGCATGCTGTGCAAACTGCCTGCACTTTGTAGATATTGTGTGCACTTTGAGCAAATATTCTGAACATTGCTGACACCGTTTGCGCGTTGTAGAGGCAGCCCGCGATGATGAAGGTAAAATCTACATATCTTGAAAGAGTCTGCACAATGTTTAAATAATCATAATTTTTAGAGCCTGAATATTGTTGCGTGGTGGCATATGGCAAGCGATGAAACACGGCGATACAACAGAAACAAAGCGGCATGATGACATGGCGATAAAATATGCTTTAATGGCCAGCGGGCTTGGCACGAGCACTCCGCCCCGTGCCAATGCCCGCTTCGTCGTCTTCGTAGCAATATTTTGCAGGTATAGCCTGCAAATGAAAATGGGCCTTGTTGTGACAGTCTGCGTATTGTGGGGATACACTGCGAATTTTAGAGATAATCTGCGCATTCCGGAGAATGTCTATACACGGTGTAGATGGAGCCTCACTTTTTGGAGATATAGTCTCTATACATTGTTGGACTTGTAGACACACTGTGGAAACAATTGGAACGAACATTGTTTAAAGGTTATATACATTTCATTATAGGTAATCATGCAGACAGGAGAGTCTGCATCATTGTTAAAACTCGCATTGCGAAAATAACCTCAAGACTGCTGGGAGTCTGCGCAATGTATAGAGTCACACTGAGAGATAGTCTGCGTATTCCGGAGAGAATGCGTACATAACATGTGATAATCTATGCACTGTGGACATAGTCCAGAGGATGAAGGGATACTCTGCAGACTGTTGAGAACATCTGCAGCAGCAATTGTGTAGATGTCACATTCATGATCATTATTTCCCTCGTGTCTCCATTTCGGTCATCAGAATATGCGAAATTATCATGTATACTTGTAACCTGGCACAAAGTATCTCAGAGAGAGTGCATCGTGTGTGTGCATTACTTTGCGTCAGATTACAAGCAGGATTTCCGTGCGAAAGGCTTAAAAGTATGGCCTTTTAAACGCAAACTTGACAACGCGTAGCGAGTACAGAATGTATAGGGCACCGCGAGTCGACAGCAATGATGGTGATCCGTGATAGTGAATTTTCATTATCATCCAACTCTTCAGAGCCAAATTTAAACAGAACGCTTCTAGTGAAAAAAACTCTTCACGGGATGACATTCAGAGGTGATTATAGTCCAAACCGTACGGACCTTTAAGATACGTAGGAGGGAAAACCTGAGTTCCGCAGTTCACACAGAATGCACTGAACTCCGGTGGACCACGTGCACCATATTTCTTGCAATCCTTGTAAGACAAAAATGCCAGCAGGGGTTAAATAAGACTCAAAAATATTTGTACCAGATATTATTTTAAAGATGTCACAACTTTCGCAACATTCAAGGACGCTCTCATATGCCACGCACTCATATATATCGCACTGCCCATCGAAAATGGTTTTCAAGCGGTCTTTTTTTTTTTTCTTGTAGTTTCTCACGAATGGACTTTTTTTTTCTAAATTATCACATTTGTATCCTTCCCTTTCCCCTCTGTTCCTGAAGCGAACTTCATATAAAAGCATTACTTTTTCTCTTGCATTCAAGGCTCGCTCTCGAAGAACCACTGCGATTTGAGCAAGGTCTAAGGAGTTTCATCCTGTACGGCTTATTTAAGTGAAACAGCAATAATTAATAACTAAAGCTGGCATAGCCATGTTTCAACGCTGCGTGCGTGTGCTTATATAGCTTTTTTTTTTTTTTTATGAATGACAAATCGGTCGACAGGGGTGCTTTTTATGTAGCGTAACCTCTAACGTACAATAGCGTGCCTCGATGTGTTGTCATATGAGGAGTAACCCTGAAATCGTAATTTTTAACATTCTTCTTCCTAGAAAGAACAAGCGAACAATATCACCCCCTAAATTACATTTATCTGTTCCCAAAACGTAATTCACTAAAGCCTCACATTTACACCGTATAGATAAGAGCATTGCACAAGAATTTTGGCCCAGGACGTCTGACATGCTAGGAATGCTTTCATCGCAAACACTTCTCTTCACACGCATTCGGCGAATAAACGTATAAAGCATGGCAAGACGACTACGCGACCAAATATCTCTTCTCTAGCCTCGTCAACACACTGATGCACCTGCCGGCTAGCGCGCGCGGATGAATGCACGAAGGAAGCTCCTATGAAAAAGGGAGAGATGACAGTAGAGAGAACCTTCATCTCTACCCCGCCCTATGTCTTCAGTTTTCCGCCCAGCCCAGTGCTCGGACCCGTAGCTAAAATGCTATATGGACAACATATCCAACCCGACGGAATCCATCACTGTCTCGGCGGCGTCTCTACGTCGGCGGAATCCCTCCTCTCTTCTGTGCGACAATCTCCCCTCTGTCGCCTTCCACAGAAGTCTCCTCAGTGTAGCACTCTGCTGTGACTTTCTCCGCCAGCATGTGCAGCTTGGGCCACGCACCAAAGCACGCAACACACGCGGCATCTGGTCTCTCCGCACGCGCAAACAATGCACTCATCTCGGCGTAGTTGCGTCTGCCGGTCCTACCCCCTCTCTTCTACTTTTGCAGCCTATCTCCGCTCCCACCCAGCTTCTGTTGTCTCCGCCATTCGCCAAGGTCTTCCGAACCAGTCATTGGTTTTAATGTCCGTGCTCTGTCAGCCGCGGAGACCCGAGAAAGGTGGAGAGTCTCGAGTTGCCAACGTAAGTGAAGGGGGGGCACAGAAGAGAGACGTGCTCACCACGTGCGCGCGCCGGTGGCACGTGCCATGCAGAAATCGTCGTGTTCGTCGGAAGCCCCCTTTTTCTGCGCTCGATATCTATTTCGTCCACCTCTCCACCCCTGTGCCGCTGCCGACGCGGTTTGTCGTCCGGTTATAGACTCTTTGCGGAGACCGATCACCGCACACGATACGACCGCGCGTTCGTCACAGCTGACCCCTCTCCGCGTCCCTCCATCCAGCTCCGGTCACCCCCTCCTTCCCGGCTTCTTGCCCCCAGCATACCCGCACAACTCATCTTCGCCGAGTCGCCCGCGGTCCACCGCAGAGTTTTTCACTCCGAAACTTGTCAAAATCAAAAGATATACACACTACCAGCGGGGGGTCAGCACCTCCTGCGGGCAGCGACCGAGGTTGGAGGAAGGGATCAACGAACTCCGGCCGCACGAGCCGGCCCCGCGACCGGAAGTTCGAACCCCGAAAACGCGCAGCTTTCCCCTCAAAACTAAACTCGCTAGAACACCGACAAGTAAGAAGTCCACGCGAGCTCCCGAAGGTTACGCTCTTTTTCCCCCTTCGTCTTGAGAGCGCGCACGAAACGCGTGTACACTCAGTTGCGCACGGTCATCGCGGCACGCATAACCGGGTGAGGAGGACGTGCAAGGGGAGGAGGTTGCCCTTAACGGTCTTCTAAATAGAAAGGTCTCGGCCGGAATACGAAGGTCTCCCCAAAAACCCCGTCTGCACCCCGCGTGCGCACGCCACGCAAAAGAAGTCAACAAGAAATGGGGCAAAAGAGCGCGCGTCCGCGAGCGCGGCGAAAAACAAACGAAACAACGATGCGTGCCGCTCGCGCGCCCAGGCACGTGCTGGCGGCGCTTCTCTCATTGGTTGAGGGGATCAAAGCCAGTAGCCAATGGAGAAAGCGAGATGCGTTGCCCGGCAACGATAAGAACCAATCGGGTGCTACGGGAGATAAGGGGGTTACAACTCTCCCTGGCACCCATCTCGCGGGGAAGTCGCGGGGCATACGAGTGAGGTACGCAAGCGGGGAGAGCGGTGGATTCGACCTCGTTGCCGCGGTGATCGGGCCTCGCACTACCACGCGGTCATCATGCGCCGGCGCCCGGCTCCGGTGTCGGCAGTGACTGCGGCTCTTCATCGGGGCGGAGCGGAGCGGCCGTTCGCGTGAGTGTGCAATATCATGCTCCGGGCTCGGCCCCGGGCTTGCGCGGCAGCGGCAGCGAATGACAGCCGGCGCATGTACACACCCCGCCCATAGGGTCGCTGCCGCAACGATCCGGTCGGGAATGCATGGCTGCGAACTACAACTCGTTCAGTGTGACAACTTGGAACCCGTCTGTGCGAAGACATGTTTGCTACTCGATAAAAAGCTATAAACTGCCGAATTTCTCAATTTTCCAACAAGTGAAACCCACTGGAGGATTCTATCGCTAGCCGGTGAAGTCTAAAAAGCTGCACGCACGGTTTGGAAAGCTGGGAACCGGTGTGCTTACGGCTCGGTAACCGGTGTGCTTACGGCTCGGTCTCGACCACAGAACGGAGGAAGTGGGTTAAAAGAGTACATAAGTTGTCAGTAACTTAGGCAATTGACACTATCTATTCAGCCCGTGCGAGTATCAGCCCTTTAAAACGGGTGTTCTGCCCTAGGACATGTCGTTTGCTCCCGACTCCGTGCCATGGTACCTATACGTGCGCTCATCACATGCTACCAGCAATATCGCACTGTTCCATCGCATGAATACCGTTAAAATGAATCGGGTTTTCATCCTATATTGGGAATACGCTAGTAGCGGTTCCAGTAAATGGGGGGGGGGGGGGGGGGGGGGGGAGAAGAACCAGTAAAGAAATCAATGTCACGCAACGTTTTGTTTTGCTTCGCCACACGACAACCAAGTCGGCACAGAAAACACCCTTTCGAGGACTAAATCTGCATCTGTGCAAATGTGGTAATAAGACCTTAATGATGCAAACAGCATCTTAATGTTTACAAGAACAGGCGATAGTTATGCCTCCTATCATTCAGCACACCAACGAGTATCGCATTACAGTGCCGGAATGATTTACGCCGACTGACGAATTCACAGTGATTTGAAAGAGTCGTCAGTCGTTGTTTTCTCTCCTCTTTCTCTCTCTGTGTATATTTCTTTTTTTAAGCTTTTCTCGGCGGCTGAAACATGTGTGTGAGACAAGACACCATTACAACATTGCGCAAGAGGTGGTCCAACATAAAGAAATTATGTCACGTACAGTACTGCGTGAATCAGCTCAGTCTCGAGAATTGTTGCAGAGGTGCACACCTGTACAGAATCCAAGGCACCGATCTCGGTACATCACTTGATAACTTACGTCCTTCAACAGCAACTTATGACGATGTATCACTTTTCAGCAACTCTTAGTCGATTTGCCCGCTCTAAGCAAAACCAATACACTCACGGACGCTCCGGTATAGTGGGTTAATCCGTTATGCAGTCTAGCACAGCTCACCTGAAGCCACCTCACCAACCACGTCAAAAGCGCCGCACTCCATCGCATTGCAAACGAAGTCGGCCGGCACCGTCCAAAGCACCCCTTCTTCCGCGCTGTTCGCAGCACACTCTCGGTCTTGTCTTGTTCGTCGGCTTTTGTTTCTCCGCATCCGTCGCTGCCACCCCAGCCTGGCGCCCTGATCCGATTCCCCCGCCACTTCGGCCCTTTACTTATTTCCCGACATCTTTTTGTCTCTACTTTCTGTGGGCTTTCTTTTTGTTGTTGTTCTTTGCGTGTATGTGTGCCTTGGGCAGCTCGCCCACGGCATCGCGCATACAGGCAGCCCAGCGTGAGTCAGCGGCCGAGCCGAAGGGGTGGAAGAAGGGTAGGCATGCACTCACAACACCCAGACAGGCGCAAAGGCGCCACCGTCCATTTCCTGCATTTTAACTATACTACTTCCTCGAAGTATTTCTCTCTTGAGATATACCTGATATTTTTTTTTAATAATTAAAAGCATATTTTTATACTTGCATTACCTGTGCTAGAAGAGGATGTGTTCCCTTAACTTCGGTCACCTAGATTCTGGTTTAGTTTCCTCACGGGGTTTACCGTATCGAAACGACTCAGGTTATAAGAGAAGCCGTATTGGAGGGCTCGGAAATTTCGACCGCCTGGGGTTCATTAACGTGCACTGACATGCAGAGCACACGGGTGCATTGCTTTGCGCCTCCATCCGTGTCTGCCGCGGCCGGGATTCGATCCCGCATCCTTTGGGCACAGTAGTTGAGCGCCCTAACCACTGCACCACCTAGACGGGACAAGGTCACTTTGATTCGGTTTGTCTGCATAAACTGTGGCCCAAACCAGATTTTCTTCAGCAACATACGCAGTTTATATAGAGGTCATGAAGTTTTGCGCCGCAGTTTACCTTCGAAGCTTTCGTAAATTCCTGCACTATGATCAAACAACTCATCATTCTGACTGGCCTGTTTACAAATTGCACTGCAAGGCAGACAGCATCCGACGCTCTTGAAACACTTCAGCGCTGCCTGGATATAAAATCTGCTATGTTAGTTTAATTTGTCCTTGAAACCTTACATAACTTTCCTCCCGCCTTTATTGGGAGCCGCTAAACACCGCGCTCTTCGATGTATTGCTCATATTGCATGCTGCCAGTGTGACTGTGATTAAATATCCAGCTTAACCTGTCCGGCTTGCCAACAAGCAGAAAAATCTGTTAAACATTCTCTGTAGATAAAATCTACTTGACTCTGTGTTAAAATGCGCTTCATTTAGGATATGTAAAATATCGTCTCTCGACAGACATCAAGCAGAGATTCACATGTTCCGCAATCTTCTAATTTACATTCCCTCTTTCGCCCGCATTTTCAGCAACGCCGACCACGAGTTATTTAAATAGAACTCACGGGTCATGTGGCGTACAGAAAATAATCCCTCTAATTAAGTAAGCAACTATGATCCGAAGAACACGCAGTGCACGGCTGGAAAATGGAAATGAAAAAACCTCACAATATCAGTTTGCGTCACTATGTTTTTCCCTTGATATTCGGATACAAAGTCGTTGATAGCTTGATGCGCCAGGGTGTTGTAACTGACAACGTTGGCGGTAACGCGTTAGACGTAACGGCGTTACCGGTAACTTAGTAACGTACTCGTTACCCTTTTGGAACTGTAACTTTAAGTATACAAGTTAACATTTTTCGATAACGTGAAGTGTAACATTACTAGTTGCTTTTTATTCTAAGTGTTGCCCCCTTTTATAATAAAAAAAAAAGCGCAGAAAATCTAAAGGGATGTTGCAAATAAACTAAATGTACAGGTGCTCTACAGGATTGTTGCGGCTCGCATACATGTGAGAAAATACTTGCCCTTGATGACGCACTCAATTAAAAAAAAAAAGTGGGGACCGAATACCCATAAAACACGAAACATGTGCACGAACACATTCACACATTTATGCTGTTGCTTAAATTCAACAGCAACTATTAAAAGGTTGTCGCTTGAATACTCCAGCACTATTTATCAAAGCTTGTTTTCAAAATAAATTTTATTTCTTTGTATACGAAACTGGAGCTGCATTTCTGGTTATTGGATTTTTGATGAACGAGGCTGACCGTATGGAGCTTCATATAAACTGTTGTATTTTTTGCGGTGGTTATACAGGTTTAAGGGGGAAAAACTTGTTTATGAACGCAAATATATATTTTGGACCCGTGCCGTTTAAGCATTTCTTTATTGCTACACAATTTGCATGTCTGTTTTGTTAGTAGAAGCACACGGAGCATTTTGGAGAATCACAATTTTCACAAGTATACTGTAAATTTGCTGAGAGTTCTGCGATGTTTGCTTTGTTAGAATTGAAGAGAAATTGTCATTTTGTGTTTAATACCACATCCAGAAAATGGCTTCACCATGTGCCACAAGGTTAGAAGCGGTCACAGGCAACTTTAGGCCACTATAACATTAATAAGCTCCTGCATATGTGAGCCGAGTATTCTGCTTAAATCAAGATTTCGGGCGAAACAGGTGTTTGGAATAGAAGTTTTATGTGGAATATGACATTTGTAAAATTTATGGCCATGGATTAACGGCACAGGGGCATGTGGTACTTTTTTTTTTCGATAACGGTATAACGAGTTACCTTTTTTATTGTAGGTAACATAGAGCGGTAACACGCAGTTCGTCTTTATTGAGGGTAACGAGTATACCATATTTAGTTACTTTTTTTTTCGGTAACGCCTACAACACTGATTGTAAGTGCGCACTGCTGGACTTTTTAAAAGAAAACATAAGGAACGAGTTCTAACCAATTTGTGCGTTTATTGCAGGGCATGCACGTTAACATTTATTCGCAAGCAACAAAACTAAGCAGATAAAAAGAAACATATCGTAAAGTAACCCCGAAAAGTAACAGGGATGCACGGTTTACACGTTAAAGAAACATTTTTCGAACACCCTCGTGTAAGCGTTGCAAGGATTGGTACAATCAATATAGTCGTAGTGAGGCCTCACCGTTATGGACACTGTCTAAATATAAAAGAAAAAGCCTGCAACCGTTTACAGATGGCGCTTCTAGACCCAACCATTCCGCCACGCATCATCCGCGGCCGGCCGTCTTCTTTTGAAGCCTTTGAGATTGTGATCTGCAGTGCTATTACTCGTTCGATCTTGCTTGTTTGGGTCCCTCATATGCTTTCTGTAGTAAACATAGCCAGAAGTCAGGAAACTTTTCGCTATGAGCTGAAAACAGGTCTCCAATCCCGATCTCGCTTGTTGTGATGGCTTGTACACTTGCCAAACCAGCATGGGGAACGTATACATACACGCCATATCGCAGTGGTCTGGATCAATTTCGAAGGATGCACATGATTCCATTGACAGATCGCAAGAATTGGCGTGCACATGAAACGTATATACAAAACTATATAGATGTAAAAAAGGAGCTGCGAATTTCTTGTTTAAGCCTAGACCAGAGACCGGAACTATGGACGAGTATATGTCGTACGCCTGAACCAGTCTTTTCTGCTTCCTCATATCTCATTGCAGTTTACGGCCAGTTCATTGTATACGCAAGCCCCCCAGAGTGCATCGAAATCACGTTGCATCAGACTGAACTGAGGTGAAAATTCTCGCTCAGAGACTTCAGAAGCAGTAGTCTTCGTTCAGAAACAGAGGAAATACTGAAAAATGTAAATACAGCTCTGTGAGCGATGGAAACGAACTTCGGCAAATGTTATTAGGCCAAGAGAGAGACTCGCAGAGAGAGCATCGCAATATATATGGCTAAAGTTGAAATTGACATGTCATGAGCATACAACGGTTGCAAAGGAGAACACAAAAATTATAATTGCATCAAGAAAGAATGAATGCAAAGGAAAGAAGGACATATGTAGCATGGTAAAGATGAAGGTTGTAAAGGAATGATACTCGAGGCCAAGAGAGAGACTCGCAGAGAGAGCATCGCAAATGCATGGGGCCGAAGTTGAAATTGACATGTCATGAGCATACAACGGTTGCAAAGGAAAACACAAAAATTGTGATTGTATCAAGAAGGAATGAACGCAAAAGAAAGCAGGACGCATGTAAGCTGGTAAAGAGATGAAGATTGTAGAGGAATGATACTCGAAAATGTGTTGCAGCAAAGCAGGGTGGCGCAGGATAAATTTAATTAAAGGCCAGAGGCCTTCGTCCTGCGATGGCT
>NC_139353.1:22819604-23122104 GCF_055883805.1 Amblyomma maculatum | reverse complement strand
CTTTCTTGTAGACTTCTTTCCATATAATAACAGATATAAAAATAGCAACGGTGATAACAAACAACCCTACGTTTAAACTATGTGTACCTCAACCGCTGCTGCATCCGTTAACCCTCGTCATAAAATGTGTTCACTACTACTCGGCAAAATTCCATTAGTAATTCTATTATATCATGATAATCCTCTTTTCGCACATCAGTTTCATTTTAGTGTGTCACCACTGACCAGCCGTCCGATATTTGCTTACATAATAAGACCGTTTTCAACGGTTTCATAGCGTTCCCTTACTCTATGACCCAGCTCATTAATTAGCTTGATTGCAACATTGTTCATCCTTCATGCTTTTGCGCTTTTACAAATATTAGTCTTTTCTTGTTAGTGTTGATGAAATCTTACCCCAGCTTCAACATGTTGAATTTGTTCCTGCTTTGTAGTTTCATAACTGACTTGGTACGCATTTTGTCGCATCGCAAACTTCAGCCGTCCAGCGATCACTTGACAGGGGGGGGGGGGAGCCTCACCTCACCTCGCATGTCGAGCCAACGTTTCGACAAGTGATGTTTGTCACTATTACATTATCGCCCCAAATTTTCAGAGACGTTTCTCTATTTTTTCTCTGTCTGCTGATTTTGAGCCGTTTGTTGATCATTTAGGTTTTCTTTTTTTTTTTATCCCAGTTGCGTTCCATGTCGGTCTCATTTTACCAACCAAGGGTCCCATGTACAGACTTCCCAAATTTACGGTGGCTTCCCAAACTTTTCTCAGCATGTTTGTTCATTGCCATTTTTGCAAACATGCTATATATATGGTGATGGTCGTCTGCCTGTTTCTGAATTCCATGTAATTTACCCTCCACGTTTAAGCTATATGCTATAGCCAGGCTGTGCTACTGACAATGCCCTATACCCCTAATTTCCCGTTACCATCTGCGTATCCGTACAGACCCTTCATTGACGTGGCCTTTCATATATCAAAATAGAATTATCTGGGCACTGCATGTCTTGAATATCTGTATTGCCATTTAAGCAATTCTGTTAGGTTTTCATTCACTGGCCGGCGGCTTCTTTACCTGCTGTCCAGAAGCAAATAGACAGCCGTGTCAACGGCTGTTGCTGATACAACGCATCTGCATGCTTTGCAAGTTGTCTTTAGTCTTTACCAGTTGTATACGCTGTAGATCCTCCTCCCCCCTGCATTTGCTTCTTTATTCTTGTTCTATTTATCGCGCCCTTTATACGCACACAGGAGGCCGGGGTCTACAAAATCCCAAGGGTGTGTCTCGCACATTTGTGCGTATACGTATTCCCGATTCATCTAGCTGTTCTATTTCTAACCGTTCCTTTCTCTCGCCCTCTGGATGCCCTTTGCATGTTTATGTCACTGATCCTCTCGTATAATCTATTGTCTCTATTTTTCTTAGCTTTGCACTAACGATTTTGTCGGCATTTGCCTCCATATATATAATTACACAGTCTTCTTCGCTGCCACCTAATCTAACGTCCGAAGTTTCCGTCGACCTCGTAAAAGGTCTTGCTCGGTCTGTGACACGCCAGCCTATTTTTCCTGTTAGCATTTTACTAAAATGAATACCCTCTCGTTCAAACCGCGGACGCTTGGTCATCACACGATCACAGTGCTCTATTTATATCTACGACTTTGAATCTCTTATCGGTCCTATAGCTTCTAGATCCCCCTAAATACTGACGTCACATCATCCTCTGCTCGTTGAACCTCTGGTATCGTGCGTGCTATATTTACCAAGCACTACTGTGTTATAAAGTTATATACTTAGGTACTATATAATGTGTAAGTGGTGAACATGGAAGAAACAGTAATTGTGGAATTTCTCCATGAAGAAATTAAGCGCATGCAGTGTTGCAGTGTGTTATCAGCAGCAGAAATTATGCACCTTTAGCTCACCGCGTTACCGTTACTTATTTGTGTACCGGAGCCCGTGCGCCGGTAATCAGCTTGTTCACGCGATGATATGGTCCTGGTGCAGAAGAAGTGTATGACGCAACTTCCGGGCAACTGACGCCATTTGATGTCCTCGCGATGACAGCGCATGTGTATTGACGGCGCACGGGCTCCCGGTACTCCGGGAGCCCGCGTTACCGCGTTACCTCGTTCCAGTTGCTCCGGGAACGGTAACGCGGTATGGTAAAAATTTATATTTCTGTCGTTCTACCATAAGCCCGTGCACAAAGTTACGCCCTGTAAGCTGCATGCGTTGAACTTTTTCCCGGGAAAATTCTGTGCTTCTATACGCCCCTGTCTCCCATTACCTTGTTCACTATATGTCGCTGGTCACTGTGTTATACCACTACACCATCCCAGTATTTTTTTTTTTCTGGTGCGGTATTTCTTACACGCGTTTATTTAAAGGGTCGAGCTATATATACAGTGACAAAACATCTGGCCAGATATGTCCCGCCCTTTGGCAATTTGACAATCAAAACAGAAAAAAAAAAAAAAAAAAACAGAACTTAACACGGCACATCTAAAAAGGCGGCAAGGAAAGAATGCATTCACAAACGAAACCTCCGCTCTGGCGGAAAGTCACTTTCATCAGAAATGGCCATAGGCTGGACAATAATTTATCCGAAATGCATTGTGCGAGAAAAAGCAGGCTCAGCATTTCGATCCGACACACGCGTTTTCCACTAGCTATGTAGTAGGACAAGTTGAAAAATCATGTAGTTAATGGGCATGCTGAGTGACCATAGAGGTACACTCCGCACATTGTAGAATTCAGAGCAACGTCTCTATTTGATGTTCTTTGCAGAATAGCCAAAAATAAAACTACATCTTTGCAGCAGCAAATAAAGCATCCATATGACGCGTTATAGAAGACGACATTGGAGTCTCGAGGCGGATAGTTTGCTCTGTGAATGCCCGGTTTTCCTGCTTTGTGTATATCTTGATATATGTTGTATGTATCTTGGAACTGTCTTCAACAAACGCCCCGCCGGGGTGGTGCAGTGGTAAGACGCCCGACTACTGTGCCGGAGTTCCCGGGATCGAATCCCGGCCTCGGCGGCTGCGTTTCGATGGAGGCGAAACGAAGTGGCGTCCGTGTGCTGTGCGATGTCAGCGCACGTTAAAGATCCCCAGGTGGTCGAAATTACTGCGTAGCCCTCCACTACGGTCCCCCTTTCTCTCTATCCACCTTCACTCCCACCTTCATCCCTTCCCTTACGGCGCGGTTCAGGTGTCCACAGAGCAAGTGTGACAGATACTGCGCCTTTCCCTTCCTATGAACCAACCAACCAATCTTCAACAAACTATAGTCTCATACTGCAGTCTATACACGTGCTTGAATAGACCGTGCCTGCCTTTTCGGAATCACACTGGGGCTAGTTTTTGCTCGTTCGAATTGTCTGGCGCAGAGTATATTGCCGTTCTCATCCACGGTTCGACAGAAAGAGAGTAAACTCGTGCAAGCGTTCCAATGCCACCGGCGAAAAACACCCGCGATGATATAAGGATCAAAGAACGTTATGCCAAACGTTGCATACAGCTATGTACTGTATACGATATTCCGCGTTCAGTTATGTGCTAAACCGTCTGCCAAGTTTTTTTTTTTTCTATTTATTTAGCGCCACTTGATCACGAGAAAAAATTATCATAATGTGTATCTCAAACACCTCGCTCGAACAGCTGCTTAAGGCAGTTCTACTTGACTACTGCAATCCTTCCTAAAGATAACCGATTTTAGATCACGGCAGTCGTTTCTTTCTTTTTAATTTTTGCATAAACTAAATTACGACTCTTAAAAATTGAAATTGAGACAAACGATCATAAGCCCTCAAAATCTCAACTGCCGGTTCTTGGAACAATAAACTCTATTCTGCGTTCATGCTTGCATTTAACTGTGCAAACAAAAAATAGTAGTAACAGTTTATATATTTGAGCTCTGACGTCCTTTCTGCTGCCGCCAGTCCACGTGGTCCCGCAGCCGCCATTACTGCGAAATCTGGAAACTCTACACTCGCTAACCCTATAGAACAAAAGCCGCAGCGCTGGGCGTATTTTTTTACACCGTATCCTCCATGGCTTCTTCTTACCACACAGTCTCGCAACCGTGGTAACAGAGTGAAGGACTTGGAGTTTCCCATGACCGATGTCGCATTTCTGTGAGCAAACGCAACAGTAAAATGTGCAGTCAAAGAACAGCAAAAGTAGCACTGCAATAGACTGCTTGAAAAACGTATAGATTAGTTGTCAAAGACAACCTCTATTGTTTTAGGATTGAGAGGCGCACGCATCAACAGCATGCTTCTTACATGAGCCTCAAATTGTCTTGAAATGCGTCTGTGTCGTCTGCTATATGGTCCTGAGAAATGTACTTCTGCTTCAGTGGCGTGTTTGGCATCTTCAGCTTCCTCTCAAACGGATCCTAGTTTTTATTGCTTTTGTGACGGTAGACAGTTCCGGCGCGATAGTCAACGAGGTGGCCGTCGCTGCCACGCAATCACGTGCGCAGCTATAGAGGTGTTTGTCGATTTGTGACTGGTTTTGCCATAAACGTGGCAAAATAAAGATTGGTTTCAGCAGCTTTCACTTTTTTCTGCAGGTGCTATTCATTACCCGGTCGGAATATTATAACAAGAGTCTTTCTCTTTGTTTTGCGCCTGACTTCAAAGATGCTTCAGAGTGCGACGAAGCTTTCTTCGAAGTTATTTTCTGAGAAATGGTTTCATGTAAATGTATTCCCTAAATTTTAACTTCTACCATGATAAGTAATATGTTGACATATTAACATAAAAATGGGCCTGATATTCTAAATTAATTGGCATCCCTTAGCAATTGTAGCAGCACGGTTCAAATTAAAACGTTCTTATGGAGTGTACATAAAAAAATTAACACCCCCAATTTATCATACTTGAAAATAAATGCGATATATATATATATATATATATATATATATATATATATATATATATATATATATATATATATATATATATATATATATATATATATATATATATATATATATAGGCGCGATAGCATGGTAACTTCGCTTAACTTTTATATCTTCGTTAACCTTGACGATTGTGCTGTCGCACGAACGCCACATTTAGATTAACGAAGTAAATCATGGGTTAACTTTTTATTTTTTTTGTACTGAAGATGCATCATGATGTTTTAAGTTCAAGAAAGGCTGGCTTCACGGCGTTGCTGTTTTTGCATTGATTTTTACTTCAGCATTGAGTTCGAAGCACTTTAACCACTGTTTTATAATCACTAAAGCATTTATACACGCGAAAGCACCTTCATCAATGCACTTATTTTCAGGGAGTAAATTTATTCATGTTCTTCATACCGTGCCGTCATACATTTAGGTGTCGACGGTCTTTTTCTAAACGTTGCGCGAAATAAGGATAACTGCGGCAATCTTGGTAAGTCACTGAATAAAACTATATATGGTTTCATTCCACAAACACATTGACGGCGGCACGCTGTGCGTGGCGGTTTTTCCTTTACACGCACTTGACCCCGCCGGTGTCAGCATATAGGCAGTTCCAGCCGGATACAACTGGGGAAAAAAAAATAAATAAAGCAGATTTCGCCCTTCAAAGGACCTCCCCTTGGACTCACGTTAATGGAACAACACTGGATGTGGCAGATGAGTTTCGCCACGTCTTATGCCCGTTTCACATGCTGCTGATTTTGCCCTGCGACAGGATGCAAAGCGAGCGTCGCACCAGCCGCAGAGGAAGTCCCGACCAGCATGAACTGAATCCCATGCGTCGGTGTGATCGTTCTGCGAATGGTTACATGCATGAGGAGCTTCCCGGTGGGCTGGAGATTGTATTCAGGGCGGCAACGTGCTTGTCAATAAAAAAAAAATCAAGAAAAACGACTGTTCGTTCTCAGCAATGCATTTGAGAAATTTCCTTGGCATCTAAAATTACGCATGAATGTGCAAATCGGAAGGCGCGGTAAAATGTAGTACAGGGGTGATAAGGAAGCAGCATATATAAGTGTGGTTATAATTTCATGCTAACAATGACATTTGACCAGTTATTTGCAAAAAGTGTACGATCCCAGACCTAGAGGAAGTCTGAGACGGACTCTTCCTCTTATTTTCATCTCCCCCTTTTTTAAAGCGTGCCTGACGCTTCGGGCCCCTGTGAATCTCGCTAAAATAAAGGAATTGAGTATTGGTCTCTCAGTTACCGTCGGAATTTCATGGCGAATGGCAGCTTGCACTATTTGACGAGGTGTGGCATCCTCACAGAGAGTGCGCGAAAATTCGTCTGCTTTTGGTTTGTTTTAAACCACAGCGCAGCTCGGAAGGGGGAAGAGTAGGAGAGGTGTGCATGCGCAAAGAGGCCACGTGAAAAAAGCGGATTATATGCACTTCAGCTACGATTCCAAATGGTCACCTTTGAGTTTTTCAGTGTTATTGGCATGTTAATGCATGCGGGGTTCTCATGGTAAACAGTGCGCTGAAAAGATATATCCTGTAATTTTGGAGGAGCATAATGTTAGCTATCTTCTGTTTTGTTTGTTTGTTTTGTTTTTGTTCTTTTCATGCTGCTTACGAGCACCACGCTCAGAGCATGTATTATTACAACAAACTATACGCGAAAAAGACAATTGCAACATAAACAGCAAAATAAGGAGATCTTGGTCGGGTGACGGTCAACACTAGTGCGATTTATTTTCCTTTTCGAAGCGGCACAAAGACTGTCCTCGCTTGCATTTTTTCTTCAGGAGGAAAGACCTTCTAGTTACGTGCGGCTAGCATTTCAGAAGAGTGGAAATCTGGGCCAGTTGGTACATAGTTTTTTATGAGGAAAACCAGTCAAAGAAACGAGGACGAAAGAGAGATGCACACACAACGACCACTGGACTACTAACTGTGCTTTATAGAAGAAGAACACCTTCCCGGCAAAGCTGTAATAGCATTTCAGTGCTCGCGGTCACGTTTAATTCTTTAATTATAGTGTGCACAACAGAATTATATCGTATGGTATCGCATGATATCGTATGGTATAGTATGGTATCGTATACAGCACCGCACCGTATCATATCGTATTGTAGTGTATCGTATCATATGCTATGTCATGGCATTGTATGGTAAAGCAACTCCATGGAAGAGAGGAAATTGCACAGCGAAAAAGTACAAACCAAACAATATGACATTGTGATTCCACGTTTTTTTTTTAGTCACATCACTGCTGTCATCCCAACTTCAGTCACCCCTGAGATTCCCTTGTCGTAATTGCGTCAGCCTCCACATAGTGGAAACCGCAGTTAACGAAGATTTTTCATTTCAACCAGCAAGCTCACGAGCGTAACGCTCACTTGTTCCGTGATTTCCATCTCAGAGGCCCTGCTGACAGTTACCACCCCCTAGCAAAGTGGCAGCTTGGCCAGCAAGCTGTTTTGAAAGAACACGCGTCTCGAGCAACGTTTAAGGACCCCCATTTAGTCCCACTTTTCTCCGCTTGCGAGAAACCATGCCACGTTTTGCTCACCTGATAGTTAACTCGCAAACCGAAGGGCCACACAGGGGTGCAAAAGGAAAAAAAATATAGTTTTCCGAAGGGTCACTCTGCAGCAAACTGACAGCTAGTTGTTCTGCGAAAACATGCATTGTTTCCTTTTTTCTCCCTTTTTTGTCGCTCCCCTCTCTTTCTTCCGACTATGCGGTCGCCTAATGAGTGAGGCCATTACTAGAACGACACAACAACAAACTGCACTTTGAATGGTTAAGGATCGAACACAAAAGAAACGAAGTGCCTCTAAAGAAGGGTGAACACGGCTTTCTTTTCTAAAGCACTGCCCCCGCGTTTGATTCTTTTTTTCTTCCATTCCTTCCCCCATTTCTCCTTCATCTTATGTTCCCCACCTCCGGAGCATAGGAGGGGAGTGAAAGAAGGGAAGCGAGAGAGGCAGCGTGAAAGGAATCTAGCTCGGAAGAAAAATGCGCCTTTTTTGGAAGGAGAGCGATGGATGGTCCTCGGAGAATGGGGCTGCTTTCGTTATTTATGATTTTTTTTCTTCTGAACCCTGCTTTTCATTGGTTGACCAGTGTCCAGGGGGTCAGGCTTTCGTCGACTTGTTGTTCCTCGAAGACCATTCGCTGCCGCGGTGACCACGCTGCAGGTGTCCGGCGCCGCTCTCGTCGAGGGTATAGCCCGAGTTTTAGGTCCAACCCGCGCGGTCCGTTTGTCAGCGGAAGTGGGCCTCCTGCGGCGTGGTCAGCGTGAGCCTCCACCATGAGACCATCGTCCCACTACGGTCCGTTCTACGTTCAGCTGCCTGGTTTAAGGCCTTCGAAGGTGCCAAAATTCAAGTCGGGGTGGACCGATCCATCGGTGGAGCGAATTTTATCATGTAAGTGCGTGGACTTTGACGCGGCCGCGAATGCCCCTCCAAAACGGTCGTCCATCTAACGGCGTCAATTGCTTGTCATGGCGTAGAGACTAATGTCTTAGCATGGAACCGCAGGTGAATGACGTGTGTGACCGTGAAATAGGATTAACCCCGAAGTCACAAGAATCCGCCGAAGTCATTGGACTTCTTTAATGAACTCATGATTGATTATTTTCAGTTTATTCTACTTGTATTATTTTCTTTAGTTTTCGCTTGTATTCTCCGTTCTCTATTGCCTTGTTTCGTTTAGCCTTTATTGCTTTTTGTTCATATCGTGTTCTATGATTTCAACTTTTTGTATGTTCTACTAAGTAATACGTATACGCTAATACGTATTCCTGAATACGTATGCGCTAATACGTATTATCTAATACGTATACGTTAATACATATACCCTTTGTAATACGTATACGCTTAAGGGTAATAAAATAAAATGAAGGGGACTTCCTTTGAGGGCCTCTTGCCGCTGCCTTCTTGAGTTCTACAATGTTGATTTGTATAACGTTAAGTTGCCATAGATACCGAATTTTTGCCTAGATGGAGATATTTTAGGCGAAAAACGGTGGCAGGTAGTTCTTCCCGGAGGTGTCTCTTGACTCGGCAGTTACGGATGGCAGTGCATCACCCATTCATACTGGAATCGATTAATTTGCAGCACAGCGCAATTACGTCATAAAACATGAAACAAAAACAGGCTCGGCTGAGGTTCTCTTATTTCACCCGTATTTCGCTTTATCCATATCCATGCAGATTCCAAACGGATGACGATGTACCCTGCGCTATCGTCTTTGGTACGCTTTGCCTCATTTAATTGATTGAAGGGCGCTGATTAAGGCGCGTTAAATACTTTTGGTGATAGAATTCTCCCACTTAGCACGCCTCTCTTTATCTTCCTTCTTTCGCCCTCCCCTTCATCTAGAACTACTGCGAAATTCCGCAAGTCAGCTCAGCCGCATTTCACACATCATTCGCGATTGGAAGAAAACTAAGGTTTGGTTTGGTTTGGTTTGTATAGCTTAACGGCCCAAATCGACTCGGGCTATGACTATGAGAGACGCCGTAATGGAGGACTCTGAAAATTTCGAGCAGTGACATCGCACAGCACACGGGCTCCTTGCTTTTCGCCTCGATCGAAAAGCGGCCACGGCAGTGGATTCGATCCCGCATCCTTGGGATCAGCAGTCAAGTGCCCTAACCGCTGAGCCTCACTCACGCATCTCTGCACACGCTTATAGATGAGGCTAGGGAGCCTGCATGTACTAAAACAGCGCTAAGTGCAGGTTCCATAAAAAAGGTCCATTATAAGCAGACCCACTGCCGACCCTGCTGTATCCCAGTCTGTATTTTGGCTTATACTTCTTTTTCTTTTCTTTTTTTTTTTAGTTTTGAAGTTGGCTAAAACCGAACTTTTTATTCCGACCATGTCGACGATATGAAAGGAGTTTTTAGCAAGACTATAGAGTGAGGTGTCAGCCCGGTGCATCGTGCAGACATATGCGACCGACAGTTTGCCGAAGCAAACTGCAGCTTCAATTTAGGTATTGCAGAAAAATACTAGCATAGTGCTGCTGTGACAGTATTTTTTTAGTATATCTTTTTTTAAGTGGAACAACGCGCAGTTGATGACCAGTCACCCTCAAATGCGAGGAATAGCGATTCCGTTCCAACAAAGGATCGTTCACGGAAATCTCCAAGTTAGGTCCGTGACAGACTGGTTAGCAACCAAAAGATAACCTTCCGAGAAGACACTGGAGCTTTTTGGAAGCTGTATATATGCTTTATATATATATATATGTATATATATATATATATATATATATATATATATATATATATATATATATATATATATATATATATATATATATATATATATATATATATATATATAATAAAAGCTGAAATCGTAGCCAGACGTCTCAAAAAGGAAATATGTCGAAGGGGTACAATAGCGGACAAAATTTTGCGCTGCGGGGAATGCGGCATTAATCTTTTTCGCTCGCTTGTTAGTCTGGTAATACATTTCCTGTGAATTAAGCGCTCATACCCCCCCCCCCCTCCCCCGCGTACTTAGTACTTTTTATTTACATTTGTTACTTTTTTTTTTTTTTTTTGCGAATTCGCATCGCGCAAATTGTCTATGACTGTACAGTGGTACCAAAGATACAATGGTGACAATGGCTAATATCTCAAAACCCCGAGCTGTGACTGGCGGAAAGAAAAGAGACAGTGAAGAGATAGCGAAGAGAAGGACAATATGTGAGCTTTGTACACAATTTACAAAATAGAAAAGGTAAGCGAATACGCGTCGCTCGAGCGCAAGTATCGAAGCTTTGTCCAAAAACGGCTGCGTGCAAGTGGCCGCAGCAATTATGTACAGAGCTTCTGCATTTCAGGGGTGCTTTAACATTTTTGTTTACGAAAATTCACCCGAGAGGGTCGAATAAGAGAGAGACCTTATACTTCGAAAAAACGCCTTGCACAGAAAGTGATTTAGAGATAGGCGTCAATAGTCAATTGCTTGGTTTTTCAAAAACTTAAGTTGCAAAGGAAAAGCGAGTATTTCTAAGTAAATATAACCACGATAGTGGCGTGGAACTATATTTGCCACGCTGACGTCGTTCCTGATCCCAATGTCGGTTACGGAAGCCGTAGATTGTCCAAAGAGAATTCGTTCAGGTGCTGTTGCAGCAAATAACAGAAATATTTCTTATACTTGTCTATTGCCTATTGCCAGAATTGAACGATAATGTGTAGCGGTGATGTGAATAAAATGCTGTTAGATATTGTGCAATCCACTCAGAGTACCTTTTCTAAATAAATAACGAAATAGATGTTCGCGATGCCACCTGATCTCTTGTTCTTAGCAGTGTCAAGGTTTATCGCTACCTTAACAACAACAAGAGAGTTTGCTGTAGTCAGCGTACGTGGCTGCGTCCAGTTAGAAAGTTTGAATATTTGAGTAGAATTCGTTCGCTTATAAAAAAAAAATCCATTAATTAACCAGAAAATTATTATTTAACACCATAGCGCCGAATTATGAGGAACCCGGAGGAAACGACGCGTAACTTCCACTTTTAACAGCAAATGTGTCCATCATACAAACGCCTTAGTCAGGAATTTGCTAGCCCCGCTGTCATTTCAGAAATCGTTGCACTATTATTTTGCGACGTTTCATCAATTTTATGCAACTATAATCAGAGCTGAATAGACAAGCAACAAACACTTTTACTTCCAGTGTATGTCCTATACTAACAATTTTGTTGTTTTCTGGACAGCTTGTTTCGATTTATTTTAATATTCTTTCCTATAGTAACGCGAAGCAGTCACTCGAGTCAAAGCAAGGCAGTCACCGGTGTTTGTCACTGTCCTCTTTGTCACCGTGGCTTATATGTAATCACTGACCACTCCCTAAAATGTACAGGGACTCTGATGGGTCAGGGCAGGGACCAGCCTGGTGTTTCCGTTGACCTCTCCGTCCGAGGAAGACGCGACCCCTTTGGTATGACCGACTTTTTATTGACTTTTACCTACTTTTTACTTAGTGTTAGCAATAATACATATCGTCCTGCTTTATAATAAATCGATGCGGTTCACGTTGCTTTCACGGCCGCTATAGTATATACACTCCATAGATCAGCTCGCGGAAGGAAAGAGCGAAGAATTCCTTGAAGCACGACCTTCAAATACAGCAAGCGAGGTCGCTGCGCTGAGCATGGTTTCCACAAAAGGTCCTCTCGCTTTCAAAAAACCTCGGAGATTATTGGGAAGGGATAAAGATGCGGTATATGTTGCCTTGGAAACTTTTTTCCGAGTGCCATGCAGTTCGTAATTTGTTTAAGGAATTGGGACTTCCTCCCTTGCTAATATATCAAACTATCAAACTTCTGAAACAAGACTCGTCTTGCCAGCGACTTGTTGTGCTCATTGTATCTACCCAGTGGGACTAGATTCAATACATACAAGTTACTGAATAAATGCTAAATAGCGCAAATGTCCCGCGGCGAGGAGAACCGGTTCGCGACGGAAAGGAGAGCGCGCGAAGGGAGTACATGAGGCGCACAACTCAAAGAATCAAGCGAGTTGATTCACTGTATAGATTACGATCAAGTGATTAATGTATGTTCCTGCCTTGATAAATTGTGTAACGGAGCTCGTAATTGCCTGTGGGATCAACTGTGTGCCTAAACGTTCCAATTCAGCTAAGATCGGGTGGCAGGTTTTATTTGCAACCGCGCCAAATCCACATACACTGAACAATTTAAACACGCAAGCAAGGCGTGCGACGTTATATGTGCAGGCTAATGAATCACTGTTTATCAATATTCGGACACCATATGCGTAATGTTCTCACCTCAGTCTACAACAAGCGATGAGATTACTGTAAACGCAGATCGGCGTCCCGCGCACCATCTCCGGTGAGCGTTAAAAAAAAATTCCGCTGTTTATGTTGAAAAGCATTTTAATTTTACCTGCATCTTCAGACTGCCGAACTGATGCCAAGCTTTGTGGCAGAAACCGCAGTAAAAGTGCAGTCGCCGGTCTCGCACTTGTTTACGGTGGTCTCTCCAATCAAACGCATAACGTACCAGCTAGTCCAGCAAGCCACGCTCCTGAAGTTAGATCAACAGATTGATAAAACACCGCGCGCATTTTTTAAACGCGCCGAGTATGCCGCTTTCAGCATAAACAAAGGCTGTTGTGCCCGGCCAAAGCCGCCCAGAAATTCAGCCGGACGCCAAACTTCTCCGGCGAACGCCTCCTTCACAAAATCCGGATACTTCTGTGCAAATCACCGGTGCACTGGAGGCGAGCAAACATTTTCGAGGTTATGTTGTGTTATAATATGCGTATAACCTTCTCAAGGCATATCGAGTGTTTTCATGGGGGGCAATCAGCGATCTTATTCCATTTTTACGGAAAAAATGCATCCTGACCTCCACAATAAATGTAACGCACGCATAATTGAGAGAGCCCCGTTAAGCAGTGGCCATTACGTTGTTGCAGATAGACCATGCATGCAGTTGTCGCTCTTACATCATACTTGAAACTTTCTTACAAAAATAGCAATGGAATAAACAAAAATACATAGGAGACATATCCCACAAAGAAAGAAGTATTTCCAGCAACACACAAGGCCTTTATAAACGAGCCGCCCTTTTCGGAACCATGTGACTTCCCGTCACACGTACAGACCAGCAACTCCTTTCCTTCAGTTGCTCCGCGCGCTTCGTAAAAGGGGGAACGCTGACATAAGAGAGAAATGAGTAAAAAGGTAAAGCAGGAAAAAGAGTATAAGGAGCGCTGAATAGCAAGGAACGTAATCTTTCCCAAGGACACCTCAGTGGCCGCGAGCTTTTTTGAGCAGTCCGAAGAATCCCTGCGGCGCGGTTTCAGACCGGCGAAACGTAAGACACCCGCTGTGCGGACCGGCGCACCGCATAGCGTATACTCGCCCGGTTACACAATGCGTCTTGTCCGGCGGCTCGCGTAAGCTTGCACGGGCTCCGTTCAGGTGTGGCCGACAGAGCAGCACGCTTTTCTGCATCACCCCCTTACACTCAACCCTCCTCCGCCGGGCTTGAATAGCTCGCCGCTCGGCTTACACGCGTCCCCGGCTGTGGCCGAAGCAGGCAGGAAAGGATGAAAAGGTTTGCGCGGAAAAGAAGTAATTGCGACAATCTGTCCGCTATACTTCCAACCTTCGCACCGCCACTGCACGAATTTTTTTTTTATCTCATGACTTTTTTTTCTTTTTTTTTTTTTTTTAACTCCCTGCAGTCCAGGTGCATCGTAAATAAGGCATTTGCTGCACAGAAGAGAAGAAAAGGGCACCGGATCGTTTTCTTTTCTTTCTTTTTTTTTTTTCAGCAGTTTGTTACATATTTCGACGTTAGGTGTTTTCTTATTTTTATTGTGCTCAATTCTTTCTCACAGCGCGTATGTAGTGGCAGCCATTCCTTTCCTTTCTAGCCTTTTAAGGATATAAGAGTTATTTAAGCAGTAAAGATATATGTAGGAAAAGATGCGCAACATTAGGCATACGGACGGAAGTCACGGATCTCATGGCTGCAGTGACACTTCCTATAAGTGACTACATTAATCATTTGCAGAACAAAAGGGTGTATAAAGGAACTTGCTGAATTCTGGGAACAGAAGAATTAAATGAATCAAGGAAAAAAAATTTGGAAACTTGAATGCCAGTTTGCGCCCAGCATGGCCGTATACTGTTTATATTATTATTATTATTATTATTATTATTATTATTATTATTATTATTATTATTATTATTATTATTATTATTATTATTATTATTATTATTATTATTATTATTATTATTATTATTATTATTATTATTATTATTTTGACCTTCCTTTCTTTTACGAATTATTAAATATGTACGCTGGAACATTTTTTAGGTTTTGGAAGCCAACAGCCGCCATAACAACAAAAAAAGAATATTTATATGCATTTGTTTTGTGTCTATTTTGTTGGCAGGGTTGATCAATGCGAAATTAATAGTGCGGCTTTTGTATGGCAGAAACACAATTAATTAGAAAGCAGAAGAAAAAAACTCCTACAGACCGCGTGGCTTCGGAATTTCGTAAAATATCGGTCCCAGCGCTGTCACTTCCACTTTTTGGGAACTTCAAAATCAGTTGACAGCGCTCAGATTTCCTTCCATGAAAACTGGATTGAAAAGGCATCTGGGCTAGTTAGTACGGTGACATGACGAACAAACAGCGCTAAAGACGAGGACGAAGAGCAGCGCCCGTCCTGTTTGCTTCTTCCTCTTCGTCCTCGAAGTTAGCGCTGTTTATTCATCATAACTGAATTGTTCATCCAGCGTTCCACACCCTCATTCTTCGAGGTATATTCGCGATATTCGTGGATTATTTCGATCAAAGAGAGTGGCTTTAAAAAAAGCATTTTCGATCAAGGCACGGCATACTGCGGGCAATGAAACTGAATGTGTATGTGTGAAACTGAATGAATATGTGTGTGTGTGTGTGTGTGTGTGTGTGTGTGTGTGTGTGTGTGTGTGTGTGTGTGTGTGTGTGTGTGTGTGTGTGTGTGTGTGTGTGTGTGTGTGTGTGTGTGTGTGTGTGTGTGTGTGTGTGTGTGTGTGTGTGTGTGTGTGTGTGTGTGTGTGTGTGTGTGTGTGTGTGTGTGTGTGTGTGTGTGTGTGTGTGTGTGTGTGTGTGTGTGTGTGTGTGTGTGTGTGTGTGTGTGTGTGTGTGTGTGTGTGTGTGTGTGTGTGTGTGTGTGTGTGTGTGTGTGTGTGTGTGTGTGTGTGTGTGTGTGTGTGTGTGTGTGTGTGTGTGTGTGTGTGTGTGTGTGTGTGTGTGTGTGTGTGTGTGTGTGTGTGTGTGTGTGTGTGTGTGTGTGTGTGTGTGTGCGCGTGCGTGCGTGCGTGCGTGCGTGCGTGAGATGTCAAACGTGATGCCATACAAGATGGCCAGCATAAACCGCGACCATACAGTATCCCCACCCGACAATAATTCGTAGCCACAAATACTACTGGTATGCATTTGTCAATTTGCTTAGAAATGACATCGCTATATAAAAAAGCAACTCATAACCACCACGCCAACTTTCGTCTCCCCCGCTCAACTATTCGCTCCATTGTTTCTAGGTGTTTTGTGAAATTTCCCTCGAACTGAGCTCAAATTCTAGCCCACCTCAGATCTATGTTGCGGCTTCGTACAATTGCTCGGCTAAATAATTCAGCCTCGCACTGTGTAAGATTAGCTTATATTGCACTTCTTCATCTGGACAGGCAGTTAACTATAAAAAATTCGAATTTCTTGCGGTGTATGCTGTCACCCAGTAAGTAACCCCTAAAATACATGTTTCGTAATCGATTGCGAAACATTTTTTTTTTTACTCCTCAATCGCACCAAGCTCGTGCTGTCCACCACCATGTCCCAGGTCTCCCTGGGTGAGCCTGTGGAAATTCATAACGCCAACAGCGCAGCGCACTGGCACGAAGCATGCGCCTGTGCCCGTCCCCCCAAATGGCCCCCTTTTCTCCTCGAACACCGTGAGTCGCCTTTTGTCAGCACCCGTCGAGCTCGGACGTCGTCCCCCGCCGTGATGGGAGCTGCCCCTTCGAGAAGTGCAGCTCGCGCCAGCGGACTCAGCGCAAATGGCCCGAACACGTCAAAAATATTTGAAAAATTGGGGGAAAAAATGTATGCTGGCGATAACATCAGCGAAGGAACGAAAGTGTGGTCAAAGCACGAGAGAAAAATAGAAGTGAGACATCGGCTGCTGACCAACGGGAACTGTCGGTGAGCGGGGAGCTCGTAGGACCGCGCACACAGAGCCGGGGTTATTACGCCTTCCACGAACCCATTAACCAAGGCAGCCAGAAACGTTGTTCGCTTTTGTACGGTCAAAACCTGGTGTTGCCAGTCCCGTCGCTGAAGCAGTTAACGTTCAGCTTGCTCCGATCGCCGTTAGAAGCAGCGGCGATGAAGACCTATAGGAGCCCAAATAGCTTTATGAAAAATACCTGAGTGCACCAAAGGAATGCACCAAAAAGGACTCATATCCGTTTGGTTATGGGCTTGTTATGTGTCCACACGTTGCACACGGACTATGATACACGCCTTAGTGGAGAGCTTCAGATTAGTGTCTACCAAATGTAGTCTTCTAACGCGCACTGGCAGCGAGCAATACTTGGGCGTTTTTGAACTGGAAGTGTGACCTCCGCGGTCGATATTCGGTCCCGCTGACTTGCGCTGAGCAGTTGAACGACATAGCCACCTTCGGCGGCTGGGCAACAGTCTCAAGCATCGGCCACACGCAGCATAAATCCGAAAGGAAGTCAAAAAGTGAACAGGCGAGCTCAGTCGGTAGAACGCCGGGGGCGAAATTTGGAGGTCGTGGGTTCAGATCCCGCTGGCGGCGTGTAGTTGTTTTTCTCCAACTTTCTAATCTTAATCTTAATGATTACGTTATTATTTCCCGATTATAAAAAAAAAAGATCCCTTGCGATTTTCTTGGTGTCAGTGGCTATTGACCCCATTTGTATATATATATCTTGGCGGGTGATATCATGCTATGCGATCCATTGAGTACCTTGTCGAGAATGCACGTTTAACTATAAATAGCGCGAAGTGCTTGACCAATGATGATACAAAGGTTACTGGCCATTTCTTTTCTGCAGTCAACTTGTTCCTGCGTTTCCACTAGAAGGTGATCTTGTATGTTGGCACTTACCTAAAGCCACAAGGATGCACTCGTAATTTTAGCCCTGTCAGCGAGAAAACCGCTATCAAAATTAGCGCGAGCGTCCAAGAAACAAGGGCGACTTTCTCCGAAAGGCCGACGGGGGACGGAGACGCGGGGTGAAAGAGGAGCTCGCCTGTCTGTGGCAACGGCGGCCGGACCCGCTCAGACACGGGTCTCGGGCCACGTGCCGAGGTCGCAGCCTTCCTTCCACCCCTTCGTAACCCTCCTCTCACTCCGAGCACCTCGCAGACGGCTCACGTGCCTAACACATGGCAGCCGTGCTACGGCGGGCTCCGACGGCAACCCCGTTTCGTTTTTCCACACTCTTTTTAGCTGCCCTAGGCTCGTTTCTTTCTGCCCGCGCGGCGATGACGCGCGTCTGCGTGCGGCGGAGGCTCGGACCGCACGTCACAAACGCGCGTGCGACCGCGTGTGTGTGCGTGCGTTTGTGTCCGGTGATTTGGCGCACCACCGGGAGCGGTTGTGGAGAATGGAGAGGTGGGCAAGGGGGAGCTCCTAAACTTCCCCTGCTCCCCCACCCCCACCACTCCCTCACTCCTTACTGTGCTTTTTTCTCTTTTTTTTTTTCTTCTTGGCCCCTGACCCCTTTGCCCCTGTGAGTGCTCTCCCGACGACGCTTCTCCGTTGCAACCCATCCGTCGCGCCGACGACCTCCCGTCGCGATGGGTCCGAAAGCGAAGCGTCACTGTTTTCATTTTTTTTTCCTTCCTTTCCGCCCACGCCGGTTTGAGTTTTCGCTCCGCCGACCGCTGTCGCTGCTGTGGCTCGAAGTACATTCGTAGAAAGGAAGAAGAAAATCAAATTCGACGCGAAAAAAACCTGGACGAGCCTGTCTCGGAAAGATGGACACCACCTGCGTCGTTCCGCCCTCACCCCTTGTCCACACGAAGAAAGAAAGAAAGAAAGAAAGAAAGAAAGAAAGAAAGAAAGAAAGAAAGAAAGAAAGAAAGAAAGAAAGAAAGAAAGAAAGAAAGAAAGAAAGAAAGAAAGAAAGAAAGGGAAAAAGATTACTAAAGGCAGTGTTTCTCCTGATGTTCGTTTCCTGCGTTCATCCATCCCCATGCGCTCTTTTTGTGAAGTTCTCGCCGCCGTCGTGTGGGGGCAGCACGCGTGCGTAGCCTCAGAGAAAGCGGAACAAAACTTGTTCCTCTAGCAGAGCGTGCCGGATGTTGAAGTTGCAACACGAGCCACGAGCCACGAGCTGTACGCGTGGCCAGCGCGGGCTGCATGCAACATGCGATCTCACACGTGGTGGCGCGTGCCGCGGTTAGTGCCCTCTCGTAATGGGACCTCCGCTCGCCCGACACCGCGAGGTCGTTGTTGTATTAACATGTACGCTTACAACGCCCTGCCCGGTTCTGGCGGTGCTTTTGAATGCTAATAATGAGAGCAAAAATTATTGCTTACACAGTTCAGGTTGTTGTATTGTTGTAGACCAGAAACTAAACAGTAGGGACTTCATACTCAATCCCTGTAACGGTGCCACCAGTTATACTTCCATAACAGTGCGTGACTCTCCATCGCTTTGCAGGTGCGCAGCAGCCATCAGACGCTAGAGAAAGCGACGTTAGGTGTGTAGTTTTCGTTGCTTAGAGAGTTCCGGACAGCAGGCATTCAAGCTTTTCGGTGCAGATAGCCCTGTGTAATTTGCACACTGAAAATTAGGGGCAATTTGATTTTATATAAAAAAAAGGAATCGCTCTCCGTCGACAATTTAGGTTTTCATAGTATGTTTGTATGCCATGACAAAATTCCTCATCAATCCCTAATAAAAGATTCCTCGATAACAATAACACTCATTCTTGCTTAACGGAATCCGTAACTAGACAAAATCACTGGGGATCACTCAGGGTTACCCAAACAATGTTTCAACCTGCGGGCTCACTTAAGGTCGCTCACGCTCGGGCTCACCGCTTACACCTCACTCGGACTAACTCCGACTCACGACTCACCTGAAGTCAACCACTCGCTGTGACTCACGACTCCTGTGGGCTCGCTCCCTCATTTCGACTCACAACACATATGGACTCACTCATGTCGACTCATGAGTCATGACTCACGCACAATTCATCTCGTCTTATGAATCACCTGGGCTCACTCACTCGTTTCGAGTCACAAGCCATTTAAAGGCTATAGAAATGATGACCTTAACATATCAGTTTGCCTCAGAGTTCTCTGTTTTAGAGCCGTGTTTTTCGCACAGGAGTGCCAATTGATGTTTAAAGCCCTCCTTGCATAAAAAAAACTTCCTTCGGATGAAAGCGATCAGGAGGAGGCATAGATAAAAATCAGAGTATACGCGCAAAGTGACAACGGGGTAGGGGCAATGTCTTTGCCAGTATGGATAATGTAGTAAAGGTACATATGAGGAATTCTACATAATTGATAGAAAACAAGGACAACAATAATGGAGAGAATGAAGTGGCAAACAAGACATCCCGTCACTAAGCAGAGGATGCAGGGCACCAGTGAGGACCAGGAAACTGCAGATGTTGAAGGACGATGGGGAGATTCCTCAGTTGCAGGGATGGCCTTCTTCCGGCCGTGGACGCATTTAGGCTCGCTACGGTTATTGTTTTCGGTTATCATTAACGAGTTTCCCAAGGTGATTCATTAATATGTGATTCATTATATATTATATATATTAATATATTCATTATTATTAATATGTCTTCATCTATGTGCATGGGTGATTCTACAATGTTTACCTCGTAAAAACCTTTCAGGATGGAGGCGAAACGAAGTGGCGTCCGTGTGCTGTGCGATGTCAGCGCACGTTAAAGATCCCCAGGTGGTCGAAATTATTCCGCAGCCCTCCACTACGGCTCCTCTTTCTCTCTTTCCACTTTCACTCCCACCTTCATCCCTTCCCTTACGGCGCGGTTCAGGTGTCCACAGAGCAAGTGTGACAGATACTGTGCCTTTCCCTTCCTATGAACCAACCAACCATAAATTAAGCACACAGTTAAATTAAACTCATTCTTGGCGTTCGAATATTTTCATGCGTATTAATCTACAGAAAATCGCATTATTGATATCTATCTATAGTTATGCTTATTTATGATTCTCGTTTAACTGTTATATGTCATACAACATTCCCGTAGAAATGATTAGGATGCTCGACTACTGTTCCCAAGGGTGCGGGATCGAATCCCGGCCTCGGCGGCCGCTTTTCAATGCAGGCGAAAATTAAGCCAGGCTGAGCGATTTCAGTGCACGTTAAAGAACCCCAGGTGGTCGAAATTTCCGGAGTCCTCCACTACGGCGTCTCTCATAGCATGAGTCGCTTTGGGATGTTAAACCCCACAAAACCAAACCAAGTATTTCTGTAGAACTATCTCCATCAACATCTGATATGCTGTCGCCATGCATAATATAGCTTGGAAAATTTTCTTTTCGTGTCGTTGGGAAACGCCATATTGTATTCAACCATGTATCATGCTATCGCTGTACCATGCGTATATTCCCAACCTATTTCCCTGTCATCTTGGGTCCCGGTGAAACAAGCATAACTCTTAGATCCTGTCTTCAGAGAGCTGTGACTGAAACAAGTATACTTTGCGCTCTTAGATCCCGTCTTCAGTCTAAACTAAGAGCTGTGACTACGACCTTCAAAGCATTGCGTTCTCGTTCGGTTACAACGTATAATAATGTAAATATCCTCCACCTTCAGCTCCCATTCAGTCATAAGCTCGCACTCCGTCTCATTCATCGTTATACCAGTGTCCTGGCTCAATGTAACCATGCTTTCAAAAAAGACGAAGCGCCGTCTACCAATGAAACCAACTTAACGCTGCTGACATTCGCGATTCGTAGTCAACAGTATTTGTCTCGCTTTTCAAAATAATTATTTCCGTCCAAAGACCCTCTTCAAAACCAATTGATATCGATGTCTTTGTAACGAAAACATGCACATAGGTAAATGACATGACCATCAAATAACTGTCACGTAGAGGCAACACAGCAAATAACAGTGACGGCACGAGGTAGCTTACCGTGTCTGTGTCGATTGCGTGCGCCCAGACAACTGCGCTTCTGCTTTCGAGCTGTCAGAGCGTTGATGCTTGTTACCCATACATCATCTGGCGTCGATTACGCAGTTGACCTGTCTTGGAGCTCAACATGACGTGTCCCTGCACTCTAGACTTCTGCCAAAGCAAGACAGACCACCTGTGGTTGTGTTTCACTGCTTTCCTGTGACCAAAAGAGAGAACAGCGTCAGTATTCCGAGTCTGCATCGTTATCCAAAGGCGTCGCTATCTCCCTGACCTCGAGTCATGCGACTGGTGGAAACGCCGAAACCGGAAAACTTGGAGTACGGGTCTATAAAATTAGCTTGCCTCATTTTGTGCCAGATTCGAGCAACTTGACTCCGACGTAGCTCTGGCTGTCAATGATACAGTCACGCTTGAAGCAGGATGCAGTGGCGAGCATCCTCTACTTATCATTAAACAGCGGACATATGGCAGGAACACACGGCGAAGCAAGCCCGTGAGCGGATTCCTTCAAACTTCTCCCAAAGCCGACATCACTGCGCAGCACTATCTGAGCGCTGCTTGGCTTGATAAACTTCATGGTCGTAGCAGAAAAGACAAGTCATGCTATCGGAAGGCCGATAACAGCACGCCTGCACATGTGCAGAGCATGCGGCAACGGCGCCTCCTACGAGCAGGCCGGCCGCCTAAGCATGGCCTAAATAGTTGTTCGCAGTCCCTTACAGTAACACCGATCTGTGACGTAAGCGCGATGCGGCGGCGCTTCTGTCGCCAGGCTGGGCCGGTTGGGGCTTAAAACTAGGCTTAGCGCCCACAATAATACATGGACCCGAAAATTTCCAAAAGCAATTTTCTAATTGCACGGCGAACCTATGATCTCGTTATTCGGTACAGAGCAACCATGAACATCATAGAACAGATCACGAAAGTGTGACATCTCATTAACTAGGCGAAGTATTTTTAAAATATCGCGAAACGTATGCGGGTGCAAGTTGGGAGGGCGACCCATAGAAACACATGTAAACACAACTAACCGAAACATTTGACCCGGTTCAGCAGCGTTGAACCCTTCTCATTTTTTTGGTGAACGTCTTGCAGCACGCCCCGACGTCATGTTGCATGGCACACTACATTCCCTTGCAAGTACTGCTAGTCTGACGACTTGCGGGACCGTTCACAGCACGATAAACTGACCGCGCACAGTTGCAGACGGCAATGCACCACCGGCGCTGTCGCTAGCAGACCATATAGCTGGAGGCGGGCGCGGTGGGTATATCGCCAGCTGCGCTGTCGTCTGCTGCAATGCACGAGTCTCGTTCGGTCCGTATTGTCGTAAGGCGTTTGACAACTGCCTTTTAAATTTAATTCTGTCTAGGATGTATCACTTCAGGGACAGTATTATCAAGCTAATTTACTCCATTCGGCAGCATATCAGACTGTAAACAAAACTACGCAATTCGCTACATGAGCATTTTGGGGGTGTCTGGATTCACAACATAGATTATTCGGGGAGTTTTAAAAGTAGACCGCCTCCGCAATGACGCAGCATACTTCTTCAAAGCGCTGGCCAATGTTTAACGACCGGCCACCACTTCTGGTGCTCTGCGAAACGAGAAAAATGTTGCGGTATGTTGCGTTTACTTGTGTTTTTATGGGTCGCCATCCCCACTGACATCCCCGTACGTTTCGCGATGTTTTAAAAAATTCGCCTCGGTAATGAGATTTCAAACTTTCACGATCTGTTCTAGGATGTTCACGGTTACTCTGCACCGAATAAGGACATCATAGGTGTCTCGTGAAATTAAAAAACTGCTTAGAAATATTTCGGTTCCATGTATTCCTATGGGCGCTAACCCTATTTTTCACCCCCAGTCGGCTGCGACGCCGCCACCACCCCCTTTGTTTGTAAACACTTTGTTGGTCTATAAAAGAGCTTGTTCTGCATATATGCGAAGAAACAATGCAAACTTTTCTCTTTTTTTCTTTTTTTTTTTTTCTTTAGACGCCGGCTTGGCTGACAAATCTGGCTGAGAGAGAACAGTATCATGATGGTAATCAGGTTCAGTTCGCATACCTTACCAGCTGACATTCCTAGGACGCAACCCTCCGAGCTTTCGTTCCCGCTTCGTCATATCTTGAGTGGTTTACGAGCGGTGTGTCTGGCAATGTCGCACGCGTTATCGGGGAAAATGGCGACTGAGTCGGAATGTGAAGCGTTGCTCGACAACATTTTCTTGCATGTGCGATCGCAGGCAGAATAAAAAAGTGCAACCCGTATGAGTCAGTAGATTCTGTATTCCACGTTATAACCAGTCTTGCTATTTAGGGGGCGCTCGTGTGGCGTTCCGCTTACGTGGGAAGGGATAATAAGTACGGAGGATGTCAAAGTATGCAAAGGATTAAGACAAGGCTGTCCTCTATCGCCGGTGCTGTTCATGCTTTATATGATGAACCTGGAACGTAAGATACAAGACAGTAACCTAGGTTTTAACCTGTCATATAAATTAGGTGGAAACGCGGTAGAGCAGCGCCTCCCCGGTTTGATGTATGCAGACGATATTGTGCTGCTAGCTGAGAGTCTAGAAGAATTGCAAACTCTAGTTAAGTATTGCGGAGACGAAGGGGACGCTCTAGGCTTCAGTTTCAGCGCAGTTAAGTCGGGTCTGATGATTTTCAACGGCTCAACTGATCAGGGTCTTAAAGTACAAGGCCATGAAATACCTAGAGTAGCAGAATATAAATATCTGGGGGTATGGGTAAACGAAGGATTGGCATACATTGGAAAGCATGAGCAATCACTTAAGGCCAAAGGGCGAAGGAATGCCGGGATAATGAAGCATAAGGCATTGTGGGGATACAATAGGTATGAGGTTTTGAGGGGTAATTGGAAAGGAATTATGGTGCCCGGACTTACTTTCGGAAATGCGGTTTTGTGCCTAAAATCAAAGGTACAGTCGACATTAGAAATAAATCAGAGATCCGTTGGACGATTAGCACTAGGTGCCCACGGCAAAACTACAAATGAGGCGGTACAGGGAGATATGGGCTGGGCATCCTTCGAAGTACGGAAAGCTAAGAGTAAAATATTATATGAGGAACGCCTGAGGAAATTGCACAGTAACAGATGGGCAGCTAAAGTATTTAAATACCTGTACTTAAAAAGCGTTGACTCACAATGGAGGAAAAGAACTATGAAACTAACTAGTAAGTATGCTAGTCACAAGGACGGAGAAATAAAGAGCATTAAAGGGCAGCTGCATCACTTTTTAAAAAGAAAGAGTTCGGAATACAGATATACAGTTTACGACCCCCTGAACACGAATACGACGTTAAATTTAGTCATAAGTGACCGCAAACTACTTTTTAATCAGAAAAACGTGCACCAACGCCGTGGGGCGTTTTGAAAGTGGCGCTCTTGCCTGTGATTGGTCAAGCGCGTCGTGACGTCAATGATGGCGTGCCATTCAGTGGTAGCGGCGGTCCAAGCGATTGTACATGCACGCACGTGCTTTTCTGTGGATGTATGCTGCTGAACATGCAACGATCACGCTGCTCAGGGGAATATGATATTGAGCCGTACTTGTTCGAACCAGCGACGGCTTCGGAACAAGGTGACACTGGCGGCAGCGGCGACATGACGAGCGAGGAGACAGCGCTAACCTTTTCCCGCATGGGAAATTCACACCGGTACGTACCGCTGCGCTGCACTGCTGTATGCGCCTGTGATCCGCTCTCAATTGAACATATCTGCGTTACTCGTGCCCTAAACCTCCTGCCAGACTCGAACGAAGCAGTTTCACGTCAATGCGCTTGATGTGACGATTGTAAACAAATGAACTCATCCAGACGAGCCGTCGCCCCAGGTTTGTTGCGTGAATTTAGCCATTTATATGTCAGCAAGAGCAGCAAAAGTCATGCTCTCAGCTCCCGCAACCTCGAGTACGTATACATTTTATTCTGGCGGGATTTAACAAATTAACGCGGGAGCGCGGTATCGACGAGAAGCCAGGCCGCTACCTTGCTGCGCGCGCGTAATCCCATTTAGAACACCGGTAAAAATACCGAAACGCTAGGACAGCTATCGGCAGTCACGCGTTGCCATGTCGCGAGTTTAGCACACTTCGTTTAGCTGCGCTTAACATCGCGACTTGGACCACAGACATCATGCTGCCCCGATTTCTTTTCTTAATTGGGATAGTTGCATTTCCCAGGAGCTCTCCAAGAACCTGAAAATAAGATATTGGCCATAAGATATAAACATGACATAAGAAACTTAATTTAACAAAGCAGAGGCGAGTTTAGGATGTGCGTACTCCTTTATGACATAGGTTTCTGACTTCCATTTTAAAAAGTTCATACTTGGCATGTGCAAGCAGAATCGGATCGCCAAGTGCAAAACGTATAGAGGTCCAAAACTGCTCGTTTTCCTGAACAAAACTTTTCATGAGCAAATAAGGGTTGCCTTTTCATTCGTCGATTCAGCAGTGTGATGACTCTTTCCGCATCGCATCGATAGCCTAATCATGAAAAAAAAAAAAAAAAGTCCTACTCTCTCACAGTTTTCCAGCCGCGTCAGCGGGCGCCAATGCTGAATAGTTTTACTTTCACCTGTGCCTTTATCTGCCCGGCCACCCATCTGCCCCACAGAACAAAAACGTAAACAGAGCAGAAGAGCAATATGACTCGAGTTTTCTTCTTTTTGCGAAAGCAGCTCTTGGCGGGGGAGAGGTGCTCTTGTGTGCGAAGACAGAAGGCACAGCACCGGTTTTCAATCGCGCAGATTTGATCGGTATCCCAAAAGATCAGATCGCATCAACGACAAGCTTTGGTGATAGTCACTGTCGCGAAAATGATCTGAGCAGATCACCGACGATTTTGTAGGCTTGAAATCATTCCTCTTGACCGCGGCAACCCAAAGCGCCGATAGCTTGCGCTCTTTTGGGAATTTATGAAACGCGACATCCTCTCGGCCGCCACTGTTCGTGCAGCCATAGGCTGAGCAGAACCCCGGCATGGTCGTTCTTTTCGTGAAGAACGGTGCAAGATGCACTGAAAAAGCTTGCGGCAACGTTCGCAAGAAGAAAACAAGCGCGAGACAAGAAAAAGGTTGTACTGCGTAGCCTGCAAGCGACAGGTGGTGCACTGCCTGCTCGGGCAATAGAAGCGGAAGAGAGGTAGACGCCGTCCTTGACGTCACTACCGCCTGTCGTACTCCTGTCGTCTGCTACTGACATCCCCCCATCCAGCGCTGTGCACTGCGGAGAAGCCTGAACGGGGTAGCAACTTTAATCGATGATTACGTCACTATTTCAAAAGCTAAAGCCAAAATATTTCGTATACTTAACATGCAAACCCTGATGATTCGACCCTCTGAAGCGCATCAAATTCTAAAACCGGTGCAGCTTCCCTTTAAGCAACAGGTGAAAAACACAGAAGGTAAAAATTGGATAAATTCGATGGAAAAGAAACAAAGTGTGGAATTATACCGAAAGTGGAAAATGCAGATCAGGAAGGAAGATTTCTTTGATAACTCAAGAGGCAGTGCCCTGCTTTTTGAAGCTAGATCAGGATGCCTTAGAACACGCAGCTGCAAAAAGAAATTTAACAATGGAGATGACGCATGTGCTGTATGTGGTAACTCCAGTGAAACAATTGACCATATTATACTCGAATGTAATGGTATCCATCCGGAAGTTGATGCAGGCGCAATCACTGTTCCTGAAGCTCTGGGGTTTAGAGATAACAGTGGCCGGGTGAATAAACCGGCGGTGGAAACTAGCAAGAAACGACTGGAAGATTGGTGGCTTAAAAGCAGAGAAGTGACATAATGTTAGTAATGTAGGAACAAAAATTTAATAAATAGAATGATGGTTTAGTTAACCATTCTAAATCAATAATTAAGATATAGGGAGAAAAATATGAGCGTGATAGCTACTGCTACCACCCCGTTTCAAAGGGGACGCTCCTATATTCCATCCATCCACCCGCTGTCTTTGACGTCATCCAACACTCGCGCATAAAGAAATTAAAAGTGAAACTTGTCTTGATAAACTTAAAGCAAAAGCCCAAGGACGTACAGCCTTTGTCAAAAGTGCAGAGCCCGGGGGTCTGCTTCCGAGCCGTGTAGTGGCGCTGATTTAGCATTAGTGGAGGTCCTTCCCATTGAAGTGGGTAGGGCAAAAAATCTTCTTACCATCAAGATAATAGGAAACACTATAGAGATTCATTACAAGCCGCACGAAGTTGCTCAGAACCAGACCCCTTGGACTCTACACTTTTGACAAAGACTGTACATATCTATACTGCTCAACACGTTGAAGTAGCACCGCTGTTGCGTGGAAACTTTTATATGAGACAGTTACTTATTTCACTTTTTGACAGCAGACAAATACAATGCCTGATACAGGAACAGAAAAGTATCCGCTGGCGCGCGCCGCCAGTGCGCATAAACTGATTGGCCCGACGCGTCTCCATTACGCTAAAAGCCTTCTAAGCTGAAAAAACTATATTTGTGTGAGAAGTTCGCGGAATTTTAGAAAAAAAATTACGAAGCATGGGGAAGCGTTGAACTGCATGGGGGAACTCTGTGGTAGTCATTATTTATAGTATACAAACGTTCAGGTGTCTTTTCATAATATTTTTTCGGTTATTGGCAATCAACTTTCGCCAACAGCTCTGTACATGTGCGGGAGTGTACATTTTCGTCAATAAGTATTTTGTACGCTTGAATTTGTTTCTTAAGGGGGTGGGGGACTCGTTTCAGGAGTGTGGTCTTCTGATCGTGTTGGTTTTGCATTGTATAATACGCACGAGCACGCACAGACAAGGAAGCGGTAGGCGTTGACAACGCAGGAGCACGTATCCGAGTAATCGTTTATTGGCGGAGACGCGTGACATAAATACTTTCCTTCATGACGTCACACGGCCGAATTGTCGACATCAGGTGGACGCACTCGGAAACTTCGTCTCTTCAGTAGTGGGTAATGCGAATTTTTGTCAACAATTACTTACCATTATACTTACTGTTTCTATAAAAACCCACCCCTTATGCAATGCCCCCACGGAGGACTTTTAAGGTAATAAACTGAACTGAACTGAAGGTGCGCCGATACACGATGCACCCGCTTTTCTAATCAAACGTGCTTCGATTATCTGCCCGACACCTTAACTGCTATGTTTGGCCAATATATGACACGCTTTGAACGAAAGTTTATGGGGCTTTTTGTTCTTTTTTTTTTTTACACTCTTGACAATGCACTGAAAGATTCCCATCTGGTTAGTTTCCAACCTTCTTCATGTGTCCCAGTAGTCTTTCGCTCAGATACCGTCCACCCTGACCGATGCAAATGAGTCCGCGCGCATTAAGGGAATATCATATACCACTCCATACGCGCATGTTACAAGAGGATCACGATGTTCGGTAGAGCAATGCTACTTTTCATTCAGCAGACGATGGATTATCGTAATTATGTAAATCGTAGGTGTTTATCAGCCAACTATTGCATGATCTTATCTGGAATCCTTCCTTAAGATAGGCATGTAAAATAGTCGTTTGATAGCCGTTACACCAGATAGAGCTCGGACATAAGCTACCGCTCCCTGTAAGTGGCGCCACACCAGGAAGCGCCATTACGAAGCGAGTGATGCAACTGAATGTACGGCGCTGGTGGCCTCACAGTCGCAAGGCTCTCGCAGCATGCCACGTTCAGCTCATTCTATTTTCGGATTACTGAGAAGCTTTCGTGATTCCCTTACACAGAAGACAGATTTTCGATGAAATAGAGCACATCCGGGCTAAACGAAAGAAAAAAAAAATCTACGCTTAATGTTCGGTGCGCCCCCACCTGGTCATTTCCGATTCTTCAACAGTGGTCGTCGCTTCTCTCGGTGTTCACAGTGGCCGACCTAGTATGTTTACCACGCGCTCCCAGTTCAACGCCCGCGCGCGACCATGTGTCTCTCGCAGAATCCCGTCGCGCACGCAGACCCCATTGTGGTCGCCATCTGCGTTGGATGCCGCGAGAAATCCGGTACACGAGGCGCACGCGCTCAGCGCGAACCATTGACGCGGAAAAACCCGTTTTATTGCCCAATAAATCAGGCCGCCGCGCTCAGCTTCAGCCCCTTCGAAAGACCCCCTTTTCTCCGCCCGTTCCCGTGTTTCTTTGCAGTCCCGAGCAGGGACCGAAAGGGGGACTTTGGCGGCCCGTTCGAGCCCAAACGACGCCGGCTGCTGATGCAGAACGCGAGCTGCTCTAGGCGTTTATCTGAAAACATTTTCGAAAAGCGTAAAAATGCAAAGCATCGACTTTGAACTCTACGCCTGAAGGCAACCACATGCGGTAAAAGAGAAACCCCATGGGCTCTCGCTGAGTCTTCAGCTGCGAATCATTTGCGCTGGCATGCTGGTGTAGGCTAAGTGCGTTTATTATATGCTGTATTATCTCTGTGTCCTGTGATGTGCAGTGTGAAATATATTTTAAGGAAGTCTATAAAGAAATTGGGGAACATGCGCAGTATGTGCGTCGCTGAACCAATAGAAGCAAAACGTCCAGACTCATGTTGGAAGTATACGTTCTCTGGAGCTAAAGCATTTAGGAAGACAGCTTAGATACCATTATCGGCGTCACTCGCGTGGCTTAGCTCGGCGGTCTTTCGCATATACGCCTGATTTTGAATGCTGTCCGAACAGCTGGCCGCTTTTTCCGAGTTTTGTCCTCTGCAACAAGAGATATTCTAATGATGGTCTTAACTCATTCCTTATCGTGTACATTGGGCACGATTACCTGTGGCCCACATAATCAGTGCGTTTTTTATGAGCTGACACTGCACTTTCCGATCTGTTACCCAAAAAGTAATGCAATCTAACAAGCCAACTTCAAATTTGGAGGAATTAGTAAGTTTCACGCCCGCCTTCCCTGGACATGTGGCAACTTGCGCCCTCTATCACTTGTCATGAGTCAGGTCGGGGGTCCAATGTACATGACTATGGAGTCCATGACTTAATTGTGTAAGTCAATCAGCCATGACCATGACTAGTGTCTAGTCATGACGCTCAAAAGTGCTGAGTCATAACACTGTAGGAGCTGCTGAAGAGCATCCAACGCACGTGGTTTCGCATTCCTCTAATTCAGATCTCTACAGTGCTCTAAAAGTTCTGCCTCCTTTCTTGCCTTCGCCGTTGCTGTATTCCTCTAACAACGAAATTGGATTTACGGGACACCTGCGGTGTTAGCTAGTACGTCGTACCGGACGTGGGGGCTCAATTTTTTAGGATCCAGTCGCTGATATTTGTATTATAAATAAAAAAAAAGTCGTTGATCTATTTGTCGTGAGATGTCCTAATGGCTCGTTCAAGCCCCTAACAACTAGCGTTCGCATTAACTGCGGATCCTTCGCTTTCTTTCGTCCCAGCTGCTTTATGTCACAAATGACCCTGGCGTCAGTCACTTGCATCGCGTTCCGTATAGTGTGTTTCGCTCTCCACGCAGTGCACCCCGCATACGTTGGTATTATGCATGCTTGTCACGTCAAGAGAGCAGCTTCACACTTACGCTTCCCAAAAATGAAAAAAAAAAAGTGCAATTACTGCTCCTGCAAAGCTAATTATATATACTTTATCTTTCGCAGAACAAATGCGTACTTGTGAGGACGAAGGTGACGGCAGCGCCATGACCGAGGACGGCGGCAGCCGTGAGCGCTCGGACGTCTCATGCGGCGATGACAGCGACAGCAACTCGAACCTCATCGAAAACCCGCTGGCGCAGCTGCAGAACGCCTTGCAGAAGACCGGCGCGCTGGGCTCCGCGCTAGAAGGCAACGTCGACGAAGGCCCCCACCTAACCGAGTTGGTCCCGGCACGCAACGTCCAGCAGCTACAACTGCTGCCTTCCTCCACGGATGCCACCACGGCGGACTCCGTGTCTCCTAGTCCGTACCGATGCCACATGTGCTCGTTCCAGGGCCGCTCCAAGGCCGAGTACAACGGCCACATGGCGACACACCTGGACCACAAGTGCCCCATGTGCGACTACCGGTCGCGCACCGAGGGCCGGCTCAAGAGGCACGTCAAGGATTTCCACTCGGACGACCAGTGGCAGCAGACCCTGCCGGGCGCCGACGAGTGCAAAGACCGCACGTTCAGGTGCCGCCAGTGCGGTCACGTGGCGGCCAGCAAGACGGACTTCTGGGAGCACAGTAAAGTTCACATCCGCACCGAGAAGCTGCTCAGCTGCCCCAAGTGTCCGTTCGTGACTGAGTACAAGCACCACCTGGAGTACCACCTGCGCAACCACTTCGGCTCGAAGCCGTTCAAGTGTTCCAAGTGCAACTACAGCTGCGTCAACAAAAGCATGCTCAACAGCCATCTCAAGTCTCACTCTAACGTGTACCAGTACCGCTGCGCTGACTGCAACTACGCGACCAAGTACTGCCACAGTCTCAAGCTGCATCTGCGCAAGTACGAGCACCGGCCGGCCAGCGTGCTCAACTCGGACGGAAGCCCCAACCCGTATCCGGTGCTGGACGTCTACGGCACCAGGCGCGGACCGCGTCGGGGTCCCCGCGAGTACCCTCCGCCGGAACCCGCAATGCCACCTTTGCAGGAACTGAGCGGTAAGCTTAAGTTTTTTCATTCAGCATACACTTGTCCCAAGATATAAGCATGGTCATATTGAACAGCGTATTCCAACCAGATCTGTAGATGAAGACAGCATGATTGACGCGCCCCTTAATATCTCAGACGGACACTCGTACTCTGCGATGTAGTCTAAAGTTTTGGCTATTCCAAACATTCGATATATGCATATAGATATTCAAGGGACGCCAGTTACATTAGCGCACTCATAGGGATTTAGTCAACATGACACTGAAGCTGCTAAAAAGACTCGCTGTATATTCTTGTACGTTGTTTTTCTTTATACGAAAATAAACTTTCAACTTCAACTTCTGCAAGATGCGAATGCAGCTTAAATAAATATGCAATTGCGCAAAGAGAAATAACAGTCGGCTGTACAGACCACGCTCAGACCTGCTTCAAAAAAACTGTATGGTATGAAAGAGCACTGAACAAGGGTAGAGGGAAAGTTGGCAAGGTTTTCGAACTGAGGCTCCCCTCTGCCTTTATTCCGTGCCCTTCCATACTGTGTAGCGATCTTCTTTCGCTCTACTCTATTTTAGGTATGGCATGGTATGGTACGGTACGGTACAGAGTGGTATGGTATTTCATGGTACATTATAGTATGTGAGGTTTAACGTCCCAAATGTATACAGACTGGACATGAAAGGCGCTATAGTGGAGCAGTTCGGATCAATCTTGGCCACCAGGGGTTCATTGGTGTGCACTGGCATGGTAATGATACGGAGATGTTTTCGCATTTTGTCTACACCGAAATGCGGCTGCAGTTAGCAACTGTGTCATATACATGACAATGTTAGTGTTACTGTAGGTCTCATATGCAAATATATTATTTCCGTTTCTCAGAGCACGAGTGGAACTAGACCCCCACAACAGGTTCCTCTTTTTTAGCCCGCCTCATAAATGATCTGCAGCTAGCACTGACTTTCCCGCAGAGCCGCTGCTAACCCGCGTCCCATCTCGTCCCCAGTGCAGGGACAGCCGCTGGTGAGCCTCATCCCGGCCATGGCATGCGCACAGCAGCAAATGATGCGCGTCGCAACTCAAGTTTCTCCCGGCACGGTGCCGTGGAAGTGCAGCGCGTGTGACTTCGCCACGGCCGACGAGCAGCAGATGGGCCGCCACGTCATGGGACACGCCGAGAGTCAAGACCTGTTACGGCTGTACGGCTTCCGGAACCTTGCTGGCGAGCCGTCCATGCCGCCCCAGCCGCCACCGCCACTCCAGCAGCTACAGTCTCCCCAACAGATGCAGGAGCCTCAGCAGACACGAGTGTTTCAGGGACTACAAACGCCACCGGTAATCCCGCAGCAGCAGCAGCAGCATCAACAGCAGCAGCTACAAGACGACGTGGTAAAGACAGAGCGAACCCCACCGCCGCCGCTGCCGCCGCCGCCGCCAGCAGTGGACGTGGCGTACGTGTCCTCCACGTCCAGCCACGAACCTCCTCTTCCGAAGGACGAGAAGCGAGGCTCTCCCCTGGATCTCAGCCATGCCCCCGCTGATCTGCCGCGCAGTCGACGCAAGGGCAGGGCGATTCGTATCGACAAGCTGTGCATGCGACTTCAGGATGCCTCCGACGCTGAAGAAGAGGACAAGAACCCGCAGTCTGCCGAGCCGTCCTCCGTGGCCGCGCAGGGCTCTCCCTCCATTCTGGCGTCCAGGCTACGCGAGCTCTCTACACAGGCTGAGAACGGAGAGAAGACCAAGGACACGTTCCGCTGCGTCTACTGCGACATTGCATTCGAACACTGCGTCATGTACACGGTTCACATGGGGTACCATGGGTACCACGATCCTTTCACGTGCAACATGTGCGGACAGCGTAGCGAGGATAAGCTGGCCTTTTTCTTGCACATTGCGCGCGCTGCACATTATTGAGATTAACTTTCACTGTTTCCTTTGCTAGTTTCAGCAATGAGAAAGGGACAGTCCCCTTCGCTTTTAGCAAGGCGGGTAACCTTTCGTTCGAAGGCTGCGATCCCACGTTTGGCGTAGGCTTGGAGCACAAGGCAGACTTGAAAGCCTGTTCACAGTTGGCATAACTCATCCTTTTGTTAGTCTATCTATTTCTTTCTCAACACTCTTCCTCTTGGCATCAATGATTTGACTTAGTCGAAACCTCAGCTGACATGCGACCATCGTGTAAGAAAAATCAAATATCTTTCAACTATAAAATAATTGCGCCATTAATTTCCCATCGACATCATAAAAAACATTTCCTATACTTCCCTTGGTGTCGTTGGCTGTTGGTTTCCTTCGTATCGATGTCCCGAGCCCATAATTTCATTACACTTATGTGCTCAAGAAGTTACTGAAAAGTATCCACAGCACTGAAAAGTTTCCACAGTGGTAGCAGAGTGGCCACAGTTCATAGCAATAAAAGTGATGAATACCAATCAGGACGGATTGGTTGTCAAGCAAGAAGACGCGATATCTCCAGCTCTATTCATGGCGCGTTTACAGGTGGTGTTCCGAGAATTGGATTGGTTAAATCTCTCATCTAGAACTTCCAGGGATGCTACAAAAGCTCCACTACACAACTCAGAATCGAAAGCTACTTGGGCTTACTACTGTTGGGGCGCTAACGCAAGTCAGGAATGAGTGACCGCGAGCCGTAAATCCCAAACAAAGACTCATCTTTATTTTCCCTTCTGCCACTAGGTGCGTCCGTGCTGCGCCCCGGCCACCACCACCTCGCGCGGCGCACGCATCAATCGGCGCAGCGCGTGCATGTAGGTCGCTCCTACTAACAAACGCTCCGTGCAGCGAGCGGCAAAGACCTGTGTGCACAAGCTTGTAAGCGTGCTCCATGCTAGCTGCACTTTATAAGTCAGAAAAGACTAGTCACGAATTAGACACCTGTTGCTGCGATTTGCGACACGTGTAGAGTTCCTCACCGTTGGTTCGGTCACCGGAGACTACGGGTCGATTCCACAAGGTGGCATATGCAGAATCAAAAGAAGAAATGTTGAGTGCGCACTGGACGCAATCCTACAAATGTAATATAACAGCGTCCCCTAGTCGAAAAACACAACAGCAGAATATTCTGTAGTCACAAGATTTTTGTCGCATTTTTGGCGACGAACTCGAAGTAACAGCAGAATATTCTGTAGTACCGTGCTCTCCCTTGTTGCAGCGACTGAACTACAGAAACGTACTACAGAAAAACCTGTCGTTAGGACGAAAAGACGAATTAGATTGGAAAACATCTATTGTCAGCGTTGAACGATATGTGAATACTACACTTAGATATGACCTCGAGTCCGTGGCTCTCGGCAACCTTATGAGCGCCCGAACTAACCTTCTTGCGTATCTTTGGCTCAATTCTGTCGTTTTTTTCGACTGGGATGTATGTGCACCATATATTGAATATATTATTGAAAAGTAAAGTTGTCATTTTCTTCTTGCTCAGTGAGTGTGCGTGTCTTTTTTCGGCGACATGGCGTTATCGCTAATGCCCAGGAGGTCATTCCGGCGCAAGTCAGGAAGTGCTTCCTTTTCTAACATTTTGCAACCTGTGGACGGTGGACATACGAGTGAGCGTGAGACAAAGGCTTTCCCCATAGGGTGGCTTTTGCATGCTGTTATTGTTGTTGTCCTCTAAACTGATGGCACTGCTCTCGCAATCTTCCTCCCAGATGAGAACGCCAGCACTGCGAGTGATAAGGGTTCACCACTTGGCTGAAGTTAATTTCGCAATTCATTCTGCATAGCAGTTCCACACAATGAATTTCTTTGTGTGCATTGAAGCCAATTCGAAATGCTTACAAGACGGAAAAGAAAAAAAATAATAGAGCTAACTGGCTTAGCGCAACAGAAACAGAAAGCTAGGTAACATTAGCGGTTTTCTGGAGTGGCGGGCTCGTTTTTCATGTCTATAGGAAGCTTGTATGAAGCGATGCATGCTGGGTAACCCGCCAATTTGTTATCGCCGGCAGCAATGACGCAGCACGGCACTGTCACACAGTCTCGTCTACATGGTCGCGCAATGCACGCAGATAATGCTGCCGCGATCAGACAGGCCGACTACGGGTTCTTCGTGATTCCAAAAATACGTCTGCACCTCCGTGGTCTGCACGAGTGCGAGAAGGCAAATGATCCCTCTAGCGACGCCGACGCAAATGGCTCGCATGGGCCGACATACGCGAGATCGACACCAATCCGGGCAGTTATCAAACTAGTCGCCAGAACTAGAAATCATGAATATCGGCGATATCGACCGGGGCGGCCACAGGTCCAGACGCATAGCGGGGTCAGTCGTCCGCGCGTAGCTTGAGCAAGTCCGCGCCGCACTACTTTAAATTTCTTCATAGTGAACCCGATTTTTCGGGCACAGCTTCGACGCATACGTTCCTCAGGAATCTGCCGACATCTCGCATGCACGGCAGCGCACGAACAGCAGCGTGTTTGGTCGGTGGACCATCGAAAACAAGGCACTCAGTCAATTCAGCCTGGCTGCTCCGTCCGCAGTTTGCTGTCCACAACAACGTGGTGGATTACCCAGTATGCATCGCTTCACGCAACGTGAATAGGGTATACACGGTCTTGTTCCGCTTGCGATCTCTGGTTCGGTGGCATTACCAGCAGGTAAGGTGGATCTGTCGCATGCAAGCGACCAGGACAGAAAAAACCTCGTTGAAGACAATCCGGCTTCGGAGCTGTCGGTTGTCGGCAGGTGAAATGATTGAGCACCGATTGGTCGGCGGGTTGTGCGACATCAAAATAGCGCCATGACAGCGCAGGCGCTGCCAGCTCAGGCCTCTCGTTTGAGGTAGGAGGGTCGATGAGACTCCAACCTTCCAACATTCTTGGCCGCGAGGAATGATACGCTCCTCCTAGGCCTCGCAGGCACGTCCGTACGGCTTCACTAAAGCGGGGCTTTGTAAGTATGTATATGTTATGTGGAATTTCACATAATTGGGGAGCTTATGAATGTATGCTAATGAATGCATGCGAGATAATAGGGGCACAAATTAAGGGGTTAGTGACAAAATGTGTGGAAAAGTGCACGTAGTGTCTTTGCCGAAAGATAACCAGGCAGCAGGATCTGCTGCTCGGTCGTGTGGCAGTAAATTCATTCTACATCTGAAGCTTTAAATAGGTGAAAAATTAAGATCATAGCCTGTCCTCACTTCTTAACGAATTGTAATCTGGGAATTTTTTATTGGCTTTATAATACAAGTGAGAAGCAAAATATGCTGCCTTGTTACTTTCGGCAAAGACGTACGTGAACAAGAATCGGGTAAACGGAAGCCATTAATGGTTTTCGCGTCATACTTAGGCATCCTCCAATTTATCAGCATGAAACGGGTTTGCCTTCCATTAATTATGCGTAGCCGAGAAGAACAGGACGCCGAGCCAGAGAGAACACTGAGGCGAATCGAAGGCCAGCACAAACGCTAAACAAATTTTCGTGGGTTGCTCCCTCCCTCGGTGCGTACAATGCTGCTGTGCTGCCAGCTAGAGCAGTGCATGCGTCAACAAGTCTTCCTTCACTCCGCACAGGTTTTGTTGCGCTAAACTGAAAAGACTGCAAAAAATTCAGTCAACGCTCCGCATGCCCTGGTGCGTAATGTAAACATGCTGCCCTGCCGCTGAAGCCTTACATCCAGCAAGTGGCTTTAATCACGCTGGTTTCGCAGACACAACTGAAAAGGCGCTAAACTATTACTCTTCGGCGGGCCCCACAAAAGCGGCGATCAACGCGTAGGCAAACCTAAACCAACTTCCGTGAAACTGCGAAGGCACAAAACTATCTCACTTCTCCATGGGCACTTCAAGTGTACACTCCGCTTTTTTTCTCCCCATTCGTAATATGACACTGACTCCGCCGATGTATGCCTTGCATTAAGCTATTCAACTAAAGCAATGACGCCCTCGCTTTAAAAATTATGAAGGTTTATCCCAGTTAAATCTATCCCGTCTATATCCCGTCAGAGCGTATGACTACACATAAGCCTGCGCCGAAGTGTTGACGCACTAGGACCGGCACGACATCCATGACGAGAGCTGAGCAACAAAGCGCAAGCGAACCAATTGTTAAATCCCCCGCCTAGTCACGTGATCAGTGCATGGTTAAAGAGCCCAATGTTGTCGAAATTTGCGGATCCCTTCACGACTGAGCCTCTTAGCTCATAGTGAAACGCGAAAGTGAACGACCTTGGTAGTTGCAGTGCAAAGAGCTCACGCCCTAAAAGTGAAGGTGGGGCGACAGTTCATTTATTCTATACGGCGCATGCTGACCCGCTGGAGCATAGGCGCAGGGCACTTCCGGCGTTTGGCAGTTTCAATGTGCAGCCGCCTCGAAGCGGGAACCTTCCCTAAAGCATATGCATGAATGTGGTTTGTTCGAAGCAGCTGCCTTAGAGCTGTTCACAACTCAGCGCCTGCAGTGAATGCCGGGACGCCTTTGCCGTGTAAATCTTGTGAACATGATCTCTGAGGCATTACTTAGAAGGCCGGGTGTCATCCGAAGAAAAAAGATTATGCACGCTATTTTGGGCATGGAATATAGCGCTTGTGTCCATCAATTTATTGCCCGTTAATTAACCCCGTTCATCCACAGCAGAATATTTTCTGAAGTTTGCCACTCGTAATCTAGAAAATGATCGCAAATAAGACGATAACACGACACCGTTATGAATTCTTAATTACCAGGAAAGCGTACGCCATCCGTTAAAATTGGCACTGCACACGTGGAACATTTGTTCAGGCATATCACTGAAAATAAACTAATAGTTTAAACCCCGGCATACACACTCAATGATTGCTTTGTGAGCGAAGCAAGGGGTACCGCAGCAAGCAGCAAATAATGGCCGTGTAGTTAGAATTCGCAGTGGTATACGGCAACCCCGGTTGCGCAAAACGCCTCGTAATCGTGCTTTGCCACGTATGGACACTTGAGACCGCAGACAAATTCGAATGTGCCTGTGATACAAAGTTTAAAACGCGCGAATGCGTAACATTCCACGTGCCCCATAACGTGCACGCACAATTCACGTGGCATATGCGTGGATTCCGTGCTGGTCAACACGGAAGGTTTTTCAGTAAGTGTCTCGTTTCAATGTGGCACCTAGCTTCACAGTCTCCGTCAGCTAAGGTAGTCGACGGGCAGTGGTCCTGCATGGCGAACCGCCACGCATCCTGGACGAATCTGATGAGCGAGCGGTGGACGGGGCCAACGCCTGCTGCGAGCCTTTTGACGAAAGGCGTGCTATGGTAAGGGCAGTCGCCTGGGTCCCGCTAGCGACCTGATTATTGGCTTCGGGTGCCGGACCGGAGCTCAGTTGAAGGCGATGACCTCCAGGATGTTGATGACGAAGTCCTTATGGCGTCCCAGAGGAGGGTTGTCAAACGTGTCGCAGTGTTCGGTGCGGCCCTTCTCCAGAGACCCATCCACATACAGCCCCATCCCGTTCCTGCAAAACCGTGGTAAATTAGCCAACGATGTAAGCACTCACACAGCTCCAGGGGATTTACACTCTCACTCGGAGCAAAGAGGTCACAACGATAGCGTCACACTAAAAACTACCGACCCCCATTCCCCAGCATACTGCTGACCCGGGTGATACGACTACGTTGTGACATCTTCACCGACCTCTAAAATATTCCCTTCTGCTTAGTCAGAAGGCGCTCTGGAGGTCAGGGCACGTGTCCTGAGCCAAGTCAAGAGACGGTGTACATAGGAACGAACTTCACGCATGCTCCAATAGCGGTGCAGACTTTTCAGCGTACTTCTAACGTGAAATTACTCACGAGTGCCGCTATAAAAAGATGGTATGCATACGCACTCGCCGGTTCTCTTTCATATTTCACCTTATTGCACTTCTACGATGCCCCAGCTAGGGGCGGACTTATGAATGATTGTTAGAGGGATATAAGTCCTATTGCAGAAATGATAATTTTTAACTGCCTAAATAAAGAAAAGTGGATGGATTAGTGCCCTCCTTGACAAAATCTACTCCCGGCCCCAGCGAGCAATGACCAGCAAAACAGTTCTTTAACCATATAACGGCGGCTCAAAATTTAGAAACCTGCTATTGTGGGCGGTTTCAAGAAGTTTCAGCTGCCAGCTCCACACGACGACAGGTAAAGGGTGTGCCCCGCTGCTTTCGTATACAGCCTTGGGAAGTTCCTTTCAAAACGGCAAGGCGTGACTGTTCAGAGACCTGAAGTTTTTCGTGAATTTGTGAGCATAATATTGAATAATTGAGCCCTGGGATTATCCCGAAAGTGGCACGGGGTCAATTAAGGTTCGTGGTAAGATCTCAGTTCCTCAGCGGCGTACCCGGCACCGATCTGTATCATGTTTTGGTTGCCCGTAAGGAAGAGCTTGCAGGAGTGGGGTACGTCCTCCGTCGAGTTGAAGCCGACCCAGGAGAAGCGCTTGGGCTCCGGCACAAAGGTGAACAGGAACGTTTCGCCCGTGCCGAAGTAGGTCTGCTTGCGTTCCTGCCACTTGGTGGAGCAGTAGGCGCCGAAGCGCTCGTCGCGAGTCGTCAGCACTACCACCACGGTCGGCTCCGAGCTCTCGGAGCGCAGGTAGAAGTTGGTCAGGCTGCTGCCGTGCTCGTTGGTCGAATAGACCAACTCCGGCTGCAGCATGGCGATGCGAGGCGGCAGCCAGTTCCACAAGATGGCCATCTGCGCGCGCGCGACCGTGAACACGTGCGAACCTGTAGCGCCGATCGACTATTGTGAATTAAGTCACAGTCCGACAAGCCGGTAGTCATAAAACAATGACGCCTCCAGTTGTACACTCTTAATCTCGTTCCACATATGGGTTCCAGTTATAAGTGGAACTTTCAAAAAATTCCGTTAAGTAAGTGGAACTTTTTTAAAAGGTTGCACTTATAAGCGTAACGTATGTGGAACCAGATTAAGAGTGTAGCGACGCAAAACAACGCGTACGTTATGCGCATCGAAAATTATAGAGAATTCGACTTGTTCTTAGACCTACATATATACAGCTCTGCAGTGGAAACGGTACTTTCCCGAAACCATTAAGGGTCGATTTCATCGTTCTTTTCAATTTATTTTGCATTGGAGAGTTAGTCGTTCTGATTTTAAGGTGATATTATCCGAAAACTCTCACTATTGACTCGTACCTGGAAGAATTGCATGACATGAAATAGCATCCTCACAGGGGAAAAATTGCGGCTTCTGGCAAGACCTAATGTTTATCAGCCAGCTATACGGCGAGCTCGGCGCTTCAATTAGTATTTTCATTATGTTCGTGACAGTACCTCCAAACAAATTAGAGAAATCATCTAATAATCAACTAGGTGATGGAAGAGTCTGATTAAATAAGGGGCGATCAGAATATGTTTAGGAGTTCACAAGCATAACCACGATAAGAAATCACCCAAAACCCGACAAGGGCTTCTAACACTATTTAATTCTAACACTTTTATTTTCAATTTCATTTCTTCTATTTAATTCTAACACTAATTTAACTAAGTATTTGCATCAGTTTTTTTATTATTTACACCGAAATTACCTTTTTATAGCTGCGGTGCAGCATTCCCAGATTACGTAGACGGTATCGAACTTAATTCTTGGACTCGCTAATTAAAGTACTTCGTAACGCTGTTATCAGGGCTAAATGTATTGTACCAGATATCACATGATGGCGTCGGCATTTAAGAGCAGCCGCGCGCATTGAAAATTCGCTTTGCGCATAGTAGTTTTAGTTCCTTGCGACGTCCATGCGGCGTGAGTGCTATTGTTAACGTCAGCAGCGATACATGTGCAATGTATTAAAAACACCAACGGGCTACAAAAAAAAAAAAAAGGAGTATTATATAAGGGTAGCCGCGCACAGATATAGAAAAGACACAAAAAAGCAGCTAATGCGTCATTATACAACAATATATAGCCCCCAAAAATTAATTTGCAAAACTGCACATGAGATTAAAAAACAGATAAATGTAGAAAGCTGAAAGATATGAGACTGGGAAGAATATTACACAATAAATAATTACCTGATTTGATTAAAGAAGACGAGTATTTAAGAAGCGGTAAGTATATTGCTAAACTGCGTGCTGTACACAAAGAACCAGAAAACTACTTAATCGTTGGAGACTTCTGGACGACGCCAGATTGTTGATCAAATTTCAAAATAAACGTAAACAGCTGTTCTGAATGAGATCTAGCAATTAAAATGCATAGGCTGACGGGGTTACATGGTGGTGGAGCGAAGTAAGTCGGGGCTATCTGATATATGCGATGCCTTAGGGTGATTTATTTATTTATTTATTTATTTATTTATTTATTTATTTATTTATTTATTTATTTATTTATTTATTTATTTATTTATTTATTTATTTATTTATTTATTTATTTATTTATTTATTTATTTATTTATTTATTTATTTATTTATTTATTTATTTATTTATTTATTTATTTATTTATTTATTTATTTATTTCAACCTCAAAGGCCCCATTGAAGGGGTATTTCCTGAGGGAGTGGGTTTCAGGGCATAATATTGCTTCGAGTGATGATTTGAACAGTGATGGGTCTGTATGGATTATTAAGATATATTAGTAATGGCCGTGCTATGTAAGTAGTTCCGGTAAAGTTGAAGGCGCTTTACACGCCAGCTATACTTATGTGGGAGCGCGCGGGCACAGCGCGATAGACTGGCAGACAGTTTAGCAAGAGAGATGTTCGGCTGCAAAGATGGTATAACGAATGCAGTGGCTGAAGTTTAGCTGTTCGCGTCGTAACGGGTCTGGAACCCCTGTAAAGTGTTTCATTTCAGATTAGAGCTTCAAAGTTTTATTCCTATAGGAGAAAGCTTATTCGATAGCGAGACGATTAGCGACTGAAAATGATGGGGCCTTTGTGCGGCTGAATGTTGGAGTTTTATATTTGTCGGCACCACGGTGTAAAAATATATTCTTACCGTGGTCGGCACTTAGCATCATTTGTCACACAAACCAGTGATTAAATATATGTCTGGTTTGTCTCGAATCAAAAGCAGCCTGAAAGTCGGTGAATTTTCCTGTATTCTATGCAGCCGTTGACGAAACGTCGAAATGGTTTAAGTATAGTATTGCAAAGCAGACCACTGATGTAGATTAGGATTAGCAATGGACCCAAGACGCTACCCTGCGTCGCACCCGGACTGCAGGCAGGAAGGCTGTTGTTTAGTGACCACGTCTTACGCGTTCCACCTTATGCACCTTGTGTCACTGGGCAACAAAAGAAAGGGAGAGAGCGCGGCAGTGTATTGCTGGCAAAAAAAAAAAAAAAAAAAAAAAAAAACTGCACTTCCAGCTTGGAGGTGAGAACTGAGAAAAAGCTAAACTGCGTCCCCCGCCGGTGCACCTCCACACATTCCAAGCGCATATGTGCCGTATGGTCCGGCGAATGAGAACTGGGAGATAAATATTTTCTCTGTTATCAGTCACTAACCAAGTTTTTTCTTTCCTTCAACCATACCTCCCGACAGTCCACTCACTCCACAGACGAGGCGCATACCTGTTGGGCGCTGAGTATCTCGGATCGGAAGTTGGAGACCGGCATGATGCCCGGCGACATGGAGCGCGAGGCGGAGTTGAACTTGTTCTCCTTGAGCGACAAGCAAGACGAGGCTACCTGCAGGTAGCTGCTGGAGGGGCTCGCCGTGATGCCGGTCTCCGTGGCCGAGCGCAGGCGGCTGCTCGCGCCGCTCTTCACCACTGCCTCGGATTTGAGCAGCTGGTCGTTCAGCACCTTGGCGCTGACACCCTGCGCGCACGAGTTATTGCTTAGGGGTCTCGGCGCCGCAAAGTGTGTGACGTGTGTCGTTCAGCGAAGGCACACACAGTCTTATTATTAATTTAAACCGCGCGAACACGAAGACAAAAGGACAAGATAAAAAGAAATCCACAGTACAAACGCTGACTCACACCTATGCCTAAGCCCTTTACTCCAAGGCCCAGAAAAAAAAAAACATGAAGAAAACGAAACAATCACGTGAAACAACCCCTGGGTTCACCTGCTGCACAAAAAGTGACTCAAAAAAGACACCTCTTTGCTTGAAAGAGCAAGAGAAGTCTTGCTGACACACAAGAGAAGTCCTGCTGACATCTTTTCTTTGTGGCCTAAGTTTGACCAGGTTAGGATTTTGTATCGCCACAAAGAAAAGATGACGAGAGAGATAGTTGAATCACATTTTATTTCAACGGAGAATAAGTGTGTCAGCAAGACTTCTCTTGCTCTTTCAAGCAAAGAGGCGTCTTTTTTGAGTCACTTTTTGTGCAGCAGGTGAACCCAGGGGTTTTTTCACGTGATTGTTTCGTTTTCTTCATGTTTGTGCTTATCTGCGCCTTGGAGTAAAGGGCTTATGCATAGTTGTGAGTCAGCGCTTGTACTGTGGCTTTCTTTTATTTTGTCCTTTGTCTTCGTGTTCGCGCTGTTTAAATTAATAATGAATAGGTACCAACTCGCCCAACAAAATATCTTGGTAACACACAGTCTTATTGTTCGGCCATGTGTTTACATAGTCTAAGCTAACAGTGCACTAAATACGGGAAGGACACACATATGTATGGACTGTCTTTGATTATAGTATTTGGAAAAAGCGATGCAGGACTACGCTTGTCTCCAGTTTGGATTGGAGCAGCGGCGAGCAGTGGCGAGCCCCGAAGCACGGGCACAATGCTCTAAAGTGCGTACGATGGCAAGCACTGGACAGACGTCACGTGACTTGTACATAGCGGAGTGGCGCATACTTGGTGGAGCCGACAAAGCAGAGTGCACTGTTTTATACTTTGCCAAGCAGTTAGTCCCGATGTCCTCGTCTTCCCTCCAGCTGAGCCCTCGTAACCAGAGATTAAATATGACGCGTAACATGACGATGCATCACGTGCCTGGATGCCGTAGGCTGTCTTGAAAAACTTGTCCACATCGAAAGGCATGTCCCGGCAGAACAGTATGATGCGGTCCAGGAATTTCCCCGTGTCCGGAGTCTGGTCTCCCGAACAGCCGCCTGGCATATATACAACCTGATACATGCACTTCTACTAAACACCGCACAGCACACGAGACCCCACAGAAGCGTGGCTCAATCGCCCTTGCCCTCGCTCGAGTTTCAGCAAACAGTTAGTTACTCGTAGCCCATAAAGACCAATCTGTACGTTTCGTCGGAGTTCTATAGACCTTTGCAACGAGGGCCTTCTGGGCGTCACCATATTGCTCGCAGGGCTGTTGTGTGCGCCTGACGTCAACACGGTGGAGGCGGCAGAGGAACCGATTTGCAACAGTCCAGAGAGGAGGCGTTTCGACAACCTCCTCCCTCGATGCAAAGGTCTATAGACTTCGGCAGGTTGCGGGCTGTCTGAAACGCGACCCCGTGTCCTGAAGTAGACTCCATGATTAGTAAGTTGAAAGAGCATAGCTTCCTGAACAACGACATTTGTATCCGAATCGAACTCAAAAATTAGGAACACATTTTCACCCTCGGTGTTGGAACAAATGAATATAAATAAGAAGTAATAAAGAAATTAATATTAAGAGCTGCCCCAATTTCATGCAGCGAGGATAGCCTTCAAGAAAGAGAGAAATATATATCTTTGTTTTTGTTTGCGCGGCACGCTCACGTTTTAGAAAAATTAAGAGAATAAACTTACGGCTGATATATAAAATGGTTAAAAGCGTATAAACCACCGATTAAAAGCGCTTAGGTAGCTCGATTTTCTACTGCAGCAGACTGCATACCGTGCGTTTCAGCTCCACATTCTAATGAAACTCATGCCAGCCACCCAAGCATGCAGTCAGTATAACGCGCTACACATATAGGAAGTATTCAAGTGACGTCAAGGGCACCATTTTGTAGTGCAGATCATAGCTTCTGCAGTGCAAGCCGGAGCAGGCGACGATAAGACTGTTACATAAGTCTGCAGCCTTTCGCTGTACTGCATGCACTACAAAATAATGGCATCTGTGACGTAGGTGCATACGTCCCACACTGTTCGTCAACGCGTAAAAGTGGCGCGAATGGCTTTCTGTTGCGAGACTCACGATGAAACGACCACGCGAAATTCTCACCTCTGCCCTTGCCTTTCTTTCCGCTGAATACTCGCGTTATGAACGATTCGGCGGGGAATTCGCCTGAAAAACAGAGGAAAGACAGGAAGAAGCTGCACCGTAGTCGCTGCGCAGTTGAGATCGTATACGCCTAGATGCAGTTGTGTTGGTGCACGCGTTTCAATTACGACGTCTGCATATTGCGTAGAAGATGCAATGACGTCACCGCCACATGTTGCCGGAAATCACAGGCTACGTATGGTCATCAATCACGTGGCTGTCATACCCACCTCCTTAGCCATCGCATCTGGTTATAGAGGCGGAGAATATAATCATTTCTCCTTCATTTGACAAAAGGTAATTCGGATATTGCTGACATGTCTTTCCAGCACCAGTAAGTACAAAAAGCAGTATTGACGTGTGCGTTCACATCGAAGAAAACATTTATCATTGGATGCACTGACGCTGTTTGAATAGGTGGTTAGCACCTGGGCTCAGTTCAGGGTATGCGAGTGGGCCAGTAGCTGTAGAGCCGTGAACCACGGGAAAAAGCACATATTTGGGACAGCTAGAAGTGACATACATGAGCACTTGTTCCTGACACTTTCTGCAGTTTCGAAGCCTGATAATTTTCCTTTGTTTCTTATTTTTTTGGGAGTGTGGGTCTAACGACGGCCTGATGAATATAAGCGATACGTCTCTTTCGGAACCAGTTCGAAAGGTATGAAACAACGGATCGCGAACCTCAAAATACGCTTCTCGATGCGGCAGAAGAGCAGTGCTGTTCTTAAAACCAATAAAAGTTATGACTGATTCGTCGCGATCCCCGGGCACGGTTAACAATGAACGCTTGAAGGAGGAGGCGCTTGTCGTATATAGGGCGTTAAGCCCTCGATCATATACACTGGACATTAGAGCCTGTCTGGTGGAACGGGTGCGTTCCAGTCGGCTCTTGCCCCATGCACTCACTGGCGTGCTCCTGGACGAAGAGGATGAGGATGGCCATGGCGATGCGGTACAGCGCCCGCACGCCCTCAATCAGGAAGCAGTCCATGGTGCGCACCTGCGGTTGCAGAGAACGCGCGGCCCTTCTCTGAAGCCACCAAAATAAGTGTCCCAGCTTACGCGAAATCCACTGCCAAGTGTATTTAATTTCAACCGTGCAGTGTAAGTGAATTCAGTAACATTATAAGCTAATTAAATTAGTTTCTTTAGGACGTTACCCGCCTCACAAGATAATTAGCCTAACCTAAAAAGGGGCATTCAGTATACGCAGTCATCATATCACTATAATGAGAACTTTATGCAACCCATGAATTCTTCGAGGCTGTTATCTACGCTACATGTGTGCCCGTCTGTTATCCGGGTGCACTAGTACATGTTGTGCTGTAATGCACACTGACTTTTTGATAGCTATTTGCCCACGAGGCGTCAGCAAAAAAAGTTTACCAGAAGCCTCGTGCCAGCAGTGCTGTACTATACAGTGAATGAATCACTGGATTAACAAGCCGGCAGCCCACCCTTTATGAGCGCATCGTCGACACAACAGCCTCTAGGAAGAGTCCACGCACCATGTGGTAGAAGGGCAGTCCACGGAATATCCACAGTTGCCAGGTGCGGAATATCTTCTCCAGGTCGTCTTCCTGCTGTATCTTCCTCAGCAGCCGGACGTAGGTCTTCTTCTAGACATGCAAGGTCAAACATGCACAGTGATAACAGGCTAACAGGACCACCAAGAACAGGATTTAATTGTGTTAACATGCGCTTAACATGGGAGATGCCACCTACCGCCAGGCGCTTGGTGAGATGCATGAGCGTGTGGGCCGACGTGTCGTACATGAGCCGAGTCTGGCTCAGGTGTCGCACGATCGTGCCTTCGATCAGGGCGCACACGCACTCGTACGTCTGCGCAAGCGAAAAGTGGACTGATTGATGCGTCTCATCGAATCAGATGATACCAGCAGTGCATGGTTACGAGAAAGAGAAGGCGCGGTGACAGTGGCATTAATGCATGGTGGACACCCGACCCGCGTCGTGAGTGAAGGGATGACGGAAGGAGGAGGAGGAGGTAGGCAGAAAGAATCCGCCACAGAGGAAATATTTCCAATACCTGGAATTATTCATCGCGAACTGATACAGCACAGCACGTAGGAATTTTCACTTCACTTCAATCTAAAAGTGGCAACCGCGGTCAAGAGTAAATCATGTAACCTTATGGTATATACAGCGGAACGCGGCAAGCATCTAGATAGCGAATTGGAAAAACTAAATGCGAGACCCTCGTTTCTGGGGCGTCTTTATCGCTCCTCAGGAAGGAGTCGAATACAGCGGGAGGAAGAGGACGTGTATGTGGGGGGGAGGGGGGGGGTAAGTATTATTCAAGCAGGTAGCCGTGAAGAAAGTGCGCCCCTATGTCTGTCTGCTTGACTCTTAACTTACAGTACGAGTATTATGAACATGCGTGATAGAGCTATACGCCCTGTTGAAGCTACACAATAGATTACAACCGCCACCTAGGGTAAAATGACCAAAGGGAATAGTAAAAATTAAAATGCACAGTAAAAAATGAGGTTGGCCATGCGTGGTGTCCCATGCATTGTGCAGTCTGTGGCGTGGTGCATTTTAATCACGGCATATCAAGTTTAAAGTTATCACCTTCACGTCGATTTTGACTCTAGATGTTGTCACGAAGCCACGCGAAAATGAGCGGCGCACAATCGCGAATACGAGTTGGCGGACCTGTTCCTCGGACAGGTAGTGCAGCATCAGGGAGACGACGGGGTGCAGGATGGGGCAGTAGGTGATGAAAGGGTGGCTCACGGACACGATGAACAGCACCCTCTCGGCGCGCTGCTGGCCCTCGGCCGAGAGCAGGTAGTCCTCGCAGAAGAGAGGGTCAGCGAACGCCGGAAGCCCCATGGGCCAGAGGCCTCCGAGGGACTCCTTGACCGTGCTCTGGTAGAAGTCGTCCGGCACGCCACCCTTTGAGTGGCCCTCGCACAGCTTCGTCCACAGTTCACCACGGTTCGGGTTGTCGATGGGCCAGTGCTGGGTGCGCACGATGCTCTTCGCCTGCAGACATGCGGGCACAATGGCCACAAAGCTTCCAAGCTATAGACCTCAGCAACGAGAACTCCCTGGGCGCAGCCACATTGCTCTCTGGGCCGTTGTGTGCACGTCTCGCTATTGCGGTGAAAGCGGAACCGGTTTGCAACAACCCAGAGAGGAGGCGTTTTGACATCCTTTTCACCCAATGAGAAGGTCTTGGCCATTTGGGAACCCTGGTTTAAATCCAAGAAGGATATATTATAACCTTCTTACAAAAGCACCAAGACGCGCCGGCTTCTCCTCACAACACGGTATTTTGCGGTGAAGCTGGATAACTGCAGCGTCTTTTACATGAACCCGACAAATGCGAGTTGAGTTACCTGGTCGAAAACAGGTTACTGGGTTCATGTAAACGCCGTCGGTTCAGGTCGACGAGTCGAGGGGTCGAGTCGAGTCAACTCCGTCGCATGGGATGGGTTGATTCGCTCGACCTTGCTGCGGGAAGCATGTAAACGCGGTCGAGTTGAGTAAGTCGGGCAACAGTAGGAGAGAACGTACAGTACGAAAAAAAAAATAATAAACCCGAGGGATGCGCTCGGGAAAAACGGAATCGGGTGCCATCTGCTAGTTCTTCGACCCGACGCGAGGTGCTGTCATAATCACCGCACGTCAGGTCGGGTTCATGTAATCCCGGGAGGGTCGAGTCCACTCAACTCCTCAGCACTGCCGGGTCCGTGTAAACCGAGCTTGCGTCACCTTGAGCTCGCCTGTGATGACGTATTGCGATGACTCCCAGAACGAAGCCATCAAGCAACGCTCCACTGACTTTATTCTCGATGGAGTCTGTTTTCTCCTTCCGACCAAGCGTTCTTAGCTGCTTTCATGCGGTCTCGTAAACTCAGCTGTATAGTGAAGAGAAGCTTAGGCGCCAGCGCGGTTTTACGCCGCCATTTTCTATTAAACACAAAATGACTTTGTGTGCTCATCTTGCAAGTGTAGCTCATTCGACGTCTGTAAGCTATTCTAATTTCCTTAGATTGCCCTTTAATGTTACTCAATGCATGGCGGAATTATCAAAAATTTGTGCCTGGACCATGCAGTTGTCTCTTCGTGATGCTGTTATAGCACACTATAAAAGAAAAAGAAAGCAACGGGTGTGAAGAGCGCATGCAGAAATTTCTTGATATATATTTCACTCACCTCCTTGATCTTCTGCTGCTTGATGAGCTGAATGACATCGTTGTAGACCTTCGTCACGGGCGTGGGAGACGCAGGTATGGGCACAGGGAGTTTGGAGGCGTCGACAAACTCCTTCTTGAAGCAAGCGGGCAGCGGAGACATTACCTGCTTGATTGCTGCCTGCAAGGGCGTAAGATGTTCCATATTATACTCGTATGGACTGCAATCGTCTTAAATGTATATAGGTCATCAGGTTGACATCTTGTTCGCAACTGTGACCTCCTCCTGCTATGAACCTCTCGTGAGTACGGAAAATTCTTGTCTTCATCTACCCCTCCCCAGCTTACTATAGTTACATGACCATGACAGGAGGCTTAATACAGCGAAGGAATCTGGGTATTCTTTATATTTTTTTATGGAAAGCGCTTTTGGAATTAAGTCTACTTGGAAACAGAAATAGTATACTGACTAAAAAGATGAGGAGTGTGCAACCTATTACGGATCTTTAAGCGCACATTTCTTCTTTGAGTGACATAGATTTCTTATATGGTTCTCTGCAATGAATAGAAGGAGCACTATACAGGCGGTTGCATAGAAAACGTAGAAGTATTTTCATTTCTAGTCTAGCAAGTGTTTAGTCTGCATATATAATTTAAATGTGATTCGGATCAGAGTTGATTTAAAACCACGAGACATAGTCGAATACGTGATATAAAGAAAGTCCAACCTGTTTTATATAAAGCTGCGCATCCTATCAAAGATTCCTCTTCCGCCCTCTAGGCTACGTCACAGTAACGCCAGCGTGGATATACCTAGAGCGTCTCGAGCATATCGGTACATTGTAACGCAACCTTCTCTGCTCATCAAAATGGGTGCTGGAGGTATATTCAATACAATACGGATTCCCAGCTCATGCCGACCTCTGCAGGGTAACGCATCAGCATCGCACCTCCGCAAGCAGAGTTGTCGACGAAGCAGTGGCACCGCCGCGGTGACTTCCAGGTCCAGCGCCGTGTCCAAGCCGACCGTGAACGGCGGCAGGTGGGCACAGCTGAAGCGGGGAGCCGCGACCGACAGCCAGTGTACGCTGTGGGCCAACCGACGGGCGCAACTGCAGAGGCTTGCTTCTTCGTCTTCTTCCACATTCGATGGTGGCACCTGCTACCCGCGCGGGGTCATTACGTCGGCAGGCATCCTCACGCTGCGACGTAAGACATGGAATCGAATCCCAGCCGCGGGGAGCGGTGGCCTTTATTACGGAGCTTTTATAGCCCAGAAGCGGTAAAGGAAAAAATAAATAAATTGTTATTGGCACCACTAACAATCTATATTCCCTGTGCATGTTCACCCGTTGCAAAGGGATCGGCCGAAACGTCGTCGCCATCATCATCATCATCGCAAGCGAACTGCGACCCATTGTGACTGGCCTCCAGCTGGTGACCATATATTTTCTACATATATTTCCTCTATGGACGCTATAGGGTGCATCGACCTGTCGACTGGCTTCGTCGTCGCGTGTGAGGTCTGGGCGCCGGACTATATCCGGACATAGGGTGAGACGAGCTCTTTGATGCGAACGCGCAGTCGCTTGTGACCGCCTTCAATATCATAGACCCTGCTTAAATGCGCACGTGAGGAATGGTACACGTCATCAAGAAGAACAATAGGTACCCTCCAAGTAGCTCAAGATGGGGACAAGGAGGTTATCCTTTGGATAGACTGAGGACGCGCTGTTCCCGCTGCGAGATCCTGGATGCTTCGAAGCTTGTCGACACAAACGCACATTTGTTTCTTGGCGCTTCCCCCAGTTCAGTCTGCCTATACAAATCACAAACAGTTTGTAAGCGTTGCGTCAAATTAGCCTAAATCAAGTTCATGCGGAGCCACACGAAGCATATAGTGGTACCTTGATACACGTGCTCGATATTAATTGCCGTGCCGTACGGGCGTTGTATTTTCGTGTTTGCCAAAAGAAGCCGAACAACTGTGGCGGCGGCCGGAACCAGCACATTGCAGTGATCAAACCATTATTTTGTGATATACTTGTAGCAGCAGTCGGGGCAAATGAAGGGGGCTAGTCAGATTTGGGGTCATTACCCACATTCCTTATTGAAATGTAAGCAACGGCAAATGAATTGTTATTTCTATACCTACATGGGCACCCCTAACCACAGTTAATGTAACTATTATGTTACGCCACTAACAGGATACAGTACCAGACGAGCGAGCTCCGAGGTGCACTGGGTACAGGCGGCTCCGACATTATTCCAATCACTTATAAGATACTTATATGAGGTAAAATTAGGAGGGAGCTTAAGCTTCGCCTTAATAGTAGACGTAAATAGCGCCTTTAACACCGCATTCTGATTCCGCGATTTTTTAAAACCTTTCTTGATTAAACAATTGAATATTTAAAAATTATTACTGTAACGACAGCACGCATCCCGAACACATTTTAGTAAGTGTTCACTAGCTGCCCTTCACAATCGACCCTTCGTAACATTTGCTTTGCATGCTCGCCTGGCATGAAGAAGGCCTGAGCTCGAACCCCAACGGCTACAAATTCGATTAGTTAATCGATTTGTTCTTATTTTCTGAAATACCTGAATTGCAGGAACCACTTCGCCAGTTTCGGCTTCATTTGGACTCTCCCCTTAAACCGTTAGACCCACCGCAATGGTGCAATGGTTAGGGCGCTCGACTGTTGTACCCAAAGATAGAGGATTGAATCCAGGCCGCGGCGGCCGCTTTTCGATGGAGACAAAAAGCAAGGCGCCCATGTGCTGTGCGGTCAGTGCATGTTAAAGAACCTCAGGTGGTCGAAATTTCCAGAGCCTTCCACCACGGCGTGTCTCATAGCCTGAATCGCTTTGGGTCGTCCAAACCAAACCGTTAGAGAGAGAGAGAGAGAGAGAGAGAGAGAGAGAGAGAGAGAGAAGACTTCATTTACACAGACATGGGCCTCGGGGCAGGGGCTCAGCCAGGAGAAGGGTCTCTTTGCCGGCTCTCCTGCGCCGTGGCCGCAGAGAAGGTCTTGCTTTATTTGAATTTAAGGCGTTTGAAATTCCCGCGCGCAGTCATATACTTTTGAGACGTCATGATCCTGTCGACCAATAAGGATTTCTTCCGACCACCGTGTATGGAGGCAGCGGCTTTTCAGCGGAATGAGCTGCATTCGCTGTCGTGTAAAATCGTAGCACATGTGTGTTTTTGCATTTCGCCTTCGTGAGCTGTACAGCCATCATGGCTAGATAGCTACCGTGGCCAGCTACCCGCCCTTCAATCTGAGGGCTGTGAAACAGTGCACATAACATGTACATGTCTTTGTCAAAAGTTTAGAGCTCAGGGGGTTTGCTTCTGAGCCACACCGTGCGGTTCGTAATGAAGTTCTCAGTTTCAACTTTACTGAAGGTAAAGAGAATTTTTGTCCTATATATATATACCCTCTCCAATGCGAACGACTTCCACGAATGCTAAAGAGACGTCACTAGACGGATTAGAAACAGACCCATCTAAACTTTTGACAAAGGGTGTACATATGCTGAGGGACAAACGAACTGGACACATATTCAGTCCAGCCCGCTTATATGAACGAACGTGATGGTGAAACGAATTGTGTTCCTTATATCCGAAGTTTGCAGCAAGTGAACTTCTACTGAAGCCTAGAAACAATCTCAGACGAAAATGGCTTTACTTGTCTTGTGCAAATCCGCTTTTTCCAAGCAGACCCTAAAGGGGCCGCTTTCTAAGCTCTAAGGGCGCTGTGATGACCTAAATATCTAAGAGTGCGCCTCCTAGATACGCGAACGCAAACTCGACTTCATCGCCCTCCAAGAAAGAAACTGCACACCAATGCTCACGGGATATACAGCATTCGCGCAACAAACATTGGATGGTTACAAAACACAACGTATAGCCACTTTTTTCACTAAGGGTATGACCATGACTGACCACTCAATGACACAACACTGGCACATTTCACACGTCTTACTAGAGCTCCTGCCTGAGGAAAAAAGCAAGGTAAGCGCCTTCGTGTTGAACGTTTAGTCCTCCTAAAATAGGCGGAATGGAAGTATTTGAAGACCTCTTTCAGGACAGCCTCAAGCGTGTCAATCCGCCTCAGAACACGTTCCCAATTTTGGATGACTTCACCGCGTCTCATCCTTCGTGGGGCTACATGACCGAAGAAACTTCTAAGGGCCGTAAGCTGGCCCTGGCTATATCGCCCGCCGCCACCAACTGACTATTCTGACTGAAACCGACCATCATACTCGTCTGGGCAACAGCGTGAATAGGAATCGATACCAGCCCAGGTCTGACGCTAGTTCGAGCGCAACACACGTACCCGTGGACCAACCTGGAAGATAATTTGAGTAGCGACCATTTCATCCTTGAGGCGACTATGCAAGTGAGAGTGGGTCGGGTGTCTGCCCGCAAGCTGCCCCTCACGGACTGGGACGCCTTCCGACAACAAAGACTAGCTCCAAAAGAAGGCGAACGACTCTCCCTGGCTGAATGAGTGCTACAGATGCAGGCGGACATCAAGAAGGTCGCGTCCGTAGTGCAGGACAGAGAAAAGACCCTTGAGATGGACCCACACCTCCTCCACTTGTGGGAGGCTCAAAAAGAACTTGTCCGAAGGTGCCGGAGGCAGCGATACAATAACAAGGTATGCAAATGCATTACTGAGGTCACTGTGCGGCAGAGCGCTATGCGGAGGAACTGACGAGTTCCAACTGGCAGTCTCTGCGCCAAGCTGCAGGCAATACTCGGTCAGAACGTCGTCTCCTCCGCAGCCTTTTTGACCTGTCCAAGATGAGAGAGGAAACCTCTAAAGTGATAGTCAAGCTCCTACATATGTGGAACCAAACGACACTGCCTCACTACCGCATGCCCTGGAGGCGCACATGCTGACAGGTACCAAACCGCAGTATATATATATATATATATATATATATATATATATATATATATATATATATATATATATATATATATATATATATATATATATATATATATATATATATATATATAACCCCCATCAGAACGAACGCTCTCTCTTGTACGACGACATCACGGAATCATAAGTTCGAGCAGTGCTAGCGAGCCTAAGAAGGAGCACCACACCTGGGGCGGACGGTATTACGTAAAAAATGCTCAAGAAACTTGACGATAGCTCAATAACCGCCCTGAACGATTATTATAATGAAGTGTAGAGGACCAGCACAATCCCACAAGAATGGCGCCCCGTTGGCATCACCCTAATTCCTAAACCAGGCAAGCCGCTCTCTCCAGAATCTTCGACCAATATAATGGCGTTGTGTGTTGAAAAGCTGGTGTAACACGTCGTGCTCAATCGGCACCGCCCACTATTGGAAACCATTATCTTGTTCCCTGACACCATGTTCGTATTCCGGCCGCACTTCTCGACTCAAGACGTGCATCTTAAGTTCTAAGAGAAAGTGATCGATCATCCCAGCAGGATCCAGGCCCGTGCTGTGCTGGCATTAGGCCTGAAGGAGGCCTTCGACTGCGCGTCGCGTGATGTCATCTTGGCCAGTGTAGTGAGGTCAGACTGTAGCCATCCCACTTATGATTATGTGAGGGCCTACAGCTTCGGTAGAACTGCACCTGGGGACCGGAGATGTGCGATCTGGACCAATTCATCTTACATGCCGAGACACTGCACAGGGATCGATGCTGTCGCCCATATTGCTCAACATGGCGATGGTATATTACTTTCCGCGCTGCTCTCTAGAATTTCTGAAGTGTCCCATGCCATCTCCATGACCATGCCCTCTACGCCGACATCACGTTATGGGTGACAAAAGGCTCGGACTACCGCATCCAAGAAGTCTTCAAGAAGTCAAAGAGGTAACACAGCACTGCGAGACTGAAAGCGGGCTGACATGCGTGCCTGGTAAGTGAGAACTGCTTGTGATTCGTACACGCGCGAAGGTTCAAGTAGTTCAGCCCGAAATCAACCGCCACCTCGAAGTCACTTTCATCCCTAGAGTGAACCGACTACGGGTGCTGGGCCTGTATCTGCAGTCTAACGGCCGAGCGATGTATGTACTAGTATACAGCTGCTCCAGAAGCAATTCGCGCAGGTGGCACACTTGACCCGCCCCATTTCTAACAGACGCGGGGAACTCGAGGAAAGTGACACCATGCGAATCGCGCAGGCGCTGCTAAAGACGGGTGACATTTCGCGCACTCTATGTAAATGGCCGAATCGAATCGAGCTCAATCGGCCCAACATCGTTTTGCGATCGGTAGTCAAGACAGTCATTGCGTTGCCGCCGTACACATCAACACATTGTCTGCTCCAGCTTGACCTACACAACACTGCTCAAGAGCTGATGAAAGCCCAAAGGACCATGCCATGTTTGCGCGCCACCGAGACACGAGTGGGCTGGGCCATTCTGCGCCGACTAGTCTGGCCGGAGCCGGCCACTCCGTTTCAGCGGAAGTACCACGCCATACCGCCCAAACTGGCAACTAAGATCAGAGTTGAGCCAGTCCCGAAAAACATGCACCCCCAGCTCCACGCTGGCCGGGCAGCCAGAGTCAAGGCAGTCCTGCGCCAATACTGCCGTGACCCAAAACGTTCTGAAGTCGACGCTGCGGAATATCAATCAGGCAGGCGTTATGCGAATAGCGGTTGCTAACGCCAACATGCGCATGCGCGCCTCTCCCCTGGTTGAAAGCAAACCACCAGACCCCGTGCGCAGTTCCTGGCCTCCGCGATCGGAGCAGCCTGAGCTGCTGGGGGTCATGAGCAATTCATATTAGTGACAGACGTATGCGACAGATGGCTGTAGCTGTCAAGATGGCTGCGTCTCACAAGAACGTTTTCAACCAGTAGCAGACGAATTTTCAACCACTCCCAGAGGGCGCCACATCTTCTGAAAAAGGCTTTCGGGAACAAGCGCGCGCACAATGGCTGGGACCACTATAGCGGTAGTATTCGCATTCATACAGGGTGTATTTTTTTTTTAATTGTCAGCATAACTAGCTTATCTCAACCCTGTGCGACATGCGTCAGTGCGGTCTGTGCAGGCAGATTATCAGCAAGACAGGCATATTTACGGGATAGAGCTCAGTAATTAGGCAATGAAGAAAAATGAACTAGTGAACTCTGTTTTTAGGGGCTAACAAAACGAAGGCCGCGTGAACAGAAAAGCTGAGTAAATCCACTTTTATTTTTAATTTTCATTGTAGGCCCATCGCATTGAAAATATTTGTCAAAAATACACATATTTGGCTCGTAAAGCTGGCTTCCCGCAATGGACATTTTAAAAATATATTCGCTTTATTTTATGCCCTAGAAACTGAGCGTTATTTTCACGACCACGCCCAGCGACACAGTTTTGAAAATGTGCATTGCGGGAAGCCAGCTGTACGAGATAAAAAAAAAAGCGTAAAAAAGGCGATGTCAGTGCACTTTAAAGAATCCCAGGTGGTCGAAATTTCCGGAGTCCTCCACTACGGCGCCTCTCATAGCCTGAGACGCTTTGGGACGTTAAATCACACAAACCAAACCATTCTGACACACAATAATTAGATTCCCAAGGTGCGTGCCGCGCCTTCGCAAAGAATGCATTATCTTTGCAGGCTGAGCGCGTGCTGTCGCCAGCAACTTTAGTCTAGTGAAATTGGTCGCCAGTATGTACAGACACACTCCTCAAATTTTCCCCGCGGTCTCCTCCATCATGGATGGAAATAAAAGAAATTATTACTATGAACGACCGCATCGTGTGGACCCCTGGTCACGCCTCCTTCCCGCCAACGAGAGTGCGCACGTGCTCGCCCGAGTAGCATCCTTCCGGACAAGTGCTTGTCCTGTTGATTACGTGTTCAGTCTTCGTCTTTTTTAGCGTAGTGCGTTATTTCAATTATGTATATGTACCTACTCGCCCAACTTTCTACCTTCCTGCACTCACACCCACATCACTCAACATTACCGTACACAAAGAACACTGCCACCACCTCGCCCAATACTCACCAAGGCCGAAGCTGTGGCATGGCGTCAGCTACAAACTCACAAGTATCCTAACCTTTACCGCAAACAGTGCTGCGCGATGTCAGTGCACGTTAAAGAACCCCATGAGGTCGCAATTTCAGGAACCCTCCACTACGACGTCATAGCCCGATTTGCTTTGGGACGCTCATAATCCAAACCAAACTAAACGCTTATTCTTCCCGACCCGCTACCCAGAGAAATGCCCCAGCTGCCGAAAACACAGAGCTACACATATCATTCAGATTGGGCCTGCACACTATCACCCGGCGGCGTTCCACCTATAAATCTCCCCACTCCGTCCTACTGGGAACAAGCCTTGGCAAGCACGCAGCCGACTGCGATCGAAAGGCCGAGAAAATAGCAGTAGCGAACGGGACTCTGGCCTGAGAAGCCTTATATAGTTTCATGATACCGCTCTCGGCAGCAGCAACCCGCAAGACTAGCGACAGCTGCTTCTAGCAGCAGGCCTGCAGGATAGCGGCGACACACGAAGCCCTGGACGAGGGCTCCACTCAGAAAGGGGATATGCATTAGCTTAGGGTGGCCGTCATCTTGGGTGGAATCACGTGACCTAGGGTGGGTGTTAGGGTGGAAAACCATCATGGTGAATACTGCTTCGGACTTACCAAGCCTTTGGTGGTCGCGCGACAGACCTGGGCACACCGACGCGAAACCGCCAAACGTGAGAAAAGCCAACGGTCTTAAAAATTGGCATGGATTGTGCTAGTCCTGTCTTGTGTGTCGTGTTTTTTAGTGCATATCACCATGACTTCTGCAGGCAATATCACCAAAGTTAGAGCAACGTATACCCTCTTCGCAATGCAATGCGGTGCCTGCTTACAAAAGGCCCCATCTCGTTTTGTGCATACTTTACTGCAAGGATAGTGAACAGCGCTTAACCAGTATGAATTTCAACGCACTGGAAGATGCAAGCGAGGGGAATTCGTGCATTGGAATGCACGACGCCATCCTCACGTGAAAATGAAAGACCAGAGACGAGCCATCGTTCGAAACTGCGCGACAGGCCGATGCGTGCCTGATAGCAGCCGCTGCGTGGCGCAAGGTTGACGAAACCGAAACTATGTCACCGAGTTGATTTCGGAAGTGGGGGGAACTCCGACCGTTGTGATGGAGCCTGCCATAGCACGCATGAGTGCCCGTACAACACTATTCGATTAAATTCTGATTTGGGAGGACTATATTGGTGATAATCGGGTGCGTCGGCCGTACCCCTAATGCAGCCTCCGCCTCCCCCACCCCGCGTCCGAATTAACCCGAATAACGAGCCTCCGACGCCAGAGTTACACCGGGCTGGACCGCGCTCCTTGTCCGAATTAATGAAGGTGAAAACTATTGCAGCACTGGCACTCGTTCGCGTTCTTCGCCGTTCATCTCCACTCGTTGAGAGCGCCGTGACACGACACTGTGACGTGCCGCGCTGCACATTCATCCACTGGCATCACCGCCCCGACTCACGGTGCCGTCAAAGCATCGCTTTCTTGCCTAACCATTAGAATTACCGCACATGTCGATTCCTAGAAAGGTTTGGAGCTCGTGATGGCTGCCCGCGAGTTCAAAAGAAAAAAATAATTTCCAAATATTCGCAATGATCGAATATATCTAAGTGCGGTGTGAATGGAGTAGCAATCGCTATTGCAAACGTTCGGGCACCCCTCGAAGCTTTGACATGCGAGGCAAAACATAGTCATGTGCTTCCCTGAACTAATTTTTGGCTCAAGTTGGCACAATTTCAGTCATTTTAATGTTTTTGTTGCAGCATGGTGCAGAAAATCGTATTTGTATCTAAACTCCAATTGACTGCGTTTGAGAGTTCTACCTTGGGCAATGTCATTTTGGTGTTGCATGAGCCTCGTTTTGAATTTTCCTGTTTCACTGATATAGGCAGCGTCAAAATCACGACAGGGTATCTTGTACACAACCCCCGGATAGACAGCAGTGTCAATGGGGTCCTTGACCCACAGCTGACGATATAGTTTGCGTAAAGGGACATGGGCCACGCAAACGTAGTCAGTAAAAATGCAAAAATGTGAGCACGGTTTTCACTCATGCCTCAGGCTTATGATATAGATGCCAGCTTATTTGTGTATGTCACCTTCCAGTGTGAGTGGGCTTGCGATACACTATGGTCTCCAGAGAATGCACTGTGCGTTCCATGAGGTGTAAAGGAAAGACTACTTCTTCTAGGGTGAACTCGATGCTCTGCTGGATTTGTGTTGAGGTGTGAAAGAAACCTTTGCATGGCTTGCCGATTGATGATGCAGAAGCAGTTATCGATGTAACGTACAAAAAAACTGTCATGGCGGGACTGCAGGAAGAAAGCACTGAAGATTCTTTGCATTCTAGGACAAGGCCAGCCCATACAGATGAAACGGAGGCACCCGTGGCTGTTCCAAAAGTCTGTCTGTAAAATGTCTTATTAAAGCTGAACTATGTATCAGAGAGCAGAATTTCAGGAGTCGTTAGATGTCGTCAGCTTCGATCAGGGTTCGCTCAGGGTTTTCTTGCAAGACTCAACTGCAAAATCTACAGGCACAGATGTGAACACAGACTTCACATCGAACAATACCATGACTTGGCTGTCACCAATGGAAACAACCTTTAGGTTACAAACAGTTGGATGTGTCCTGCACATGCATAGTTGTTTTTCCCACTAGAGGTGCGAGCCCCCGGCGAATGTAGGCGGACAGCTTGTTCAATGGAGAGCGTGTGAACTCCACAATAGGACGAAGTGGCGTGCCCTCCTTGTGCACTTTTGGTACGCCGTAGATAGCAGGAGCAGCACCATTGTGACACAGAAGCCGGCTGTGGATGTATTGATCATCAGGACGGATGTATTTGAATGCCTCTAATAGCAGCTTCTGCAGCTCAGGCTCTATTTTTCTGGTCGGGCTTCGGCTTATTTTAGCGCAGGTTTCTTTGTCTTAGAGAAGTGTCAGCATCTAACACCACTGTGGCATTTCCTTTGTCGGCCAGTAGGATCACAACTGCCTCATTCTTCTGTAATCTTTTCAAGGTTTCCTGCTCAGGGCGTGAGAGTGCGGTGTCTTTTGCTTTCCTCGGATTCGAAAGTTTCTACAAACTAAACCAAAACACAGCAACCAATAAATCATAGAGCTACTACATAGCAACTGACTTTTACTTCTCCAATTTTAACAAAAACGAAAGCAAAAACAAGGTGCCCTATTTATACAACCTATTACCAGTTAGTGCCCGATAAGTCAAAAAACAAAAAGTTATCAAAATGTTCACTTAGTTTGAACACTGGCAACCAAGCTAATGCAAAGAGATATCTTGGACTGCTCGGGCTGTTCAGCATAGCCTACGCAACCTGTTTAATTAAAAGCAGCTAAAAAACACATCAGTTAAAAGACGTCAGCCACAGATGATCAATCAGCTCCAGACCGAGCACTGCTTCGAAGGGTTCATCTCCGTGCCTGGACTGCACTGAAATGCATCAATGAATTCTCGGCTGTTGCTCAGAGCCAGGTTGGTCCTAGAAAAACAAACATACAGCCATGGTTACTGCATCTATGTACACATAGAAGTGAGCTGAATTCTGCACAAAACAAGACAACCACCAGCAGACTGAGTTCCTACTCAGTGTGGACAAGCTGGAGCTCTCTCACTAAGGGGCAAGAATGGGAACAGGTTTGCCCAATTTCAGTGTCCTGCATCTGCTTTGGAGGGCGAAATCATAGGCAACAAGGCAGCTTGCACAACAAGCGAAAAAATGTCAACTTCAGCTACAAACCGTGTGGGATTAGGTATCAATTGTTAGGGATCCATGCCACGGTCCCTAACAATCAATACCTGAATGAATGCAACCTCTGAAATTCCACTGCAGACATAGCAATCACAACCACATATCTGTATCAGTTTGGCCAGACTGTACAGCCCGGGGCAAGCCCAAATGCTAGCATGAACTGAAGACACAAAAGCAAAACCATGCCAACTATGCCATTAAATATATATAGCGGCAGTGTAGTCGACATGACAATTATTCGCAGCGCGTGGGTAGTGCCACACCAAATGTATGGTGCAACTGTGCAGGCTGACCTTAAGGTCGAAGCTGACATTTCAGTCTTTCTCTTTCCCTTTGGGGCCTGCGATACACAGTTTAACAAAGTTGTTTGTTAGGCTACTTTACATAGCATAATAAATTTGAAAGCTTATGCATCCAAGGAGTTCTTTGCTTGCTGGCACTCTTGTCGCTTGGAATGACAAAAGAGCCTTACCTGATTCCTGCTGCAACCGAAGGCCTAACAACTGGGCATATTTCTCAATTCACAGTACATAACTAGATTTTCTTTTCTTTTCTTTTTTTAGTGCTATAAGCGCGATTGACAGAGCACACTCTGCAGTACGCTAGGCAAACTGTCTTCCATCTGCAGCACCGGCACCCACAAAGCCTTGAGAACATTTATGAGTGCACAAGATCACGTGACTGCAGAGAGTAAATCAGAGACATGGCAGCGCATGAGGTGAGAAAATGAATGAGGTACCTTCACAGTTTCTGTGACATTAGCGTGAGCGAGAGATTGTCAGAAATGGCACGCAACCACGAAAAGAACAAGACATAACATACAGTAAGCAACTGCATTAAAATACTCTAATGCTATCGCGTTCACAACACGTAACGCAATTAAGTGTCCCCCAAAGCTTTTGCAAATGCCTTTCTGGCTCACGCAAATAGTGGGTTTAGAAATATTAGGCTGGGTGCAAGAACTGGAAGTCCTACAAGTGTCTACAAGTTTCATAGCTTCGTGGGAACAACTTGTTGGTATGTCTTATTTCACTCCTGATACCAGAAATAGCATGCAGTGATGCCCTTAGTGGCTCTCTTATGTCTCTATCTTTCAGATATCCACATCATTCAGACATCCATGTAACAGCCCTCCCAAGAAACAGTTTTACAGAAAAATTTGATAACGATGTCTGAATATGGCAGCAAGCCACTTGGGTAATGAAGCAAATGGTACGGTTCCACACGCCGATCCTTCTTAGACCATTTCGCAGCACTTCCGAAGCATGGAGTCGATTTCATATAGATCACTGATAGCATTATCACCTGCACATTCTAGCCGCATGCTGGTAAGTTAATTCAATGGAAAAAGAGCAAGTTAACTGAGGATATAAGTGCCTGGCTTATACTTTTATTTGAAAATGCCACAAACTTCAGCCATATCTTTTTTCCATTACTTTTTGACGTTTAGCAGGTTCTAATTCTGTGGAAAAAATGTCATGCGAGTCAAATCAAATAGCAAATGCTAGATGCAAATTATTCGAAGGTCAAATGTTCATGCACACTATACTTTTAAACTTTACTGCTTGAAGAATCCTGCTTGTAAAGTATTGCGTGCCATTGGCTGAGTAAACATACCCTTAAGATATTTCTCAAGCATGCTGGCCCTCTACGTTCAACCTCAACCCCAAAGAACTAAACAATTGAGATCAAAGATGCCTGCCGATTACCCTAATGTTTTGACACCAGTGACACCAGCAATAGCTTACCTGTATCTTCCTTTGCTCTTGTACGAGCAACGAATATCTTCGAGGCTTTTTTCCACAGAAGGGGCCTCACAATGACTCTAGAAAACAAAAAGACAAGACAGGTGCAGACATAAATAAAATGGAGGGTTCATCACTTCTGTATAAAGCCATTTTAAGAAACAGGAGCAGGCACTCCCGACTGATACTTTTAAAGGTTTATATAACAGAACAGAATCAATGGCTCCCATATGCAGCTCCCCTAGCGTAGCTTCATATGCGTACAATCCCCATTTTCCCCAACCACTGACTAAAATAATGCGGTAACCACTACTAGTATAACTTAACTTATTGGTTGGGGATGGCTCACAATTTGGCCACATATTAGGGACACATCTGAGTGCAAATTTCAATGCATCTTAGAGTATTTTACAATTTCGAAACATTTGTTCAGTACTACTTTGCATGTGAAGTGCTACACAGTGCAGGTTGCGGGCATTGAAACTTGCCATAACGAAAATAATTTTACACAATCAATGAGACTAACGTGGCATTTACGTGTAAGCGTTAGTTTTCTACAGAGTGCTATGTGACTATGTTATCCCCTATATGCAAATAAATGCTAAGCTCTCAGTTGAGAGTGGCAGTATTGTTAAATAAATAAGTAAATTAATAAATAAATGACACAGATATTAATTTATTCATTCACTTATCACGACTATGTACCACATACCAGAGGCATGCTCGTGATTTTTCGAGGCCATGAGGCTTCAAACGGAGGATGATGCAAAAGTACAAAGGATGATGCAAGAGTACAGAGGATGATGAAAGAGTATGAAGGATGATGCAAGAGTCCCAGTGTCTGTCACATGCCAACTACCTCCTGCCAGACATATGTTCGTGATGCTGCTGCCGCTGGACAACTTTTTTCGACAAGGGGACATTCTCACATTAAAAATTGTACCGACACTTAAGCTTGCCTAGCAAACTCTCCTTCGCACATATGCATACTGCTGCTTAACACTTAATGAACCCCTAATTTCTACCTGCGTCATCCCATTTGTACTCATTAGCATAGAGTCGTAAACTACTGCAGTATGCGAAAGCCCACTTGACACCAATATAAAGCCTCATGATACCAAGTGGTCTTATAAACAAATATTTCTTTTAACAGTGGAGTTTACTGCCATAAAACAACAAAAGGCTAATAGGGATGTCACTGCAGAGAGGTTCGGAATAATTTGGACCCAATGGTAGCAACATGCACTGACATATCACACAGCACGCAGCACACAAGAATTTTTGTATTTTATCTCCACTGAAAATACAGCCACCGTAGCTGGGATCGAACCTGCAACGTTAGGATGAGTAGCCAAAGTCACTCAACCAATGTGGCGGGTCATTTTCATAAACAGCATTCACATAAACAGCCCCGCGGCCAGCCCCTGCCGAAAGTGCTGCTCTGCAGTAGTACGAATTCGCAAATATGCACCCTACAATTAAAACTACTGAACACCCTTCTGCACAGTACAGTGCCATGGGAAAATGCATCCTGCTCTTTTCCTGCTGTTAATATGTTAGCTGATGAAAACATGAATGCCACACAAATCCCTTCTGCATCAACTTCAGCAATGGCATTTAACCATTGCACACCTGAAAAACAACACTCATGCAATGCATTGAACAAAGAGGAGCAGTGAAATGAAGCCACCCTCTAACAGTATCCGCAAGGAGAAAAAAATGGATACAGCAATGCAGTATGCATCTATGCAATTTGATTTGAACTTTGCAACAATAAGGGCAGTTGATGATGGCAATTAACCTGCCATTAAACAGCACAACAAACAATAATCCTTGCACTAAGTTTTGCCCATTCTGAGGTCTGTTGGTCCTTCTACTAGAGAACAGGGGTTCAATATTTCTATTAACCTCTGAGAAACTGGTTAAGCAGAAATAATGAAGGTTATTAATAGCAGAATCAAATAAGTATGGTTGGGGCTCTGCTCCTAGAGCCAAACACCGCTCAGCTGGCTTGGAAGAACACCTGTGGTTAAAAGAACCTATTTCCTTGAAGACTAATTTTCCCTCGTTTCCAGGCAAGACACTAAAGATGATTCATTATAGTTCTACCTTCTAGGTAAACAATATCTGGCATTCCTGACGGCCCATGCAGTTCACATACACCTAGGCCCATATTCCGAGTTTGCATCGTTATCGAAGCGTCGCTATCTCCCGTGACCTCGAGTCCTCTGATTGGCTGAAACACCGGAACAGGGTGGTGCCACTACGGAACCGGAAGAGGTGGCATCGTCATGTTCCAGCGTTTAAGCCAATCAGATGACTCGAGGTTGGGGAGATAGCGACACTTTCGATAACGACGCGAACTTGGAATACGGGCCCTGGTTAGTACCACAGACCCACACACCATGTTGCAACATATATGGTCATGGAGTTGCAGTTCTTTCACAAGAAAAAAAGTTAGAGTGAAAGGCACGTTGAGACCGGTCCTAGAAACATGTCCACACTAAATGGTAGTGAAAGTTTACTAACTCTGGCCAGGTAGATGAAAAAGAGCTGCTTGGAAGACAAGTGTTCGACCCCTGGCAGCCGGTAGTCTCGGTTGAGGTACCGATTGGTAAACAGCTGGTCATCATACACTTTGGTGGAGATGCGCACTGCCACGTTGTCTTCAATGTCACTCAGGCCTTGTAGGTTGAGGCCCCTGCTCGCATCTTGCAGATTGATTCCCCTGTGCTGATACACCTTCTCCACAGAAAGGGAAAAAAAAAAGAATAAACGAAGGAACGAAGGAACACACGGGTGTTACTGGCTTAGAGTTTAGATCTAACTATTTCAGACACCAAAAATGTCTAACATCAAATTTATTCAATGTTAATGTGACATATTGCGGCTCAGTTATGTTGTTTTATTCTTATAGATAAATGTAAGTGTCCATATGTGATGCCAACAAGACCTGCAATCTTTTAGGAAACATTCAACTTTCATCTCATGAAGCATTTTAAAGGCAAATTTCAATCAGGAACACAAAGCATATTTTTCATTCTGTACAAACTGAAAAGAGCATTTTAATGTACATCCCACACCCCAGACCCCATGCTCCAATAATCGGTTCATGTTGCCTTGTGCAGCCCCGACGATTGAATTAGGATTAAATTATTCCAAGTACTCATTAAAACACCTTAATCCATCTTCCCCCTTTCACACACACACACATTCCGCCATCAGGAAAATCTGAAAACCTGTGCTTATAGTCTGAAACTCCTATGTCACAAAAATAAGAATGGTCCACAAACTTAAAGAATTCATTTATGCAGCACACTTTCACCCCCCACCTCCCACCCCTTTATCCTTGGCACACCGTAGAGCTTCATCAACTTCATGAACGTCCATCCTTTTTTCTTGATTTGGAAAAGCAGTTCTTTCTTTTCTCTAGGCATAAATGCTCACAAATTTTGTCCAGCAATTTGAAGCTCAGCTAGCATCAATGACTAAATTAACGATATCAGGTTATAAAAAATATTGCGAGAAGTTGTACGCACAAAAATAGACACAGTGCCACAAATAGTTACAGCCGTGCCCTTTACATTCTCACAGGTAACGTGTAATGAATTGAGTACTTAATTTATCACTCTACTTCCTGCATCGCGCTTAGATCCACTTGTGCCGCTTCGCACACCAGCTTTTACCCAGGAGAGAGCCTATCCCATAAACTTCTTGTGCTGGTGTATCTTTGTGCATCATTCGAGCTTGGAAAACAGCGCCAGAACAAAATGACATCAAACTAGACCAGAGTGAGTTCCACAAACCATCTCGACTCGTCTCTCTTCCAGACACGCCATGCTCTCCTGGAAAGCAGCCTGGGTTGCCTCCGTCCACCACAGACCCTCTGGCTTGTACAGATTAGCTGCAACAGGCATGCACAGTGAAGACAGACATGCACCACACCTGACAACCTTGGCACTGATGCAGTAAGGTGTCAAAAAAACTTATGCCCGCTTGCACGATTAGAAAAGACTAGACAACCTAGCATCCTGTCCGGCCATATTTGCAGTCTAGAACTAGGATATGCAATTAACTCCGTGCAACCAGGACCTGATGGCCTCGGCTAAGAGGAAAAGTACACGACATTTTACTGCAATGCAGCCTAGTAAAAAATTTTGTTGGGCTATCACCACCTTTACATGGCAGAGAAAAGTGAAAAAAAGTATGCAGTTTCTCAAAACTGCACATTTTGGAAATAGCACCCTGTGTTCCATGTTCCAGCATAGCACAGTGATATATTTGGCATTTTGTTAGCCTTTTCATATTTGTTTCTAATGACTTTTTGTATGATTAAGCATTCTAAAATGGCTCATTAAAAATGCTCAAATCAATCTTTAATTTTTTTTTTGAGTAACAGTGTTCTCTTTTGTTTAATAAGTTGGGCACGCTTCGTGACCAACAAGTTAGATATGTTCTCTCTCATTATAGCTATGCAAATCCCTGTTGGGCCCAACAGTATACCAAGGTAAACAAACAAATAAATTTCCTTTCTCTTTCCCCATAACAAAAAAAAAAGACCACTAGCCTCCTAATTTTTCTCAAGATGTCACGTAATAGCTAGAGCAATGTTACCAACAATTACATCACGAGTAAACAAGGAAGCCAAAAACTATGGTGGACAGCAGTAACCGCAGAGCAAGTGTGCGCTTCACACGGTGGAAATGCTGGAGAGATGGACTGCAGCACAGAGCACTTACTGTTCTGCAAGACAGCCCTGAAGAAGCAGGCAACGAGGCGTGGGCCAGCACGAGGCACGTGGAACATCCTGTACAACCACATTCATTTCAATTTCGACTCATTTTTATTTCCCAGAAGGGCCAGCTGGCCAGGCTACAGGTCCTGAACAGAAAGGTTGATGAGGCCTAGTAGGTCATTACAATGCAACAATGCCATATTTACTCAGATAATTGATGCATCGTTTCCTAAAATATCCCTCAAAATTTGGCAGATGCGTTCATTTTGCAGGGTAAAATACCCCCCAAAATTTGAAGCAGTAAAAACAGGAAAGTAAGCTGGTAGAATTAATACTTCCTTTAATGTGAGCCTCCTTTTATGAAAAACAAAATGCCCTCTCAGGCATGGTTTTTGTGCCAGGGGGTAGATTAAATAACCTTTGCTGTACACCTACACAAAAAGTTTGAGTAGCTGCTCGTAATTTAGTCCAGAGCACTACTAAGATTCATCCTAGCACTACCCACAGAATTTAGTGCAAAGCCCAACAGCAACAAGTTGCTACGATCCTTATAAGGCCGATCGAACGGATGACCCTCCTTTTTGACCACGCACAGTTTATCTTGCTTCTCCAATTCCTCGCAGAATATTCTCACTGGTTCATTTTCCTGTCGAACAAAACATAGTTGGCTTGGGATTCAAAAGATGGTGCTTAAATTAATAGCATGGTATTTCCTACCTTTAAAAAAGGCCGCCGGCTAGCATTCACTATCGCTATCTGCAGAGCGCACACAAAAAGAAAGTGGTGTGTCTAGTAGGTGAGAGAAGTAAAAATACCAATTTGTGATAGCCAGAGTACATGATGTGTTCACTGTGCGAGAGAGTGTTATGCAATTAAATACTGTATAGTTCAGATTCTTTACAATGTAACTGGATATAGTGTTGGACCACATATAACACAGAATTTCGTGACCATTAAACTGTATCCCACAGAGCTGAAAGTATTCGTGCACCATCTTCTTAAAATAGAGCCACGTGCAACAAGATCACCTACGGTGAGTTTCTGGAAAGATGGGTCACCCATGTAGTATCTAGTTTACTAGCTATCATGATCAGCTAATTGTGGGGGGAGGGGGGGGGGGGGGAAGCAGCTAGTACCATATTTACTCGATTTTGAGCACCCTATTTTTTCATGATCGCGATTTCAAAAGTGAGGGGGGAGTACTTAATTCGAAAATTCTGAAACACCTTCCCCCCCTCCCCTTGTTTTCATGTGCATACGTGAGAAAATAAAATTTTAGTTGGCAGACAAACTTGGCATGCCATATATGGCAAACACAATGATATTTCGCTTGAAATTCTAGCTGCGGCAGTCCTCTTTAAACTCATTCTGACTTCTGTTACGGCTGCCAAACAGCTAACACCGAACAAAGCAACGCTAGCCCGTTATGCCTACGAAAGCAGCCGAGCTCTACCGAATGACCGCTGATTTTTAGGTCCACGTCGCAACATGCTGATAGAGTTAAAGGGGCCGCTTTCGGCCGGCTTTTGCCATTCTGTGCCATCAACTGTTGCGTAGCGTCAGAATGCAGCAATACGAGAAGCTGGAGATTGCACCGCAGACGCCGCACCATCTCAGAATTTCGATGGCTCCGGGTTCGACGACTGAGTGAGCAAATGCACTGGCAGCTTTGTCTACGTGCTCTTCCTCGCAAAAGAGGGGGTGTTTAGATTCCCATGCAAACACTTTTAAACATTTTTTTTTTCTTCGTGAACTTGGGTGGAGTGCTTAGATTCCGGGGATGCTTAGAATTGCGAAAAACGGTAATTTGGGGTCAACTTGCCTCCACTTCACTTCAGTTTCCCTTGCATCAGTCTTTCCGAAAGCCATAAGACTTGCAAACTTTGCATCTGAAAGGCATGGCACCTATGGCAACAGCCGACTACAAGAAGGACATATCCAAATGCCTGAAATTAGCACCAATAGGAACCAGTTCATGAAGACTTGAGGTCTGACTTTAAAGCGATCACAGTACACTGATGCAAAAAAAAAAAGGCAACAATTTAGCGAAAATTGACGCAATAAATGTTGTTGCCCATAACTGCTGCATTGCTTTGCCTCGCTCACAATTAACCCACTTTGAAGGTACTCTACGGCGCTGAACTTGCAGATATGCTGAATAGTATAAATGTGGCTGCAGTGTGATGACACTTAGGAGGAGCTTCCTGATTCCTGTGTCATATTACAAGCGATGACCTGAGCTGTACCAGCACACAGGATGAAAGGTTCACACACAACAAGGCAAAGAAAATAGTAATATGATGCCTACAATAGACACGCAATGCAAGTAAAAACAGTAATATGCACAAATATCCCCACAAACTATTTTGGTACCAGAACTACAAAAAAAAATTCATATGCAGTCAATGTGAAGCAATTCACATGTGTTCACTTGTGACTTAGCATGAGTAAAGTAAGCCCATTGCCGGTTTTGCATATTTAGGCGGGCAGCACAGTGTTTGAATATTATTTATGCATGCATGTCCCAACGAATAATGTCCCTGTCGGCAATCAAAAACATGTACATTGTCCCGCTTGGCAGGTATCTTTGTCATCTGGCCTCATACTACCTTTTGTGCAGCATCGGTGTACATGTTTTAAGTGCATGAGCTTAATTTTGCACATCCTGTACCTCCACGCACCTAGAGTTAAATAAAACACAAGACCATTGTTTCGTAACACAGAACTTAGTTTCTTGCAGAGGTTGAGAGAGTCACCAAATGGCCCTTACGAATAAGAGGTGTTACGTGGCCATAAATTCCATTTCAAGGGCAACGCAAGGAGCACATACCTCTCCCTTGGGCTTGTGGGAACGGTCAGGTTGAAAAACCCCACAGGAACATCTGCAACAAAGCACAAGACCCAAGTGAGGTTTCTAGTTATGGCGAAAAGAAACACCTCCGTGACCCACACTTACACACAACATCCCTCCGTGGGTAGTAGACGCATTCAGGATCGAAAATGGAATGCTTCCACCTGCATTACAAGAAGCATGTTCAATAAGCAGTGCTTTGTGCATTAGCAACCATACTGTAGCCTACACTTGACTACCAAAGTTCCTCAGAAAAAAACGTGCATGAGGTTCATAGCTCAGCTTGTATGCACACATGAACAGGCACAGAAAAGCACACAGGTGGAAATATAAAATCATAATGCAAGTAGCTATATGATCTGCAATTAAAACTTTCGCAGGCGGCATGTGTAAACAGTGCTGGCTGGCACAAGAAAAAAATGTGCCCATAAAAAGCCACGCTAACACAGCATATGCACACCTCCCGAGAATGACAGCAACAAGATCTACAGAAGGCCAAAATCTGCATCTGAAATTTAAAGCAGACGTTTACGCTACAGCCAACCGGCATCTGCGAGTGACACAACTTCTCTCACCTGGGCAGAAAAAAATTGAGGCTCTCGTCTCGTTCCTTCACCTGGGCCAGAAAGCCTCGCAACCGTATGTAGTATTCCATTATGTCCCCATCCCAGTTCACACTGCGCTCCAACTGCAAGAAGTTTCCAGATAAAAAAGAAATATGCAAGGCACATAAATTGCCTGACAATGTTAGGGAAAAGGAGAAACTTCCAGTTAAAGTTTCAGAAAAATCAGTCGACAAAACCCAGACTTGCATAAGCCATTAATCTCGTCTACAGTGCTCTTCGGTCAATGCTGTCATTGCACGAAAAAAGAAAAAAGAAAGTATCATCATCATGAAGAAGCTTCAACCACAAATGCTTGGCTGGTGGCTGAATGTGGCCAGGCCTGGCTAGTGTCTTGTGTTGTGCTATAAGATTATTATGAAACAATCAAAAATGTGGGCTGTCCTAAATTCCATGTCGGTTTTGCTATCAAATAGCGGGTCAAGGAGTTCACGAACAATGATAAGAATTAAAATAGTGCCAGAAATGCATTAGAAGCGAAGTTACCAGAAATTGAGCACGCATGTTCTGCAGCATGCTTGCCACTAATTACAGAGTTTCTTGATAAACAATATGTAATGCAGGACTCTACCGAGCAGGCTTATTCCAAACCCAAGCTCGAGGCCCGCACACAAGAGAACAGAGCCAAGCAACAGAGCAGGTGGTGACGATCCCCCACAAGTGTGCAGTATGAAGCCGCAAGCAGAGCTCACAGTAGCTTTACACGCACATATGTCCTACGGCTACAAATTGCAATAAACGAGCAGAAAAGACCGCAAGTCTAAAATTTTAACAAAATAAGAGATCGCCTTCTCGCCTATTGACCAAATATAGTACACCGCCGCTGAAACCAATTCTTTGCGCTCAAAAGGCACTTTTCAGAGCTTCGAAAAAATATGTATATACATTGCTCGAGCACCACAAGAACTCTTAAACGACATTTCAGGAAACAGAAACGTTCCACTTGTGTTGTCCACTGTTGTATTTTCACCACTACGATTTTTGCGCACTATTTCTGCGGAAGCCAAGTGCTGGCTCTCTTCATGTCCTAACTGCGCATACAGACTTAGCAAATAAAAACATGAAATAAGAAGCGCGAAACCTGTCCTGTCACAGGTAAGTGATGGTCACACTCTCGTCGACGAGCACAGCATACAAACATTGTCTGAGAATGCATTCACAAAGTCACTTCTGCATGCAAAATAGACACTGATCAAAATATTTGAACTTTTAAAATATATTTTGCTCGATGTATCATCAATGAACACAATAGCCACCAACACATGCAACATTTTACGACCTGGGCTGAAATGAAAATTGTCAGTAAAAGTTCAAAAATAAATCGCAGTCTTGTGCTTACCATCTGCTTTTCCCTCCTAACCACAACAAGAAATTTCCTGTACTAATCCTCAAGAAGAGCTCTTATATCTGTTCTTCACTGAAGCGATATGCCGGTGCACGTACACAAGCAGGAACAGCGTTTTAGTTTAGTCATGAGACACCTCAGTAATGCCACTCTGTGTGACTTGAGAAAGTCTGACTGTGCCGCACCAGATAGCACACTGGCCCATGATGCTACATGTATCTATGACGGCTGAAGTGTGCAGCCGCCAGCTTTCCCTCTGGGTAATAGTAAGAAACACTCTGCCTCTAAAATATACGGCATATAAAAAAAAAAAAAAAAGGAAAACCTATGTCGCACCTCTTACATTAGCACAGAATAAGAGTAGGCAGCCTAAAATGTTCTGTCATTTAAGAATAAAAGAAAGTCTGATTGGTTTCGCGGTGTAAGATGTTACTTCTGGACCAATGAAAGGCACAGGGTAAACAAAGGCTGAAGCATGGAAGTATGCAGCATAGTTTGTGAAAAAGGTAAAAGTTGAAGCACCTCCAATTAGCGAAGCATCATGAGCAAAAGAAGGTTGTGGAAGCCGCAGTCAAACGAATAGAAAGAAACAAAGCTGTCAAGGAAGTTGGATCTGTTACCTTCCTAACATATGCAGCCAAGTTTTTGGGATCGGCCAGGACGATGGGGTAGAAGGTGTAGACCTTGGTGTTCCGAACCTTGATCTTGGCAATTATCTTGGACCACGCATCCAGGAGGTTTAGGCTTTCAATGTACTCCACCAGACCATTGCGCACTTCTTCCACCATGATGTCGCCCTGCACATTTGTGAAAGAGAGGAGAAAAAAAACTGCCTGCGGCAAACTGACGCCAATAATGAGTCATGACATGATCATTACCAACCATGCATCACGTGTCATGCTTAATCAAGCACCTTAATTTAACCCCACAGAGCATGAATATCGCTGCTAAAGCGAATCAATAGTCTCCTTATGCTATCCCATGATGCCAGTTAAATGGTAGAGTGTCAATGATAATGGCAGCACAAAAAGCAATAAACTATTTGCCTGCCGCCACCACTGCTCTCTTTTTCTTCTTGTAGTACAGTTAGTCATGAACAGGAAGTCTTGTTCCGTACCATCACTTCATCGAAGATGGGGCTCCCCTTAAAGACCTGCTCATAGGCCATTTGCATCAGGTTGGGCAAGGTGCGCTCAGCCAGGCGCAAACAGACGCGCCAGCGAGGAGGGGATGCTCCCCATGACACAGATTCACCAGTCAGCGAGCCAAGGAACATGTTGGGCGCTTCCGGAAGATCCAGGAATGGAGCCAGATGCAGCAGGGCCAGCAGGACCATGTACTCGTGCAGAGCTTCCCTGCAGGTGACAGAGAGATGCAATCTGAGTATGTTTCAATTTTACAGCTTCACCTGCACTCCACAGATTTCGCAGCTTTCACCGATGTGAAATGACTTCATCACATGACTCACCACCACCAGCCTAGCCTTTGGAATGTCCATGACATCCTTAAAACACGATATGATCCCCCAAAGAGCCAATGCTGAAGGTCATGCCATGCAAAATCAACACCTCTACCCCTTCAACTCTTTTCCTTGCACAGCAAAGGGCTTTCTCTGTCACCCAGACAGATGAACCCTATAGATCTTTCCAATGGGCAAAGGAATATCGAAACGCCTCATCTCCGGACTGCTGAAATACTGGTTCCGTTGCGGCTTTTACCGTGCTAGTGCCGAGAAGTATAGAGGCGCCCAGTGGCCATTTATTGAAAAGGTCTATAAGGTAGGACATATATGAGCAGAAAGGCCAGAGAAATCACAGCATGAAAGGAAGGCTTTAATAGAAGCCATATGGCATTTCCAATAAAGAACAAGCTCAAGAATGTAAGTCAGGTCTTGTGAGTGATAAACTATGAAGGTCGGAACGAAACTGCTTCGCTAATGAGCTCTATGCTAGCCCAACCAAGTGCCATTGTTATTTAATAATCTACCGCATGAATGGAATGAGACGTAAGCTAACTTATAGCTTTTGCTGCTTCCAGCTTAACCGTTAAACCAGAAGAAGTGAAGCACACCTTCAGGCTGTCAGTTCCAGATATCTCCACAAGGCCAAGCAGAAATTCAGTCCGCATCGAGAAGCAAACAGAAATAACGCTAAATATAAAATCGGCAGAAAGAGCTGAAAACAACAGCGCTGACTAAAAGCCAAATGTGAATTCTCATGATAACAGTGATTACAGTTATTTTCACTCTCACAAGTTGCTGCTATTACTTTCTGCAATCTCCTTTTGCTGTCAAAAGATCTCTTTTCATCAGAGCAATCACTTTGAGAAAATTTTCATGTTATTTTTCTTTTTTAAGAATGAGGGTAGCTATACAAGTTGTACCCTTAAGAAACAAAACACACTATTATCAGTTAGCACTGCCGACTGTGCCTCTTTCTGTTGATCCTGCTTTCAGTGCTGTTCCCATCAGTCCCTTGGAAGAAAAAAAAGAAATGCAGAAAATTTTGGCTGAAATTCTAATATCATGCAAAAGCGATGTTCCACAGGCTCTGCTGTTCCGTCACCTAACTTTCGGTAGTTGGCTGAAAGGAGAGACACATGTCACCAACTAAATATGTCAACTAACTAAGAAGACTTCGGTTCCGGGTCCCACATACTTTTAGCAATCTATTTTAATCTACCACATTTCGCGTAAGACCACCCAGCATAGATATGAAGCCCCGATTTAAACAGCTGAACAAACATGCCTGCGTGGCCCAAGATCAAGCAGCATGTCTGACTAGAAATCTAAGAGTCCAGGTGAGTTCAATCCCCATAATTAAAAGTGTTGCCCCAGTTAGCAGCTCTAATTCGCCAGTTACACATAGTCTTGTTATTTCACACAAACTGCCAACCAATCACATATCACCTGACAACTACCACCTTACAGAGGCATGCTCGTCAGAAGGGCAAGATAGACAACATACATCAGCAAAATACAGCATGCTAGGCTTCAGTGCTAACAATAAAATACTAATAATTAAAACATCTAAGCAATATTTCAGGAATGCAAACCACTGAGCAGAACAAGAGTAGGTTACTTTTTTTTTACCGCTTTCACACTACATTTGAACCTAGATATATCGAATTATTGTCTGCATCAAACTGCCTAGATCTCCTCTTGAAAATCCCACGAAAAATTATGGCAGTGTCGTTTGCATTTATCGAACTCCCTCTAACAGAACATTTGATATATTGAGCTGCACGCAATGCAACTGAGAATGGCACTTTCCTTGTAATGCAGTAAAGCAGCGTAGTTAGGTAAACGTCGAGTCAGCTTGAAAGTGGACTCCAGTTTGGTGTGCTTATTTAGAACATGACACTGCTGTTGTGTGGGGAAGCAAGCATTCAGTGCACCATTTGTCGTGCAATGGAACCAGCCTAGCTGACCAAAGGCTCATGGCGGCTCTCACACAGCCGGTTTCACTGATAAAGGCAACATAGAAATCAACTGTGTCCACTTATAATTGGACTGTTGCATCTTTAGTGTACCAGCAACAAAGTTAAACCTCTTATGACCGGCTTTTCCCAAAGCACTGCTCGCAGCAGCTTCAACGCGAGCACCGGCTACAACAGTACTTCTGCTACATGGCGCGAGACACGAGCACCACGAGCTCCGACACTTCAGTCCGGCCACCACACTGAGGTGCACCCAAAGCGCCCCCGTGTTGGGCACCTGGTGTGAGTTGCTGCTCAGTGCACGATTGCACCTCAGGTCGGCGCGCATACGACGAGCAATGTATCGCCAGAAAGCCAATGCGTGGCCCGTCACAACAAGAAGCACATCCATAGTGTGGGTACATTGTATTTATGCCTCTGGGTTACACAGGAGCTCATCCATTGGTAAGTTCTATATATCGGACTATTTCAGAATCCCCTTCAAATTCAATATGTCCGGGTTTGACTGTATTACTGTCAGTAAAGTAAATTATAAAGAACTGTGAACAGTATATTGTGAACAGTATATTATTGCCAAGGGCGACAGCAGAAGCGCCAAAATGCGTATCAACGCAAATTGCCCACAGCGCTAGTATGGTCACTCTCGACCATGCATGTTACAGCCAAAACTGCTTATGCAAAATGAAGTGAAGCGATCAAGACTTAGCTATAAGTGAAGCAGAGCTGCCTTCATTGTACTCTATATTCGTGATGAAAATAAAAATAAAACATGGCGGAAGCAAATTCAAAACCAGGCCATGCAAAGGATACTTGAGCACGAATAACACTGCAGCTTTTGAATGAAAGAGCGCAAAACTTGTGCTGAAATGTAAGGTCATGATATTCTAGCTGTCGCCACATGTAGCACTTTGCATTCGTGAGTTACAAAGCCGATAGATGAAAACACAACACTGACTTTGCTAACCAAAGTGGCATCAGATCAACCACTTAAGGCTTCAAAAGCAGCAGAAAATTATTACTGCCTCGACTTGGCCCTGAGATACTGAGCAGTATCAAATAGCCTGCAGTATATTCGTGTTCATTTGCAACTACGTTCTACGTGCTGCCCGGGACGGGAGCCACCGCACCTTTCTGTTGACAGGAGCTTGTTGACGAGCTCGACGAAGCGCGGCGCTTTGACCAGCACCCTCGAAGACGGCCGCAGGTCGTGGCTGCTTCCAAACAAACCATTGAGGAGCTGTGCTGACCCATCCCCCAGTCATTGTTAGTATACATCAACGTGAAACAAGCAAGTAAAATGTTTCACGCAGCTTAAAGCAGTCCATGCATCGTAACATGACCGCATTTTCTAACACTCTGACCACCCTAAAGAGCATACCAAATGAAAGAGACTCTCAAACGAAGCTCCTCAAGCACCCCAAAGAACTGACGAATTATCTAGGGTCGATAAAACCCTTGCCCTTCATTGAGGCCTATATCTGTATCAACCAAACGAAAAGGATTAATCGAGTCTCACGCGCTTATTGAACAGTCAGATCAGACCATGCTTATTCGGGGATTTGCAAATTGCAAGGCCAGTTGTCTCATGAACTCCAGTATTGCATGTAAAGGCACAGAAGACGGATTTTCAAGTAAAATTCTATGATTGCGGCCTCTACATCTGCTTAGTTCTGATGACACGTGCAAGCTTGGGCAGTTTCATACTAATATTATTATCATCATTATTGAGTACCGGATCCAGCCGGCTCAGCTCCCGGTAACCATGCATTTCGTAGTGGCCCATACGGTCCGAGAGGTGGCGGTGGGCAACAGAAACCTGCATGAAGCCGAAAATATGCTGAGGTTTCAGTATTATCACTTAAACAAGCATCATACATAGAGGGCATGTTGTATGCGCATGTTTTGACAGTCATCCTCGAAGCAATAGACGAGTCATTTAGCCAGCAGTGAACAGCAATGTGGAGCCCATCAGCTTCATCCAGAGACAGGTCACAAAGATTTCTTAAACAACAGCAACCAGTTATGTACAAAAAAAAATCACAAATTTCTGTACAAAGGCTGCAACATGAGTGCAAGAAATGCCATAGAGAAGGGGCTTAGAAACTAACACGAAATGCAACACACTCAGCACAATAATAAGGTCATTTTTTCCCACAAATTTTCAAATTTTACAGTAAGAGTCCAGTTGCCATATCTTCATGCTGCAAAATAAGGACAGCCAAAATATTGTAGTGAAGGCTACACTGCGCTAGGTTTTAAAGCCGTCGGCGTGGCACCGTGTGCCATATGCTGGCCTTAGAAGAAGAAAAAGATGAAGAAGGAGAAGAAGAAGAAAAATGAAAAAGAAGAAGACTGATAACTCCACTGTAAGCTGAACCTTAGCGTAGCCAGGGGGGCCGTAGGTTTCGCTACACCATTAGGCTTAACCGTAGTTAAACCACACCTAATTTTTATGGTCTACATTCGCAACCAGGCAACACGAACGGCAATCAAGGTGGCTACATCAACCCAAGCCACTTATATGCACCCCTACTAAGGCCCGACAGGAGTACTTGCGCTGGCTGCTTCCTCACCCCTTGTGGTGCTTGAGAATCTAACTCTGAATGTCCATCGATTAGCCCAATTATCTTCACAACAGGGTTACGATTAAGAAACAAATTGTGACCACTGGAATGTTCTGCATTTATAGTATACAGGGGTAATAGAAAACAAAAATTAAAATCATAGCTAAAAAGGTCGTTAACTGATCTAGTTGGTTCATACTTCAAGATTGGCTGCAACAAAAATGGCACAACGATGACACAGAAAAGAGAGCAACACTCAGGCGTGGATGAAGCTTTGTAGCTGTTTCAAGCCTGAACTTTCATTCCTTTCTGTGCCTTCGTTCTCTTATTTTCACTGAAAGTAACCATTAAGTAACAGCAACTGTCAAGCAGGCACTAAAAATGCAACAGTAATTTGAACAGTTGCTAACACTGGCAGTGTGCACATCCACACATAATGTACTCACATATAATGTACTCACTGAGTACATCTTGTCCTTACGGAAAAGGACAGGTTCCCAACATTTTAGAGCGATAATGGTACAATGCCACACCCTTCAGGGTGATAGCTCAAAAACTGATGTCAGCATAAATTTTGCTTGCAGAATCAGCCGATGATAGCAGTCTCTAGGTTTTCATTGTTTTTGTTTTTAGCTTATAACAGCTACATTTTTGGTGTGGTTCATACAGTTTAACATCGCAAATTGACTCAGGCTATAAGGGACACCATAGTGGAGGGCTCTGGAAACTTCGACACCCTGGGATTCTTTAACGTGGACAGACATCGTACAGCACACGTACGCCTTGCTTTTCCCCTCCATCGAAAAATTTGCTGCTGTGGCCAGGATTCAATCCCACATCCTTGGGCACAGCAGCTGAGCATCGCAACCACTGAGCCACTGCAGCGGGGCTGCTCCATTTTTGTTAAGAATGGTCTCTCTAAAAATAGAACCCCATATCCTATCAATATATGCCAACTTCTAATTGTCCTAGCTATGAGTTCTTTAACGAACACTATGACTGGATATAACTGTATGTTTTAGAAGTAGCTGTCCAAGTCATTAATCAGGCCTTTTGGACACAATTCTAAGCCTCCTTTTTTTTTCTAAAGCATTATGGAGAGAAAAAAGGCCCAGCATAGCCCTAAGCAGCAAGGCTTGCTGTAGTTTCCCAAATATACTACTAGGCTTTCAACTTCTTAATTTAGGCTGCATGACACATTAACAAACACACAAAAAAAAATCATCAGTACTTCTGAGCACTGTATTGTAAGAGAAGCAATAATAAATGACATGTCATCTTTTTTTTTTGTTGCATAACTCTGTACCCAATAATATCAATTCTGCCAACAAGATAAGGTGGCTAAGTCAAGAAGATGGCTTTTGTAATTCCAGGACTCTCCGAGTGCCTTTATAAAAAAAAGTAAAGGACTGTGTTGCTATGTTCAATTTATTCTAGACCATACTGCACTTCCCTAGCAAAAATTCCTATATAGATTTGTATTGGTCCAATAGAGATAGATAGATGGATTTATTGAAAGGAAAAGGCAGAGAGGTTGACCCGAATAAGGGCATTTATTGGTATTATGGGATTCCGATTTGGATTTAATTGGTATTATTTGACTTTGTATAGGACTATTACAAATATTATTTGGTCCAGTTGGCATTGGTTTGATACGTGGCTTCAGCAAGGTCATCGCAACATGACCAAAAATAGGTCTCTACAAAGTCCACAGCAATGGCCCTTGCCCACACATAATGAAGATGTCCCTCACATTGGTCATGGCCATGGTGATGCGTGCAAAGTTGTGGGTGGCAGAATGGACGGCTCCACTGTCCGAGAGCAGCAATGCAGCAAGTGGCTGGGCAGCCCTGATAAGCATGGCCCAGTAGACAGTGCGGTCAGTGGTGACCATTGGAGGTTTCATCCTGCCCCAGGCCAGTTCAGGCTCATCTATCTGCAATTTTTTACCCATAAGCATCAGTTCAATCAGGCTTGGAACATGGAACAGTGAATAATTACGCATAATTCCAGAAGCACTACCTAGGGTACATACTAAACTGCCAGTACTAAAGTGCCAAGAAATGCATGTTAATGACCCTAGCTGAAAACAGGGTGAGGAAATGGGCATGGGCTGGGCACAAAATGCAATGGTCCAGTAGTGGAAAGGATTCCAAGAAAAGAAAAGCATTGCAGGCGGCGGTGAAGAATCAGGTGGGCGCAGACGGGATTAGGAAGCCTGAGGGGATAAGATGGCCACATCTGGCACAGGACAAGGTTTATCGTAGGGGTATGGGGGAGCTTCTGTCTTCCAGTGGACACAGGCTGATGATGATAACTAAGTGCAATCTAGAGAGCTTCCCAATGAGAGAGCACCAGCAGTAGTTGGGAATTACCCAGGCAGCCTCCCCTTTCAGAACCACTGGTAATTAAGTGCCAAGTAAAGGTCTTTCTTTTTTGGAGAGTACTACTGGCACTATATCACCAACAAGAGTTGTTGTCGGGCTAGTTGGCTTGAATCATGTAATGCCATTAAGGCTATGCGCAAAAAAGACAACACAAAAAATAGAGGCAACAACAGGCAATCCTGCGCTCGTCCTGTCGTTGCCTCTGTTTTTTGTGTTGTCTTTTTTGCGCATAGCCTTAATGGCATTACATGACTATATCACCACCTTAAGCCACCATATTAGTACTGCTGGCACTAAAGTCTCTGCTAGGAAGCTTTCCCTGTTAGCATCATCAGTACTGGAGCACCAACTAAGGAACTTCCCTCTTGGTACCACTGGTACTAAAGCATCCCATGAAAATCTTCCCCATTGGAGAGTATCAGTGCTACTAGAGCACCATCTAAGAAATCTTCCCTATTAGCAGGCAGATAAGTAGTCATAGCATCCCATTCATAACATGTGGTAACAAATGTCTCAGAGTCATTAGCTCATACTATGCTAAATATGTTTGCATTAGATACCCATTTCCTTAACCCCTTATTTAAACTACTCTCTTGCCTTTATCCTCCAATCCTCCAATCACCCATTACTTGAATATACTTTTGAAAGTCGAGCAAGCCCCGGCTGTTCCTAAGCCACATCAAATCTCAAATTCTGTGGTGGCCGCATGCATTGAGGGCTGGAGTGCCTCACACTGAATAAATTATGATCTATCATTTTTCTGTCTTGTATGCAGCAACAGCGAATGACATGCGTGGTGTCAGGTTCTTGCCGGTAGCACCTATAGTATCATCAAGAGATTTTCCCAGGAAAAAAAGAAACACCGACTCACAGCCAGCACGTGCTGCGCCTTGCCCTCGGGGTCACCGTCCAGCTCGACCGTGAGGAGGGCGAAGAGGCCAAACTCCTGGGCCAGTGTTACAGCGAGCACCATGAGGCGCTCGGGTGACGTTGATGCCTGCGAGCCCGGCAACTCCAGGCCAAGGGACCGTGCATGGCTCAGCACTCGGTCCCGTGCGGTTGCACCTGAAACACAGACAAGTCATTTCAGTTCTATGTCACACAAAACACATGATGCCATTGCATGACAGTCACATGACCCAGCCATTATCATTGGCCACATGAAAAATTAAAGGACTATAGACACGTAAATTTTGAGTTCGTGTTTTATCCTTTGTAATAATGCCTAAGACATTACTGTACTCGAATCACCACGTCTATTCACCTACCACTGCTGAATAATTTATAACCAAATTTCTCTTCTCACCTGTTTCGGTTTCGGTTTCAACAGCCGAGCGATGGCTGTGACGTCAAAGTCAAGTCTTAGTCACGTGAAAGATGAAAAGTCGGCGATAACATTTTTCCTGTTTCGTTTGATTTAGCTACAATGATAAAGCCAGCCTACTTCAAGAGCAAGATCATTAAAAATGAAGAATCACAGAACACGGCGATATCAGCATTTATATCGCTGCTTTTCATGCCGCACGTCAAGACTTGATTGTGACATCACAGCCATCTTTCAGCTGCTGAAACTGAAACTAGCGAGAAAAGAACATTCAATTATAAATTATTTAGTGGTCGTAGGGGAAAACTGCGTGCGGATCGACATATAAGAATATCTTATGCAAGAAGAAAAATTTCACCAAAATTTGGTGTCTTTACTCCTTTAAGCTAAGGTAAGGTATGTGGGGTTTCCCTTCTCAGAGCGACTCTGGCTTGAGGGTTGCTGCAGTGGAGGGCCCTGAATGAATTTAGATCACTTTGAGATCTTTCACACGTACAGACAGTTTTAATGTGCTGTATAACTTTAAACTAAAAATTTAAACCAAGCGGTGGTTTATTTTCTATAAAAATCCAAAAGTGGTCTTCACATCCTTAAAATATATGGGAAAAGGAAAGATGAAAGCTAATGCCTGCAGCATGCAGTCAGATATTATAAAATTCCCCTATTAATAACTAAGGGTCCTATAAACCCTGTTTATATTTAAATGTTGAAATCAGCAATGTGCATGCCGCGAAAATAATGTCATAGCACCAAAGATAAGTAAAGAGAGGAAAGAAATTAAGTGAAATACCAAACATCACAGTAATACATTTTTTTCAGGGCTGAATCAAGTTACAAGTTGAACACACACACAAAAAAAAAGTAGAGCCTACCTTGACGATTGCAATTGGTCCAGAAAGTGAATAAGGGCCGAATGCTCGACTTCTCCGGTCCTACCAAAATAAGAGATGTGTGTTCTGATCACAATGAAGAACACAGCATGAGAGCACAGGACACTGTATGTGCTCAGCAGGTGAGATTATAGCATGAGCAACACAAAGAAGTATGAACACAACACACAATGCACCATGTATCAAACTATAGAACCTTTCATAACTAGTAAAAGGTACAACTTCTCATTCAAAATGAGAGCAGAGAAAGGAAAATTAGCAGAGTATGACCACAGAAATTTTAAAATGATGAGAAAAAGTACAGTTTCATCCATGTGTAAACTTGTTAATGGGAATCTGCTGGTTTCTAATGGTTTCACCCCAGAAGCAAGCCTGCTGGTTAAAATGGTCCCCATAGGGCACCAACTGGTTTTGCACTGGGCTATTCTGGTCCTAAATGAGAGCTTCCAGTTCTCAATTGAGATTAGATGGTTCCAGATTACCATTCTTTTTTAGTTCTACTAAGAGCTAGCTCCCTTCTGTTCTTTGTGTGGTAATGATGCTCAACTAACTGAATTTTTCAGTTAAATATCTTAAATTTACCCTGCTATAAAGTGCATAGATAGTGCCAAAATTTAAAAAGAAAAATTTGCTTGTTAACCATTCCTCACTAACACCAGTGGGACATCCTTGCCCATGGTAACAGTTCGTTAGTTATGGTGGATAAGTAACTATAGCTATAATGTGCCAAATACAAGGTTAGAGGTAACAGTTTGTGTCGGGTATGTAGGTACCTCACATAAACAATTATGTATACAGTTGAATCCCGCCACAACGAATACCGCCACAACGAAATTTCCGCGACAACGAATAATTTTTTATTCCCCGCGAGTATCCTATAAGAATTAATGGCCTAAATTTCTCTGCACAACGAACCATTTTTGCAGAGCGTTTCCGCTTCAACGAAATTTTCGCGTTCAAAATCGAAACCGAAACTAGTTTTATTGGCGAGAAGTCCAAGTCAAATCCAAAGCCACATTAAGCATGAAATCACGTGATTGCAGTTCCGCCATTTTGGCTTTGTGTCGTGGTCGCGTTGTTCACTCGCTGCCTTTCTCTTCGACAACGACGAGTTTTCATCCGCAGGACACGATGGCAACGCAAGTGAAAAAACGCAAAACTCTTTCCCTTGAGCAAAAAGCTCAAATAATCGCCCAAGCAGAAAGCGGAAGGAAGAAAGCGGCAATTGCTGAAGACTTCGGAATTCCTGCAAGTTCGCTGTCAACGATTCTAGGCAATAAGGACAGCGTGAGAATGGCACTTGCTTCAGGCACATCCTCGAAGCACAAAAAGGTGACGCGGCCCCTCCATGAAGAGTTGGACAAAGCAGTGCATGCGTGGTTTGTGGAAGCACGAGCCAGCAACGTCCCCCTGTCCGGAAGCATCGTCCAGCAGAAACCCTTGAACTATGCATGCCTACTTGGCATTGATGATTTTAAAGCCAGCATTGGCTGGCTAAACCGTTTCAAGGCCCGCCATAACATCGTTGGAAAAGTGTTGTGCGGCGAGTCAATGTCAGCAGACGTGGACGGAGCAGCTGCTTGGAAAGCGAGTAACATGGCCGGAATTTTAAGCAACTTCGCGCCTGCAGACATTTACAACGCCGACGAGACCGGGCTATTCTACGAGATGTTGCCGGCTAGGACGCTCGACTTCAAGGGGCAGCGCTGTCACGGCGGCAAACACAGCAAAAAACGCATCACAGTGCTGCTTTGCACAAACATGGATGGCTCGGACAAGCGTCCGCCGTTAGTCATACGCAAAAGTGCCAAGCCGCGCTGTTTTAAGGGAACTCGTAGCCTACCTGTGCAGTACAAGGCGAACAACAAGTCATGGATGACCCGCGCTATTTTCACCGAGTGGATGATGGCATTCGACCGCGACATGAAGCGGCAGGGCCGTAAAGTTTGCTTGCTTTTGGACAATTGTTCAGCGCATCACTCCGACGAAGTCAAGCTCACTAACACGGAGCTGAGGTTTTTCCCTCCCAATTGCACGTCTGTCTTACAGCCTCTCGATCAGGGCGTGATTCTTAGCCTGAAGCGCGCTTACCGCGGGAGGTTAATTCAGCGGCTGCTTTTTAACACTGAAACCGGCCGAGACACGAAGGTGGACTTGTACGTGGCACTGCAGATTATGTCTGCTGCCTGGAGCACACTGGGGCGCTCAGTAATTGTGAACTGTTTCAGGCACGCCGGATTTGCCGAAGGTCGACCCGTACACTCTGCTGGCCTAACACCAGGTGTTACAGACGACGACGAAGAGGCGTCACCGGCTCCGGGGATCGCGGCCGCCTGGAAAACGCTGGGAGAAATAGGAACCGTGCCGCCTAATCTCGAGCTCGACGAATACATCGGCGCTGACGCTTGTGTTGTTGTTCACGAAGATGTGAGTGATGAGCAGATCATAAAAGCTGCCCGGAATGATAAGGACTCTTCCGATGAAGAAGACGACGACGTACAGGAAGCGCCGGCTGCGGCAACCGCCGTACAGGTGATGGACGCTTTTGATGTCATCAGGAATTTCGTTGCTGTCCGAGACGACGATGTTGCAATGGGTTTGCTGACCGAGTGCGAAAATCGCGTGACGGTGTTGCTCGCCGTGAAGCGTAAGCAAACCAAGCTTACAGATTTTTGGCATTAAACGCCTTTGCTGCTGCTTGGGCAATTCTTTCTGCGTTTCACGTCAAATTTTTGCGATAACGAAGTTCCGCGAGAACGAATTTTTTTTCGTGCACCGTGAATTTCGTTATAGCGGGATTCAACTGTACTGCAATGCTTTGCTGCTCTCGTTGGTATTCTTGCTGGTGAGGCTTAAAACTTTGTGTTCTCAGATATGCATGGTGCTGCAGAGTGACACATATTACTATAGGCTGAATGTTGTCAATGTAGAAATGCATTTAACGGCTACATATTTAGATCCTATTGTCCGCCACGGTTCTGTCCACCAAAGCAGATGGACCTTCTGACATGGTACGGTTACTATCAGAGACGTTTCAGAAATTCTTCTCTGTTGTTGTGGGAACTGTTACTTCAAAATAATGTCAGGTGAAGAAGTACTAACTGTGAAGAGCTTTTTAATTTACTACCCCCAACAATGACACTGTGAAGACACAAGAATGTTATTCTGGAACAGCATCCAGCCCCTGCACCCCGACGCCAAAGATTACCACTACCGTGCCATTTTCGGCCACCTATTCGACAAGTGGTACCCTCTGGCATAGCCACCGCGCACCGCATTTTTGCTTTAATAGCAGTAATGGCACCAGATGCCGCCACTTGTCCAAAAAGTGGCTGGCTGTATACTCAGCTAACTTGGAGCACATGATTGAACGACCATTTTTCCCTTTTGGGTATCCCAATTGTCAACTGCCCCCTTTGTTGCTAAGACACTATGACCTCACATAATGGCGCCATCATAGGTGGAGCCTTCCACAGGTGCTGCTCGCAATCGCCGAGAATGTGATCATAGGCGTCAGGCGCAGTGGGCAGAAAAGAGGAGCAAGAGCACCAGCATGAACTATGTATGTTACTTCAGTTGCCACAAGCTGCTACTCGCTTTCTGCGCAAATAGCACAAGAGCACACGCAGGATTAAAACTAAGTTCCTTCACAATCTGTACGCTGTTTATCCCAACAAAACACGAGTCAGCACGCATGCATTTCTGCAGTGGAACAATCTAGGTGCAGTACGCCAATTTTATGCTTAGCATCTGGTGCTACGTGTTTGACATTCAAAAGCTCTTACCGTGACATTTCTTTGGAACTTTCCAGAAATGTTAAAAAATAATGGGTATTATGCAAATGGTTTATCCAAAGATGTTTTTTCATGCTGCCAGGGCAGTTGATTCCAAAAGCTATAGGAAATGGGCCAATATAAGCCCCATAAAGAACCACATATGGGCATTTTTACCTGGGTGCCTCTCAGCCAGTAAAAACAGTGACAGCTTGCAATACCGTGCCGGCCATAACAAAAGTATAGGCCGGCTTTGTCAATGAAACTCCATAATCAGGAACTCATACAGTCACTGCAGAGAAGCTATATATTACAATTTGCAGAAAGAATTATAACAGAAGACATGGCTACAATTTTAACAGCAAACACCACTGAATAGGAAGTATGCTTTAGTCTAAATCAGACCTGAAAATTTTCAACCTGACTTAATTCTTAGTATACTAATTGCTTTTACACTTGTATCCAGCTGTAACGCAGCCATGGCAGTCACCTAACTCTTACAGCATTACAGCCAAAAAAAGATCATTTGCGATGGCTGAAACTACTGCAGGCAGATTGACTCAAAGTGTGTGGCATGCTTTTTTTTTTTTTCCAAAGTCTACGAGCTTCACACTAGGGGACATGTTGCTTTTGCAAACTTGACACTATAAGTTTAATTTAGAGACATGAAGAAAAGATCTATCTTCACTGGTCTCTCCCATCTTTGGTTAGTACAGTAGAGACCACTCATAACCTAACTGTTTACAGTGCAGGATTCCATAATGAAGTTTTTGTTAACCACCAATCTGCCTCCTATAGGAGTCAATGTAGTCATACCACTTACTATGAAGTCATGCGAAACGAAATACCAGTTATAGTTAAGTTTTGAAATGTGCTCGGTGAATGTGTGGAACCGTAAATGCACTTCCCTGCACTGCACCAGCCTCCTTGCGTAGCACACTAGCACAGCACATCGTATCACGTGTTTAGCGCCGCTCTTTTCCTCTCCTTCAGTCTCCACGTGTTGCTCCCGTCTTGCACAACATTGTGAAATAGCTACTATTCCCCCCACTGCCGTTGTTTCGCTTTTCGCCTTTCTATGCACCTGGTTTGCACCCAGTTTTGTCCCCATACATTCACTGGCACATTGCTCTTGTCGTAAAAGAATGAGCGGGAAAGCTCGTTCTGATTGTGTCTTCGTTCAAGTTTGGTCGCGCAACAGCAGCACTGCATTTTTCGCGAGGCCGCAAACTGTCAAATGTAGGTGCACCACTGGAGCAGACGCTCGACTAGGTTCACAAGGCGGTACTCGCAATGACAGAACAGTCCTCCCGAAGCAACATGGCGGTACGATGTCATGGGCAGCCACAAAAATGCAGTAAACACTAAATGAAGATTCCTCTGCCGGCCTCACCGGAAGGCTTGTGTTCCAACCAAAAGGACTCGTTCCTAGACACTTCGAATTTTTTGTGGAAACGAAGGATGTTTGTGTTTGTGGAGCGAAGGATGTTTAATATACAGTGTGCAGCATGACTGCGGCAGTTAGCACGACCGCCTTCCCGAAACTGGGCATGTGTTGATAACAATCGCATACGCAGTTCCGTGGCAGCAGTCGTGATACTTTTCACCGTCGCGCTGCACGTGGTATGCTGAAACTAATCTAAGCGTGCAGCGGACTTAGTGGGTTGATTTTTGTTCACTGATTAATAAGGTGTTTTGAAAGGGAAGCTATCCATTTGACGTGTATTTTGAGCAAACAAAATATATATAGAGTAAGGTTTCGGTTATAGTGCGTTATCGCTTATAATGCGGATTTTCGCGGCCCCCGCAACATACATTATAAGCGGTTGACAGTGTATTATGTTGTAAAAAGCGGAGCACTACATGAAATAAACATTTAACACATTATGTGCAGACTACAAAGCAGTGTTTATCATGCTGATTCGATAGCGTCTACTAAAAGCGACTCCCACTGAGTGATGCAGCTGGTGCAAAAATTTACCTTTTTGCACTGTAGACATCAAGACCGTTATCACATTCGTCACGAGAGCACAGTTTTATTCTCTAACTTCCCTTAAACGAGAACTATTCCTCTTGTTGTTTACACCCTGAATTTCTCATTTCAACAAGCTATGCCAAGTTGTCCCTTGATTTCAATTTTTTTCACATCCTCAAAAAGTTACCATGCCAACTATTGGACCCACGCCACCTGTAGACAAGTGGTAGAACAAGGAAAAACGACTAAATAGACAATAAACCACAGGCAACCAACAAATGCGCTATATATACACAAGAGAGCCAGCTACCACTGAGAAATTGGTGCATTCTGGCTTCGATGTCTGCAGCCAGGGCTCCGTCAACATCCGTGTATGTGGCATCAGAAGGTTGCTGCGACAGCCACTGACCACACACATACTCGTAGAAGTTCTTGCAGGGGTCTGTCGCCGAATCCTTCAGGTAGCGCAGCATCTGTCCTGGGCGGACACAGCAGAGACACACATCACTTATTGCCCATCATCCTTCAGAATTCTGCTATGGCAGCTTATACCATCCCTCACAGACTCATATCACACCTCCCTCCCACATGGTTCTACACTGCCTCGCCAATGCTGCACAATCTTGAGGAGATCCAACAGTATCAAGATAAATGCCCCATCTAAGGAACTTTACAATCAAGTGTGCAAAGGCAGCTCCTTAACCTTCCTCAACTCGGAAGTGCTCAGCTCAAGATGTGCCACACGAACTGCAGTCGGTCAGTCTCGATAATCTGAACTCTGCAGGGACTGAAAATTTGCTCAAATTATATAAATTAAAATTGAAGGCTATGTTTTAAACATATCTGATGTTGACGGGACCAAAATGTTGGAATTTCAATGAACTGGAGTTCCGATCAGGCGAGTTCAAATTTATAATAAGAGACTGGTACATAAAGCACGTGGCACCGCGCTTCAAACACCCATCTCCCATTAGCATCCCGTAAAGAAACCAATCACACATTTGCTCTAAAAGAAGAAAAGGGAAAAGAAAGAGATGGAGGATACATCCCTGGTAGACCAATGTGTGAAAATCGGACCCCTTGAATGAAAACTACAGACTTCACATCTACAACACAATACCATATGTGGCACATAGAAAAAAGCAATGACTGGCAGAAAATCTACACAATACACCTTGTTCCCAAGTTAAATCTCACTACCACCTAACCATAATGCACCTGAAGTAACAGCAGAAGCTGCTGAAACATGGGGTCTTAGTGTATCAACAGTTGCCAACTAAGCAATAAAGCCGTACATGAGTTCAGTAGGCCACTTCTCCAGTGTGTCAGTGGCAAACAATGTCATCCTGTGTTATGAGGAACGATTACTACTATACTGATCGGCCATGATAGGGCAAAAAGGCAAAAAGGTACTCTAAATGATTTCACAGAAAACAAGAATAGAAAAACTATTTATAACCATTAATAATAATACTGCAACCACTACAACAGTTTTCAAGCGTTGAAAAGAAACTCCTCTCTTCTGTTCAATCCCACTGCATTCCCCAGATGTTCACTTGCACATTTTGCGGTTACATATGACACAAGGCGCCAGAAAAGAGGAAATGCATGCCATACAAAATAAACAACGCTATGAAACAACACTTATCCTTGTTGATTTACCAGCTTAACCAACTGATTTACAATCTACTGAATCTGACTGGTAAAAATAATCGTAATCCTCAAATTAGCTATGTCCACTATAGGGCAGAGGCCCCAACCCTGTCCTGAGCCCGCTCCAGACACCTTGTCCCCATTAATTGCTCAATGTCATCTAAACTTTCAGGTTTCTGCCCTTCCAGGCTATAATTGCCCTCCCTTGGAATCCAACCTGTTGCCTTTAATGGTAATCAACTAACCTGCATTCACATTACAAGCACTACTCATATTGCCATTCCCTCTCCTTGATTTCTACTGGGATACCACAATCTCGCATTTCTTCCCTGAACCGCGCTGTTCTCTAACCGCGTATTCCGCTACACAGCTCACCACATCATCTGCAATTTACTCACATGCCTTTTCATTAGCTTCCAAGTTTTTGCCACATAGTCAAAAACAGCACAAATGACCTCGAAATCAGATGTGCATAAAAAAAATGGTTTGGTTTGATTTGGTTTGTTGGGTTTAACGTCCCGAAGCGACTGAGGCTATGAGAGACGCCGTAGTGGAGGACTCTGGAAGTTTCGACCACCTGGGGTTCTTTAACGTGCACTGACACCGCACAGCACGTGGGCGCCTTGCTTTTCACCTCCATCGAAAAGAGCAGCCGCCGAGACCGGGATTCGATCCCGCATCCTTGGGCACAGTAGTCGAGCGCCGTAACCACTGCGCCACCCTGGCGGGGTCATAAAAAAATGAGAAGAGTTCAATGCTGCTGAACTGAATTTGGAGCGAAAGCATTAGCTGCGGGTGACCGAGTTGTCGCCGTCTTCTTCACGGCTGTTCAAGGTCATTCGTGACTGCAGCCACAGACTACGCGACCATTCGAAACCTGTCGTAGTATTGCCCTTGCAATAAAATTGACCACACGGTTTATGGTGGGGCTAAAGACAAATTATTTGTGCGCTAGCACGGTTAGCTCCGATTTTCCGTGGTTTTGTCTTGACTTTCAAGGTATTACGTGATTTGAACTGGCTTACCTACAGTGACATATGCGATCTATGCTGTCCAAGTTGGCAGAGGAAACACAGATAGAAAGCCCCTTTTCATCAAGCCTTATGAACATGCCTGCATAGCCTACGAATAGCATGTCCGACTCGAGGTTCGATTCTCGAAAAAGGTACCCAAGTTAGCAGAAACTCAGAGTTTCTACCAATTCGGACAGAAAGAGAGACACAGACAACTGTTTTTCGGTGAAGTGGAAGCCCTAGTGCTAGGCAGACTGAAAATGCAAGAATAGAGGAGACTGCCTAGTCTGCTCTTGGTGCCCAGCTGCTTGTCCAGTTTTGTGCTACCCAGTACTGTCCAGCAAACTCGAGGCACAAATATGTGCAGTGAAATACACTTGCCTTCTTTCACACAGAAGTCGGTAGTACATAGCTCATACGTGCGTGAGCCAGGCGGTGGTGAGCCAGTGTGCTCTGAAACAGTGAGGCCTCCAGTTAGAAGCTGAGCGGCCGTAAATTACACCGCAGTAACAGCCTTGTGTCAAAACAGCACACAGCAACACGACGGCAACACACACGTGCTATCCGCAGCATGTGAAGATCACCGTGGTGAAGATTCAGCGGCCAATGTTAATGATAACCGGAAATAGCTGGAGTACTCACCAGTTGTAAATTTCCCATAGAGACTTGAGTCCATGGTTTGCAGGGGACCTAAAGGGCCCCCACAAGAGAAGCATTTTCGCATATCCTAGGAGAAACAGAATGGCCCAAAGAACGGGGCAAAAGAAGACAACTTACGATCATGAGGGAGAATACCTACAGTGACGAACAGACAGGAGGAGATCAGATTTCTGATGCTTTATAAGTTCGGACTCTGGTCTAAATATACAGCAGCAGAGATGGGTCTTTGTTCACCAGCTACTTTGTTGGGCACAGTGAATTTTTGTTTTTAACTTTGGCATTTTACAGAAAAAGAAAAAGAAAACTTCAATAAGCAGTCACTACTTCATTATTTCCTAGATAAATAAAATGCGCAGATAAAATGAACACTAGCACAGGGAGTGGTGAGCGTAACTGTTTGAGCTGCAGCAATATTAGTAGTGCACGTCCATGTGCAACCCATTTGAAAGCCATTAGAATGCATCATAATGTGATGGCTAAGAACTGCATGCTGCACACAACATGCATGTAACTACTCCTATTGCAGGAATACCAAAAAAGCCGCACAACATAACAGGTGCCCAGAAGCAGTTGGCACTATCATATATCTCATTTAAGTATGGCGACTCCGAGTATGTATTTGTGGACGGATCAGTGATGAACACCTCTCTAGCAGCAGCAGTGCCTGGTAGCACCTTTAGCTATTGCTTTATGATCATGCATAAGGTACCCGTGCAAATGAATTGGCGGACATATGTGAGGCCGTCTGCTACACTAGTCAGCAGACTATATTCTGCGACTCAAGACATGCATTGAAGATCACAAAAGTGTATACATGAAACTATGCACATGCAAACAGCCGATTGGACAAATTGCTAACTGAGGCCCTTCTGTACAGGCACACCATCAGATTTCACTAGACGCCCAGCCATTGTAGCATAATGGGAAATGAATGCCCTCAAAGCTACGCTGGCTCACGCTGACTGAACTTCTATCCAAGTCTCGTTCTCGAGAAGTGGCGTTGCAGGTTGCACTTAGCCATCAGCAAGACTTGATGCTGGTTTACAACTCTACCGACCATCTAACGTTACGCGGTGTCAAGGGACTCTGTTCCACCGTTTACAGCTTGATGTCGCATACAGCGCGTTGCACAATTACATGAGTGCCATAGAATGCTTATCTCGGCTAAACCGTTAGTCTCTGCAGCTCAAATTTCGCATAAAAATGGCATTTGGTAGCCAGTATTTTTTTATAAACACCAAAGTTTTATTAAAACATACTGATGACCAAAGGCCATTTCCGTGTGAAATTTGAGCTGCAAAGGCTAACGGTTTAGCCGAGAGAAGCATTCTATGGCACTGATGTAATTGTGCAACGTGCTGTACACTGGAAGCTATAATAATAGAATAATTAGTTCACAGGAAGGGAAAGGCGCAGTATCTGTCACACCTGCTCTGTGGACACCTGAACCGTGCCAAGGGAGGGCATGAAGGTGGGAGTGAAAGTGGAAAGAGAGAAAGGGGAGCCGTAGTGGAGGGCTACGGAGTAATTTCGACCACCTGGGGATCTTTAACGTGCTCTGACACCGCACAGCACAGGGACGCCACTTCGTTTCGCCTCCATCAAAACACTGGAAGCTACCTCCACAAGTTCAGAGATGAAGCCAGCTTCAATTGCTTGAATTGCAACATTCCAGAGACAGTTCATCATTATTATTTGAGGGTGCCCTCACTACACTGACACGAGGAGGACCCTGAAAGTTAATCTCGGAACAGTCGCCCCCTCTCTCTGAGGAAGCTACCCTAGGCACCAAGGCGAAATCCACTGATGGCTGAGGCACGAAGAAGACTCTTTTAACGTTGTAGGTGAAACAAGCCTAGATTCCCATTTGTGACACTTGCGTGTACTGTGCTGTATGTGTCTACACACAGTTTATAACGAAAACCACACATGTGCATGCACATTTATGCCAGGATATGAGAGTGTGCAGAGCTCTCCTCTGCAACTGTGCACAGTGCAGGTACTATGACAAGTGGCGTGTACTGGCATGATGTGCTGCATGCATTATGCATGCGTTATGCATCGGCTCTACGCGAGACGAGTGCCAGCCAGTGTATGCATGATCTGCTCTTTTCCCCGGGTCATATTAAGCATTTCATTGCAGCATAACATTATCACCCTCCATACGAACCTTAATTCTCCTTTTACTTTTCCTTCCCTTCCTCTCCCTCAAAACAAGACCTCCAAACTAAGCAATGCAAGAAAATGTGAAAGAACTAAACCTATTTCTATGAAGCTTCTGGAGCCTCAAAATTCTGGTTAAATTAAGAAACACTAAAAGCACAAAAATTTAAAAACCTAATAACTTACAGTGAGCAATTTAATTTTTTCATCAAATAAAGAACATTTCAAAACCTAGCTTCATTAAGCCACACGTAGTTTTATAACCTGTAACCAAAAAATTTTGATAGGCTAACCAGGCGTCTGCCTTACCAGGTATACAATCATGAAGGAAATTTCAAAGGATGTGAATTTGCGGGAAAAGAATTTACACCTATCCAGGCAAACCGGTTTTGACTGGTCGCGATAAATGTTATCTCTCTCTCTACACAATTGTGTCCTCTGTTTATTCCTCCTCCTCGTCATCCTCCCCTAAATTTTATCCATTACTGCACACTGGTTAGAAAAATGAAGCCAAGCGAGAGACAGGATGATTAAACACAGTTAATCTAACAATGAGCATCACTTCTAATAGCCAAGAATTACAATGTAGATACACTTTGAGACAGGGTAAACACATTTGAATAAATGCCGGCACGCTTTAATACGGCAGTCTTCATATTAGCCCATGTTATAAATAATGCCACAAACAGCAATAATACCATGACAAGTGTAGAGCTGCTTGCAACTTACTAAACGGGGGTATGATGTAGGTTGCATTGCTGGGACGTAAAGCCTCTGAAAACGACACGCAGAAGATTGTTACAGTGAGCATGGCAACTGCAAAGCCAAAATGAAATCCCAACTCTAGACAAACTTACTCTTGGTAGTTTGTCCTATAAGGACCACACCTGAAAAAAGGAACACACATTTCCAAGTAGTTAAGGCAATGTTCTTCATTCATATCCAATCAGTATGATGTCTCGCAAAGGATAAATAAACAGAAAAAAGTTGAAAGATTAGTGCAAGCTGAGGCTTATATTTTCGGTGCAGTTAATGCCTTGCTCGTAGTGGCATTGCGACAACATGCAAACTTTACAAACATACAAAGAGAGGCACACAAGTCCTGTTTACTCCACTGCAGTGGTTTACAAGAGGCTTCAATTCATTCAAACTAAACAATGGCATGGTATGGTTTCTGGGGTTTAGCACCCTAAAGCCACATGAGCTATGAAGGAGGCTGTTAATAGAGGGCTCTGGATTATTTTGACCATCTGAGGTTCTTGAACATGCCGCCAACATCACAGAGCACTGGGGAATTGTTCTATTATTTTGCCTCTATTAAAATATCGCCAGCATGACAAATGGTCAAACTCGTGTCCTCAGGCTCAGCAGTCGAGTGCTCTAGGTGAATCACCGCAGTCGGGCAGAAAAATGATGCACTTCTCATACTGATAGACTATTTAGTATTTACTGCCAAAAGCAGCCTGCATAATGCCATAATAAGGGCGTAATTATTTACTGACGTCCACCCAAGTGCAGCCACACAGCTAAGAAAGAAAGCTATACAGCTTCCTTGGAAACTTCATAGTTAAAGAAAAATTTGTCCTGGTCCAGGGTGTTCGAAACTAGAACCACAGCCTGTCCGCGGCAGTCATTTTATCAATTAACTGAGTGAACGAGGATGGTCAGCAGATCAGATGACAGAGAGAGAGCAAATTGATCAATAAATTTAAGTGGGAATGGAGTTGGTCAAATGCTTTGGGAAATCCCTCAAAGTGGAGTACATTTATAATAACGGATAATTACTCACTGACATCCATTATCCACTGACATCAATGAGATATTACTCCCTTATAAAAAAATCTACTCCACCTTGGGGGATTCCCCTAAACATTCAGCAAGAATTATATATGGCTGCAGGCAATATCAAACTATTTGCACAGTTTCCAATAAAGTCGTACCATCTTACGCTACTTGAACAAGAAACTGAAAGCAATAACAAGGGCGGTGTGCTGGTGTACGTACTTGTGCGCCTACTGCTTGTTATGAAAACTACAGTCCATAAACAGAACCAGGTGGCAAGTAGCTGCAAACAGTGGACAGGGGCAGCAGAAAAACCAAACCGAACCACTTCAACTCACGAGCATGTCGACGTGTCGTCCAAGAAAGGAGAGCAGCTGAAGCAACCAGCACCAGGAGCAAAGCCAGAAGAAAACATGCCACCGTAACTTCCGGCAGTATAGAGGCGACCTTGGTTGACCGCGTCACACTGTGGCATTTTTACACGTTTCGTTACCATTAATACTAGTACACCAATAAGTTTGGCACAACGACAAAACATATGCCCACAACATACCTCTGGACCGAGGCTCACTGCTGTGCTAATGTTGAGCCTCTGTTTTACCCAGAGCTTTTGTCTTGAAAATATTTTCTTCTTACAGTGCCACGAAACACTAACTACAAGCTACGGCCAACAGGTTAAGCAAAAGTGTATAGGCAGGCAGCACACACATTCTCTGCCATTGCACACAGGTCATGATGGGAAACTTATCCAAATTCATAAAAAGTAACTCAGTACTTTGACCACTCAAGCAGTATATTTTACAGTGTCATCAGTGCCTCAAGACCTAACTGCCCAATGAGAACACACGATGGCAGATGATGATGGTGCTAATAATGGCAGGTACTTACATCCCTACCTACTTAAACCGCTCTGATGCGACATTTACTTGCAACAGCGTCAGATGCAAGACCACGTTCAGCTGTGGTACTCATCGAGTTTACGCAAAATAAATGAAAAAGCCTTATCTGAGCACAGCTTCTTATCAGCAAGAGAATTGGTCAAACACACAGAGCATTTAGAATGTACAGTAGGAGAGAGAATATTTTTCGGCTAACTGGTTCAACCTGCGTTACAAGTACTTTGTCCTCTCTACTCTGACTATTCCCATAAAAAAAAATGTTTCCGCTTGATGTGGACAAGCCAAGTGTTGGTATCTGTACTTAAGCAGGGTGGCAATGGCATGACTGCCTTAAACAATTCCAGCTCTGTCAGAAATAAGAGTTTTCATTGACAAGAACTTTTGCATGTTTAATGTAACACACATGAAAGAGCCAGAGCAAGTCATTCTTTTGCCTGTCAGGCTGTTGTGCAAATATGATCACATCTAATTATGAAAACAGCCACCATTGTCAACACAGCAAGCATGTGAAATGGACAGAACCAGCCTGCATCACCAAAATGGGCCACATGAATGGTTAATGCTACAAATACATTAGTACAAAAAATTTTTGTCTTCCACAGAGGCAATAATTGTTGGTGATAATCGTATAGCAAGTTTACAAGACTGAACATGCTGAATAGATGCATTTAGAGTAAAATCTATAGTGGCATGCACTGTCCTTTATTTTCTGCAAGAAAGACCATTTGAAATGCAGCATAATTTAATTTAAGCCCAATGCTTTAGTATGAAGAAGAGTGCAGAAAAGACACAGCACTGTGCTTTAGTCTACAAAAATTTAATTGCAAGGCACTTTCATCTTTCCTGCACCAATATTCTTATGGCTGGAGCGGAGTCAACCTCTTCAGAAGTTTAAACACCAGCATCTTGGTTCAGAAACCTCCCTAATCACTTGAGCTTCAAGCCCACAATTAAAGCCTGCATATTCCAAGCCACATGGCTTTGTGCAGCCTTATTGTACAGTGGCCTCACATGAGCCCCATCATTTCCATCACTGACTGCAAAGTGCCTTGTTCTATCCCAATATATTTCTACAGATACTTTTCATTGGCTTCTATTCTTACACTGCCTGTTAACAAATGTAACTGTTGATTCTATATGTTTATTCACTGCACTGCACCCATTCTCACTAAAAGCTATTATGACAGCCTGTTAGGTAAGTTGCCCAACGTGTCTGGAAGAGTTCCTCAAGTGGAATGAATTTCAAAGCAAAACAACTGCCATTAGCATCCAACTAGTATGTCCACTTACGTGACAACTAGTTTGGTGAATTTATACCAACACACTGGGCTAACACAATGTTTCATTTCAATAGGATGGCAAGTTGGGCTAGTTGGGTTATGTTCATCTTAAGGAAATATACAGCACGAACAGAGACGACGGACGAGGAAGTACACAACACGAGCACTGTATATTTCCTCAAGATCATTTTAAATTGAGTGACTTAGCCTTGCATTGCCATTCTGGTTGCATGGGTGCAAAGAACAAATTTTTTTAGTGATTAAGATTTAAAATTATGGAGCATACTTTAGCTCCGCCTTTAAGGGTATGACGCAATAGCGTAGGCTACACCCCCACTTATAAAGGCCCACTTTAACCAAGCAGTAGGAGCGCGCCTGCATGGCCTATGGGTAACGTGAATGCAAACGTCCTGGTAGGTTGATTCTGATATCATCCTTCCATGTGGCCTATGGGTAACGTGAATACAAGCGTCCTGGCAGGCTGATTCTGATATCACCCTTCCATGTGAAAGGAGAGGCCCGAGTTTGCAGCTCCTGCCATATGTAATTTCAGGCAACCCTATGTCCAATTAGTGCTCATCCATATCAGCTGACAGCCACCGCCTGCCAGCACAATGCTCGTGATTTTTCCCTGACAACACCAACGACGGTAGACGTTGACACTTATTTTTGCTGAGCGGTGCCTTTAACGCTGCCACGTTAAAAAAGAGCGGCTTAGTGTTCTTCTGTAGCCATGTGACTAAAGTGATGCGGATGATGACAGGCATTTATTTTGACGAAATAATGCCGCCACTCACTTGCTTGTAGTCTCTATAGAAGACCTTCTGGCCGTCTTGGCAGAGGCGTCGGCTTCTGCTGGCAGACCAGCAGCCCCCAGCACAGCCCCAGCTGGCAAGTACTCTCCTACCCCAGATGATTGTTCCACTTGGGAGCTGCCTTGATCTATGTAGTCCTGTTCGGCATCAGTCGAACCCCACACCGCAAAGGGCCCCTCAGAGGTTCCTTTCTCAGCCAAGCCAGGCCTCTCATCCGGGGGTAAATTTTGCTGCTGCCTCTGGACCAGGAGACGCAACAAGTCTCTACTGATTCCAACAGTGTTCTCAACAACGACTGGAGGCTGCCAGCCTTGAGCACCCGGATAGGGAGAATACAGCGGTGGTGAAAGTGGTGGAGGACTAGGGGGTAGGTCCCTTGTCCGAAGCACTTGAGGCAAATGGCTACAAGGGTACACCTCCGCCGTAGCTGCTACTGATACCCTACGCTGTACCTGCCATGGACCCCAAGCACTGCCTGCATTTGGTGTCAGGGTGTCGGCTTGAATCATGATGTCATGACTGGGACCTCCTGCCGATCCCACCAGCTGCTCCAAAGATTCGTGCTCAAAAGGCCCTCCAAGTGGACTTCCGCGAAGATCAGTGAACCCTCCTTCAGTCTGGAGGCCAGCGTCTCGAGTGGGTGAGCCACTTCGCGGGGTGGAGCCCGCAGTTGATGTCCCAAATGGTCCCAGCAGATACGGTGATGAGGGTGGTGACAAAGGAGGCGAAAAAGCAGGCGGCACTGCCGACATGGTCTGTATGGCTGCCTCTCTAAACGGGGTTCTCCGATCGGGTTCTCGGGACAAAGACCGGGATCTTGCCTGCCCGAAAGGAGACATCGCTGGTACTGGCTCTCCAATCTGAAAGACTGCATCCCTCATCTGAGGAGTCTGTGAGAGACGACCAGGGTAACTGCTTACATTTAGGGTGCAAGCATGGTTGACGGTGTTCCTTGAGCAGACTGCTACACATGGGTATGCAGTTGTCGTTACTTTTGGAGCTGGCGAGGCAAACGTAGGTGACAGAGGATAGCGCTCCATTTCAGCAGCCTGGGTAGCAGCATTCATCATGCCAGGCAGATGGGAACGACCAAGCATAAACAAAGACGACAGAGAGCTGCTGACTGAAAGTCCAGATTGGGCACGTGACACAAGCTCCTGATTAAATCTATAATTAGCATAGACAATGTTCTCTGGCCCTCCATCACCAACTCCAATCGCCACAGTTTCATGCAAGGTATGCGGTGTCATGGGTATAGGGGACATAATGACAGGACCATCATACTGTCCTTCAAAGTCTCTCATTGGCCTCCCTGTGGCTGAGAACCCGACCTTTTCTTTCCAGTTTTCCTGAAAGTAGCCTTGTTTCATAAAATCATGTAAAGGCCTGCTTCCAGCTCGGGAAATGTTCCTTTCTATCATTTGATCTGGCTCATATGCACACTGTACACCAAAATCATGTGATGGTGGCTCCGGAGGAGGTTCCTTAATAGGCTCATGACTAAACTGCACTTCAGCATCATGCACAGGTATAGGAGGTAACGTAGTGATAGTCTTCACTAATCGTTCACGAGGTTCAAATGTGCACTGAATTCCAAAGTCAGTTTTATGCCTGTCTGATGGCTCGTACGCACGTTGTACTCTTACAGCAGTAATGCTTCTTGTGGTTTGCATGGGTTGTTCATAATTGCATTGTATCTCGAGATCATGAACTTTCCTTGCAGGCGATGGTGGTCTCGATACCAAAACAGGCTGGAGAATACCTCTGTGCTGCACCCCAACGTCTTGTTGTCCCCGAGGGCCTGAGCCAACAGTCACACAAGCATCGTGTGAATGGGCACCCATATGAACCTGAAGTTGCTCAACTGATACCATTGTTCGAGACCCACTTGGCGCCTCTAAAGTTAAGGATTCAACAGATGATGCTTGAACTGCTTGACATACTGTGCGTCTGAATGGCACTCCAGGTATGTGCACCTGTGTTGCGGTCCTTGAAATTCGCAATCTGTCTCTATAAGTAGTTCCGGGAATATGGGTGACAGAAGTTGCTTGAACTGACTTAGACACCTGCAATCGTTCGGGACACTGCACTTGCACGTTTCCTTGCAAGGATTGAATGTGCATATCTGTAGCATGAGATGCCAAGGTCGGATGGGGAGACAAGAGCCTCTGCTGAACAGCTGTTATTCCCACCGTTTTTTGAGGTTCTACAAATTCAGTCGTTTGCATTCCAAAGCTCAAGCAAGGAGGTTCTCCACGTTCCTGAACGGTCTGTGTCCCAGTTACCACAGCCTGTGGTTCAGAAGCTGGCTGGCCTGTAGCCTGTACTTCAAGTGTGATGTGAGGTGGCCCAGTTGGCTGTGGAATAATTTGCACCCCAACCGTTGGCCGTAATGCTTCTTCATGTCCTCTCGCAACATGTGTTCCATCTGCAGCACATGGCAGTTCAGCCCGTTTTTGAGTAACCTGTAATCCAACTGCTCTGCTTGGAAGCTGAGCAAATTCTCCCACAGTTTGCATGCCCAAAGCAATGTGAGGTGGTCCAAGCGAGTCATTAACAGTGTGAATGCCGTGAGTTGCATGTTGCGGATCACTGAAGACTCTGGTGGGCTGCGTACCAGCCAGCCTGTGTATGTGCTCAGTACTTCGCAAACCAGATGTCACAATGGCTGGTCCCATAAATTCTTGAGGGGTCTGCATTCCAAGTGTCACGCAGGGATCCTCAACTTGCACTCTGGCATCATGTATTTGAGGCATAACTTTTTTTGGCTGCAGATCCTGCATCACCGGACAAGCCTCAGCTCCATGCGTCACTTGAGTTACCTGAGTGGCTTCGGTGGTAAGTTGGCCAGATGATACAGAGACGTGAGCTGCCTGAGAAAAATCGTATTTGTCCCTTTTTCTACAGATGTCAATACGTGCTGATGACTCTGCAGCTACAGGTCCAGATGAACCCAAAACATGCTGCAGAGAAGTCTGCGTTGAGAGAACTCTGTGATCCAAACAAGGAGCTTGGGAGGAAGGTACTTGCAGCTCTATATCATGTGGTGCTCCCTGTGGAGGAAACTCTTCCTCAGAATATTGGCCTGGTGCTAAAGACACTCTGCGCATCCTCTTCTCTGCCACACGTATTAGTGCTCGGTCTGTTTCACTTGATACAACAAATTCTAGCCCTTCCTCAGTCTGCTCTGCCCCCTGCGGTCGCTCCTGCTGCTGAGGAACTTGGGGGCCTCCTTGCATGTACTGGCCCTGTGGCTGTCCTAACTGCCACTGCGCTCCTGCCCACTGGGCCTGAAATGCTGGCCACTGTGATGGAAGCGGCTGAGGTGTCATGCCAAGCAGTTGGCCATAAGCCTGAGCTTGTTCTTGGCCCTGAAGCATCGGTGCCTGCCACCCAAAGGACATCATTGGTGAAGGCACACTGAACTGAGGCGAGGCATACATCTGAGCAGCCTGCATATGGGAATACATGGCTGGCGACACCATGGGAGGTGACCTCATAGGAGGTGACACCATGGGAGGCGACATGATAGGTGGCACCATATGAGGAGGCATAGTCACTGCCTGTGGCCAGGGTGCGGGGCTTGCCTCTCTTTGCGGTGGCATTTGAAAGAACATCTCTTGAATCTCTTGCTCACGGATGGAGGCCCCAACGATGCCAACTAGCGGTGGCTGCACTGGCTCTTCCTGCGGCTCCTCTTCCTGACCCAGTTCTTGCGGGAGTTCATCATTTTCATCCCCTTCTTCATCTTCCTCTTCAAGCTGCTCCATGTTGACAAAAGTAGGAAGGTATGACCCTGCAGGGAGCAACTGGAAAATGCCAGCTACAGGAGCATCCTCAGCCTCTTGCTGCTCTGTAGTTGTCGTCGAAGTGGTTGTACCATCTTCTTCAGCTTCTGGCACAGCTGCCGGAGCATTGTACCCAGGAATGCGAATCCCCTGCTCAGTGAATATGACTGGCACCGAGGGGCCCGTTGGTAGAAACACATTAAAGCCTGATGGTCCCGGAACTGGCTGGGAAGGAAAACCAGACACAGTGGGACCCTGCTGCACATTCACCTCAACTTCAGAGCTGGATCCCTGGACAACCTGCAGCATGACATGTACAGACACTGGTTCAAGCAAGCTGCCAGGTCGAAGCGAATTCCACAGGAAACAATACAGCTAATGCAAAAGCCAACTCCAATATATTAATTACCCACCACCACACTTCACTAAAAAGAATTCTAAGCAACAATCAGCTGCTTGTGACCTATTCTTGCATGTATATGAATTGTCTGCTTGCAGATTTCATACGTTAAAATATTGCAGAGGTTAATCCCGGCTAAACCTAGTTATCCGAGCATAGGCTCTTTTAAGCATGGCTACACAGTACTACTGGCATTTTTTTTCTATGCAAGCTTCTCACTCTTCTTCGATCTCTGCCTCAAGCCGGTCACTCTGTTTACCTTCAATGCTGCTTCTCGACAATCTATATCAGCAGGTTGATCAGACTCAACCTAACACCTGGGCCAAAGCAATGATTCACTCGGACTGGCACATACTTCATCCATGGCAAGCCTGAGCAACCAAGGCCAAACGCACAAGTGAATGACCTTGGGAGTAGCAAAGCGAACAGAGTGACGAGTCAGCTCATACCAGGTGGCAAACCAATTGACCTCTGTAATTACTGCCGTTGAGGTGAGTTGTGCGTTTTATCGATCTGAGCGTAAGCTGTGGAAGTGTGACAAAAGCAATAAATTATTAGAGGTTATGACTGCTCATAGCAGACAGCCGCCTCAGCAATTTGTCGCTGCTAAGTGTGGAGACACAGAATCTCAAGTAGGGCAACATTGAAGACCTGAAAAAAGTGTCGCAGCAAAAGGCTCGAAAAAACTTACAGAAACGTAAAACCCTTCCTTCCTTTGCTTAAACATGGAATGAAAAAAGCAGAACATGCTATATGAATACACGCCCCATTTAAAGGTTCGATTTCAGTGAAATATTTAAACTTATATTTTCTTTTTTTTGTAAACTTGTAATAGAGAGATTTAGCTTCCCGGAGACATAGTGATTGCCAGACCCCTTGTTGCAAGCGCATTGACAGGGATGAGTGCAACTGCGGCCACTGCAACTGCGAGGGAGGGGCACGGTAAACCGGTATACGTCTAGGTCAGTACATCTCCGGCAAGCTAAATCTCTCTAAGTTTCTGCAAAAAACTATGAGAACACTTGAGCTCCGCCTTAAAAGTAGATGCATTGCATGGCTTAAGTGCTCACCTTATTTCAAAGAAAAGTGCACATACGCGAAGGAGCAACCACAACGGTTGCTGGCAAATGGGAGCCATCAACGCTGTCCCGTAACACACTTAAAGGCAGCGCTTAAGCGCCCACCTTATTTTTCCCGACCGCTATCCACAGCAGCGGTGACTACTTGGTGGAACAAGTGGCATAAGCTATCTCATAAAATGTAAATTTATTAAGTAAAGTGAAAGCAGAAAATGTGTGTGATACATGCAAAAGTATTCTTTCAATTTTAAAAGTGAAAGTTGTGTGCAAAATGTAAATACACTCTCTTTTTAAATGTTCACACTATGTATAAAAAGTAAATGTATATTACTATGTGAGCATGTTGAAAGTGTAATTTTGTACCGGTTCAGTAATGATGTCGATTTCTTAGGAGCCACCATTTTGAAAAAGTTCAGCTCCCCACGTAATCACAACGTTTGGAGTAATAACATTATTTGCTGTACTTTAAGTCAGCATATTGAACATAATACCGCAGTGTCTGCAGAAACACTGCCTTAGGCAGGCTTCAATTCATCTAGCTGGAAGAATTCACGAAACTATTAGATGATTGATAGCGTATTCACTGCAAGAATTTGCCAGCAGCTCCTGAACAAGACTCATTTCTACTTCGTCTGTGCTCAAACGCGGTCAATCATCCTGCACTATCTAATTAATCAACAAAATAACTACTCGAGAACTTTGCCCGTTCTGATTTTTGAGAATGAATGTTTTCTGTCCTGTCACTTCCTTACAACCGGTTTGTGTGCTCTGCGGGAAAGTATGTGCACAGGTGATATTTATAAACAGCCCAGACTGTTTGAGTTAAATATGGAGTGTGTTCTCCTGTAGAAAATCTAAAATGCATCCTCTCAAACTTGACAACAGAGAGAAGGGTGGGGGGTTATAGGGCTCTCTTATTTACTTTTTTTTTTTTTAACTGGGTCCTCACTGCTGTTAATCTGGCCCTGCACCCAAGTGGGCATTTGGTGACATCTGACATTTAAGTATCAATGCCAACTATTAGATTTCGCCTCTAGACGAGCACCTGATTGACGTACTAGCATCATGGGCGTACTAACGCTCGCACGTTAAAAATTTGAGGCTGCTCTTTGTTTTCTGTCCCCAGTGCACCAGCCCATTTCACTTTCTATTAATCGAGGTACATCATCTCAGTGTACCTATTGTGGTGTATTATATATACGTATGCAGCAGCTGTCGAAACGCATGCAATAATGCTAGTGCTACCAAAGCGAAATCCTAATGTCTGCTCAGCGCACCACGGTTGAGTTTGTGAACATCGGAGCGTCCCACCTGACGGCTGCTGCTGTCGTACTCTTCAGAGGTGGTGGTTGTGAGGTCAGTCTGGTTTACGACAAACATCGTTGTAGACGTACTGTCCGACGTGCTCGACTGCGACGATGAGGACTCGTCTCGGCTCTTTCGCGTTTGCGTCGTCGACGCCATCGCCAGTCAGCGCAGGCACGGCTCGCAAGGCCACGCACCACTTTTGCTATGTAGGTCCCGGCTCACCACCAGTTAACCGCAGTGGACAACGGACCTGACCCCGCAGGATTCTGTCGCTTGGCGGGCGGGCGACGCCATGAACAGGGCGCCGTTTGAAGCACGCATGACAAGCAACGCAAGACGCCACAACTCCACTCGTTTCAACTTCTTCTACTCCGCTTTTTCGAGCCTGCGCGCGCTCCGCCATTTTCTGCAAATTTGCGCCAGACTACTGATGGCTCGCCCTGGCTGCGCTATGGCTATGACCTTCATGAAACATGATACTCGACTAGAGTATAGTCTAACCACTGTAAGCAGAATTCACTGTAACTAGAGTGGTTGCACGGTATAAAAAAGAACCGAACAAGGGTAAATAGGGTACGCCTCAGGTCGCAGATGAGCCAACGTTTCGACAAGTGGACTTGTCTTCGTCTGGACTTGTCGAAACGTTGGCTCATCTGCGACCTGAAGCGTACCCTATTTACCCTTGTTCGGTTGTTCTTTTTTATACCGTGCAAACCATCTTCTTCCTTTCGTTCTACTAGAGTGGTTGCAGTTGCTGGAAGCCAGTTTGTCCTCCTCCACAGACAATTCGACTCGCGTGCTATGGTGTGAGCTAATTAAATCAAATGATTGCAAACGTGGCACTTTGGGCAAAATTGGTTCTCGCGCTTTGTGAGGTCATAGAAAAATGATCGTACGGTCGCGTTTGAATTGTGGTGCTGGCGGAGAGTTCCTTGGACGGCCAGATCAAATCAGTCGATATTGTCGACCATAAACCCTGACGGCTCATTGGAGGGTCAAATTCTAAAGTTTAAAGCTCAGCTACTTTGGTCATCTGATGAGGAGTCGCTGGAGAAAGATTTGATGTTGGGAAAGGTTGAGGGTCACCGGAGAAGGGGTAGGCAGCGAACGCGATAGTTAGATGGCATCCTCGAGGCGCTGAAGATGAAGTTATGTGATGTTAGGAAGATAGTGAGAGACCGGAAAGCGTGGCGTGATATGGTCCACAGTCACGAAGAGTCGGGCACGACTGAACTGAACTGACGTACGGTCGTATAACTGCCTTCAAGCGCAATGCTAGGGTGCAAATAAAAGCTGCCACTACTGAAACTCTCTACCCGTGCTCTAGCACCAACCAGCCAGTGCTGCTCACCTAACACCGCGACCATTACTGTCCTCACAAAAATGGCGCATGCCCACAAGGGGCAGTGGCCATGACCAGGCTGTGATCACTTGAGATTAAATATTTGAGTAAATCAGGCTCACTGACCGACCATTTAGGAAGCGGCAATTCTTTTCAGCGATATCCAAGTAGCGCGTGTACAATTCATGCGAAGCAATCAATAATTTGTGTCAGTTTCCTATGTAGATGTTTCAGCACCCGAGAACACGGTATACAGGCCAACACTCTCAAAGGTACTACAATGACACCAGTCATTCAATCCGGAAAAAAAAAAAGCCTTTATTTGCGATGCACGACATACAAAGGCGAAAAATGCGGAGGAAAAAAAAAAAAGGCAAGTGGTGCTTGAGTTTTACGATTTTTTTTAGGTATGTGTTTTGCTCTTTTTTTTCTTTTTTCCAACTGCTCCCTTCCCTCTGATTCCTGGTGGGCCAGTTCACGTGGGTGACGATAAACCAAGAGCCCTGCAAGAGCACCAGCGGGACCCACAACAAACACGAAGAACACCGCGAATACCACGTGTGCCCTGTGCAGGTCTGGCTAAAATGCACTCGTGGGCCCTTGGGCTACCGGTCACCCATTGACTGAGGAAAAAAAAAAAAAAATCCCCTCTGGGGGAGCTGACGACAGAGTTGGGAGCTGGGCGGCAGTTCCTTCACTCCTTCTTCAAAGCCACATTCTCCTTAGCCTGGTGAGCGTGCAGGACAGCAACGGCCTCTTCCACCTGTGCATGAGGCAGTGAATGTAAGCAGCAGCACTACAGAAAGTATGATTCATGTTCTGCATTTTCCTAGACAGACATTCATTTATCTCAGTAAACCATGTGATCTCTCTGATGTCTCTCTTCCTCAAGCTGACGAACGTAAATGTTAATACCAGGAACATTATTTAAAAAAAGTGCCAATGCCAAGTACTATACCATGATATTTGGCCAAGAAAAGACCTCTATGGATACCTCTTGTATCACAAGACTTAAAATGGCACGCCATCCTGCATGCTTCAGCTGCTACGAAGCAACTACATTCAATAGTGAGTAAATACGCCCAGACAATCTGCACTGGCATCACTTGCTGCATGCAACATCTATGCTGTAGAATGATGGTTTAGTTTATGGGGTTTGACGTCCCAAAGCGACTCAGGCTCGTGGGCCGCCGTAGTTGACGGCTACAGAAATTTCGACCATCTGGGATTCTTCAACACGCACTGACACTGCACAGTACAGGGCACCTTGCTTTTCGCCTACATCAAAAAGCGGCCATCCTAGCCGGATTTGAAACTGCGTACTAGGTTACACGGTTTTGCTGTAAAGCAACCCCAGGCTATGAGGTATGCCACAGAGGAGGGGCTAGATAATTTTCATTGCAACACTAGTGCCTGTCATATGCACGAAAACAAGTGGCCGAACATGAAACACAAATACAGCTATCCTAGCATCGCTAGCTGTTCTGATCAACTCTGAGCAGTAACAGCATTACACAAGAGAAGCTAGTGCAGCCTTGGCCAAACATGTTGCAGAAGCCTCAATATTCCCAGATATTGTGCTCTACTGCAAGACAACAAGTGCATTTGGGCTCTGAAACATGAGAAGGGTCATACAGTGATGGCAACCTTCGGAAGTGCAGAGGACAGGTCAGCTGATGGTCAGAGAAGTGTGCTGGCAAAATTTAAACGCTGCCCAGGGCCGTATTTCGAGTTTGCGTCGTTATCAAAGTGTCGCTATCTCACGTGACCTCAAGTCATCTCATTGGCCGAAACGCCGGAACCGGGTGTAGCCACTACGGTATTGGAAAATGTGGCAACACACGGTTCCAGCGTTTCGGCCAATCAGATGACTCGAGGTCACGTGAGATAGCGACACTTCGATAACATGCGAACTCTGAATACGGGCCCTGGACTCTGCACTGACACAAGAGCTAAGCACCCTCCTCTGTAGAAGCATTCCTAACATGCGTATAAGACCCACCTTGGCCTTGAGTGACTCGTGGTGCTCAAGCATGTGCAGCAGCTCCGAGTTGTCTATCTCAAGCAGCATGCCGGTGATCTTGCCGGCGAGGTCCGGGTACATGCGGTGAATGAGTGGGAACAGGCGCTCGCCCAGCATCTGCTTTTGGTCGTGAGGCGTAGCCTCGGCAAGCATGGATGCGGTCAGAGGCTCCTGGCCCTGGATGTGCACGGCTGCCTGCTGTGTCTGTGACACCTGTTGGGCAGCCGCGGCAGCCGCCGCCACCTGCTGCTGCTGCTGCTGAGCAGCCACCTGCGGACAGGGAGACCAGGTTAACTGTGTGACAGGCACATGTATATAGACCTTTGCAACGACTGCTCCCTGGGCATCACCATAATGGGCGCTTGGCTGCTGTGTGCGCATGATGCTAGCACCGTGGAAGCGGCAGCGGAATCTGCTTGCAACAGTCCAGAGAGGAGGCGTTTTGACATCCTCCTCTCCCGATGCAAAGGTCTATAGTACCACAAAAAAGTGCAATCCAAAGAGCTATGTTGGCATAACCACTGCTTAAAAATGGTAAAAGGCATGATACACAGAGCAGCCTTTTTAACTAAGCAAAGCAAGCACAGACCGTACTTCGACAGCCTGATCTGCCAAACAGCATAAATTCATCAAAGATGCTAAAGGAACATGCAGCAATTGCAAATGTCTATAGAAAACCAGTGTGGTATAAACCTCCTTTGCTTTGCTCTGTTTTATAACACATCTGCCTATAAAGATGGCATCAGTGCAAAGCACCTCGCGCAGTACACTAGAAAACTACACTTGCATTCTCCTCCCGTCAAACACACCTGGAATGGAGCAGCCACGGTTGCTGCGACAGGCTGGACTTGGGGTGGGTTGCGCATGGACTGGGTGTACTTGTAGGTCGGGCGTGGGCCACCGGCTGTCTGCGGAGCAAGACCCGCAGGTCGGGGACCCATCACGCGGGGGGCCGAAGGGGCCTGCTGGGGCGGAGCCTGCTGCGGGGGTGGGGCCTGCTGGCCACCAGTGATTGGCCGGGCACTGCCCAGGGCTCCACGCTGTGGCTGGGTCGCCAGGGATGGGCGTGGCTGCCGCTGGTATGGCAGTGTTGCAGCAAAGCCGCCTTGGGGCTGGGCTCCCTGGGGCCCACCAGCACCCGCCTGGGGTCCTCCTGGTCCCCGCAGCTGCTGCTGCTGGCCAGTCCAGCGCGGTGTTGCACGCATCTGGGCAGGGTTCAGGGTGGCCGGGAAGTAGCTGCGCTGGGCAGTCTGGTGCGGCATGGTCGGCACAAAATAGCCAGCTGCCCCCGCACCACCCGGTGGGAACATCTGGCCCATCTGCATGCGCATTCCTGCAATGCGGTGCATGTACTGGGAGGCAAGATGCGCTTTGCGGTCTTCTTTACGTTGGGCCAGGGCCACATACAGCGGCTTCGAGACCACGATGCGGCCATTCATTTCAGTGACCGCCTTCGTGGCCTCCTCCGGCGAGCTGAAGCAGACAAATCCAAAGCCCTTGGAACGCCCATTTCCATCAGTCATGACTTTGGCACTCGTGATGTTGCCAAAGGGAGCAAACTCCTTGCGGAGGCGCTCATCATCAAGGGCATCGTCAAGATTCTTGACGTACAGGTTAACACCCTGGTAACGGTTCAGGCGCTCCTGCTTTAGCTGTTCAAAGTGACGCTTCAGCTCAGACTGGCGCTCTGCCTTCTTCTGGGCACGGCCCACGTACAGCACACGGCCCCCCACTTCCTTTCCATTGAGCTCATCCACGGCTCGCTCAGCACACTCAGGGTCCTCAAACGAGACAAAACCAAAGCCCCGGTTTTTGCCGTTCTCGTCTGTCATCACCTTGGCACTCGTGATCTTGCCAAACTTCTCAAAGATGGCAGTCAGCTTCTCATCGTCGAGCTCATCACCGAAGTTCTTGATATACACATTGGTGAAGCAGCGGGCCTTGTCACCAAGCATCTTCTCGCGCTCCTTGCGCGGGATGAACTTGCCCACGTACACCTTCTTGTTGTTGAGCAGCATGCCGTTGACTTTACTGATGGCCTTGTTGGCAGCTTCTTCAGTCTCGAAGTGAACAAAACCATAGCCCTTTGAAGAAGCTTCCTCATCTGTGGCTACTCGGCAAGACAGGATGTTCCCGAAGGCAGAGAACGTGTCATACATTGCCTTGTTGTCGATGGTCTTATCGAGGTTCTTGATGAAAACGTTACCAACGCCAGACTTCCGCAACGATGGGTCACGCTGAGACCACATGATGCGGATTGGCTTGCTTTTGATGGGGTCAAAGTTCATCGTGTCCAATGCACGTTCCGCTGCAAATATACACACAGGTGCAACAATGCAAGTCAAACCATAAGTGTTCTCAGCCACAAATGACAACAAATTATCCTTAAGCACAAGGCTACAGGCATTTATATGCCTTCAGCGATTTGTCAAATACAACTTGTGCATCTGCACACACAACGAAAAAGGCTATGTGTTGCAAAAAAAAAATCCCTTTAAAATAAAAACACCTAAAGAAAACACATTCCAGCGTCTACCAAGTGCGGGAGGAAAGCCAGGCATTCCTGAATCATATCTCCGCGCGGATTACATAGATGACTCACCAATGATTTTACCCGAACCAACTTGCAGGAAGCGATGCAATAGATGGCAAGTGGTCGCAAGCTGCCAATCGTACAGTGAAAGAAAACTCGGATATCTAGGCGCGAGACAGCGTGAAACGACTTAGCCTAACTGTTAAGAAGTGGACACATATTAAGGAAGAGAGGCTCATAGGAACAGCCAAGCTTTCTGCTAAGTTCACTGGAAAACAACCATTCTGCTATTTCGCTGGGAAAGCAGCGTTCAGCTACGGTTCATGGTTGGACGCCTACGAACGTGCCCCTCGCGCGATCGAACGTAGGGTTAGTTCGCGCTGCCTTTGACGAGTAGAATACGCGTTCGGAAACGATACAGAAACCTAAAAATTTACCACCACTGGGCACAGGCTCACCTGCAACATGTCCACTGTCACAAATCACGCCCGACCGTGCACTCTGACAAGCGCAGGCGCGGGATATGTGGGTCACTGCTCTTTTAGATCCTTATGGACACTCATTCGCAAGCTAAACACCGAAGAGCACATCAAGTGAAGGCCAGGATCACTAATAAGCCATAAATTGCAGGCGAACTCACCATCGGCAGGCTGTTGGAAGTTGACATATGCGTAGCCAAGAGACCGCCGTGTGATCATGTCCCTGCAAACCCTGATGGACAGCACGGGTCCCGCCGTGGAGAATTTCTCAAACAGCATCGCCTCCGTCACATCGGGATGCAGGTCACCAACGTAGAGCGAAGCCATGGGGTAGTTGGGGCCGCTGGGGTTCATCTTGGCAAGTTAGTTGACTTCGGTGGTGAGCACGTCGCAATTCGAGGGAAACCGCCTAACCCTAACTCTGTCGCGCCAGTTACTTTTTCGACTGAACTTGTAAGCAAGCTCAGGTTTTTTGCCAAAGTTTTGCAATTTTTTTTTAGTTTTTCTGTTTTATAGATTTTTTTGGTATTTTTTAGTACTTACGCGTCGCGTACACAGAATTTACCTATTTCCCCCACGCGAAACGGCCTACCATAGAGTCATAAGGGAAAAGAAATGGCAGAACGGCTGCGCACGTACTATATCACTGCGACTTTGTATCCCTCCGCCATAAAACCTCCACTTTGAGATTTTAATTATTTGCGTAAATCACACCTATACATTATTCCGACAATTTCTTATTGTTAGTGAAGTTGTGATAACTTTAGCTAGCAAGTACCATTTGTATTTGTTCAGTATGCAACAAACTACATTACATGCGGAAGGCGAAAGTGAAATGCCTCGTGACGTCAATGAAAAGGGGTTGCAAAATTTGACGCCACGGACTGCGCGCGCCCGGCACTGCATGCAGTGGCGCAGTGATCGTCGAGATATCGATTGCAGTGATGTTTTTTTTTTTCTCTCTCTCTTTTTTTACCTTAGTTGCCTGCGTCTGCGTTCCATTTTCCGAAACTCGCTGTCACTACAGGGAGGCGCATGCGATTTTCGAAACTCCTTACGGGCAATGCGGCCCACTTGAGTGCAAGATAAACACAAGAGGCATCTGATTCGCTAAGATCAATAATTTTATTATTCCATGTCAACATCTTCAAAGACGTTGGTATATTTGCAAAGATCGCGCAATTGTACTAGCCGCAATATCCTTTCACGTAAACGCTTTGAAACAACAAGCGAGTTACAACAGCGACGATTTTTACAGAAAGAAATGATTGGTGCCGCTAGTTCTTCGGCGACGATTAACGATTTGGTGCCGCTAGTTGTCCAGCAGCGTAACCGGTGAGAATTACAATCGCGCTGCTGCCCCGCTGAAGGCGAACTGAATATCGTTAAGCGTTAATGGGCAAGAGCCCACATCATCAGTGCTGCTTTGCAAATCAACGCATGTAAAAGCTATGTCCAAGCCATAACAAAAATATAAAAAGCACTAATGTGCCAAAGACGTAAACCTGCTGGCAATCAGTGCACATCTGTAGCAGTGCTCCACACAACTCGAGCAGAATGACCTTGAGAAAAAAAAAAATGAGAATGGGGCCTCTAAATGCACCCAGACTGAGAAACAGGTAACAGAAACAAGAAACAATATGGACCCCCCAAGTGAACACACAAGTAGGAAAATGTGAGCTGAGGCACTGTTCATTTTTGATGTCTTGAGTTTTGAAGTCCATTGAAAAAGCAGGTCAGGGGTTATACACAGTTCCCTAAATCACATTGGACCCGGTTTTCGCAAAGCACCTTGATGCCGCTCTGCAGCACAATGGATGCCAAGGCTTGGTGCATGCACAGCAGAAAAAACGGTGCAACCCCTGGTGCCATTCTTTCCACTGCAAGCTCTGGATCGAGGCAGTCACCTAGCTACATGTCTGTAGATGACATTCAGTAGACTATTTCCTCAGTGCTCCTCTTGTTTTTGGACAGCTTCAGGTAGAGGTAATCACCAGCCTTGTCGATGACACTGAGGGCCTGGAAATCAACAAGACAACATTGCAGCAGTTACAATCCGCTGACAAATGTACAAGCAATGCCTGGGCTTCGTGCTCGAAACAGCCACGAAAAGAAAGTCAAGATACCACTTCATTTATTTCTTGCAGCATGAACAATTTCCTACCCCACTGTTTTGTTCAAGTGTGTGTGACAGGCTGTTGTCAGTTAGAGGTCAACCTGTGGCAGCAGACCAGCATTGCCAAGCTGGACCTCCGGTTTCAACTCGTCTTGAGCACCAACCTGGTGATATCATATTTGTGTGCTGTGAAAACTAGAATGACAGATTAGTGACCAAGATCATGGGAGAAAGGTGGCAGCAACGTTTTCCCTTCATAAATTCCAGCCTACTGCAGTTGCAACAAATGCTGACCAAAATGCTTCAGTGGTGCATGCATTCGTTACAAAAATAAATAAATAGATAAATAAATATATATATATATATATATATATATATATATATAATTATTTTTATAACAAATGCATGCACAAGGAAAGAGAAGAAAATGATATCAGTAGCACACTATCACACATTAGCACATGCAGTGCCACTAGAATATAAAACATAGAATGATGCAGTGTGCCACCCTTTATAAACAGTGCTCCTCAGTGAGAGATAAACTGCCTCTTCTCTGACATCATCAATCTTTTTACCTCAAGGAACCTTCATATGCACTTCTCAAAGACCATCTCGCAAAACAATATTGATGACTATGTAAACATTCACTAAATTTATTTGCCCCATGGAGACTAGCCTTACAGCTTTCAGAAATTTTTTTTAATACACATTTCCAATGGGAAAAGTAGGAAATGTGTTACTTAACTTTCTTAACTTTTTCATCTGTCTTTACCGATGAGCACTGTGCATTGTAATATTTGTTTGCTAGATTCATAAATCATTTCTTCGACAGGTACATACCATTGTCTCTAACGTCTATTCACCGACTCTATAAATCACTTCCACGGCATGCCTTTATGCCTCTGTAGAATAGAAGAGGTATGGGCACCTGTCCAACCATGTGATGCCGTTTGTTTGTACCCCTGATGGCTCATAAACATCAACGCTCAAGTAAAGCAATGCCAGCCGGACAAATCTGGCCAGGGATGACGTATCAGTCTGCTAAACTTATCTGATGGAGACCAGCTATAGCAAGAGTGCCAACCCTAACATCACTTTAAAAAAAAAAAATTTATTTGCTCCGTTGTTCTCTTTGCCTTACCTGGTCCAGCATTTCCTTGGTGTGAGAGGCCGACATGCAAAAACGAGCCCGGGCTTCCAAAAGTGGAGTCGCTGGAAAGCCTACCCCAACCGTTGCAACACCTCGCTTCATGAGATAACGCACTAGGCCGCTGCAACAAAACAAAGGAAAGAAAAAATATTAACATGTCAGCAAATACATACCTTACATCAGCATAAGGAAAAAGGTCTCAGTGTAACAAACTAGGCTGTGGATTAAGTACAACACAACATTAATTTATTTCTATCATTACATCCAGCCGCTACGTATAGTGAAAATGACTATTTGACGATTTCCCCATTTCTGCTCCGCTAAATGTTATCCGCATGAGACGGCACTTGTGATTGACCTATGTATTGTGTAGATTAATTCTCAAGTGTTACTTCTGCAGTATAAATAAAGCATAAAAATAATTGAGAATATGAACACTGCTGGCTATGCAACAGCTCTCTCTCTTAAGAAGAGATGCTCAGGCTCGTCACTCTTGGGAACAGCATTGAGACTCACGCAATCTTGGAAGGCAGGTAGAGCATAAGCGGGACAACGGGTGAATCCTCATTGCCATAGATGATGAAGCCCATCTGCTGCAACCGGCGACGGAAGTAGTGCGTGTTGCGCGCCAGTCGCTCGATGCGCCGCTGGCCCTCACTGTCCCCAGTTTCGCCCATGATGATGCGGCACGTAGAGATGATCTGCTGAGCGACAGGGGCAGTCATGCTGGCCGCGTAGCAGAAGCTGTGAGACTGCGCCCGCAAGTGATCGATCACCGCCTGCAAGAGTCGAGCACATTACCCAAGAACTGCGTCAATTCAGGCCACGAAGGAAGGTGCAATCTTCAATACGCTGCAGCAGTTACATAGCACCTGGGAATACTTTCAGTACACACTTAACGTGGATAAAACTGAAGTGCTCCCTGTTGAGGCAGTTTATTCCAGCAATGCAAGCAGCATACTAAAGAGACAAAGACTGCGACACTCTGACCAAAGTCCCATGACAGAAACAGGCATTTTGGAGCCAGCTCGGATGGATGAATGGATGGACGACAACTTTTATTGTCCACATTAAATGGAGGCCCCTTACTCCCCACCCCCGGCACGCAGGCCTAGGGGATGGGGGCTGGAGCCTCCGCGACTAAAGGCTAACAAAGAGATTTTGTTTCTTCGCGGCCTCGGCCCCAAGGCGGACGGCTTGTTGCTGCCGAGCGAGGTCTTTGCTCCGCAGCAGGGCTTCCCAGCTCTCTCTGCTATTGATATTTTCGACTCCAGGGAAGTCTACGCATTCCCATATAATGTGATCAAGAGTACTCCTCTCCCCACATGCTTTACAAAGATCATTTTTATGTTCCCCTGGTAGTACGTGAAAGGCCAATAATGGGTTAACGAAAATTCCGGCTCGGAACCTTCTTCATGGTGGATCGGGCATGAAAAAGAGCGTGCTTGATGTGCGCACTACTTTTCCTCCCGGCCAGGCACATCTCGGCTGAAATGTTCACGTTCGAAGCACCATAAACCTAAACTTCACAAGCAGACATGCCAGAGCTGATGTGCGGCAGTAAGGAGAAGCCCACCTTGGCTTTGCAAATTTTTCTGGTCATTATTACCGAATTTCGAACCGCAGCTTACGAGACAGCTGTTTCATACTTGTTTCCCATTTTTTTTCCACATGCAATGGCACAAAGTATGGGGAACACGGGGGTAAAGAATGGCCAGGATATCATTAAGTCCACATGCCTTTGCAAGGTACTCTCAAGGCTGTCAGCAATTAGCAGCTACATCTGTACACTAATTTTCCCAAAGCATCAAATAAAAATTCATCAAGGCGAATTGTGACCTGTGGTACACTTTTCTTTTATAACACCAAAGGTACGGAATGGTAATGCTCGTACCACAGGAAGCAAAGATATTTCAGAGTGATGTGCATGAAAATTTTCCTCCATACATTTACAAATTTTCTTTCATTGCAGCATATCATATCTTAGCTAATAGAATTCACTCTCTAATCACATAAAGAAAGAGATCCATAATGACCACGAAGAAAAGAAATCTAAAAATGTTTATTCACAAGAATTCTCAGACTTTAACACTGGTGGGAAAACAGGAGAATAAAAGATCCAGAATATAATTTTTGTACATAGCTATATCAAAAACAAGTATTCAAAGTTATGAACTCTTCATACTCTCCGATCAGGGATTAAAAAAAAATGCTCATGCACAACATTTTGGTCTACTCTATAGCAGTATGAAGTTTGACACTGGGTCGTACTTCAGAAAAGTGTGTCCACTATACTGCTGGTGGCACTTTCAGAGACGCAATGCAGTGAATCTCCTTGGCAACGACAAACGAATGTTACAGATGAGCACCTGCTGATGGTCCAGGCTGGACGAAGCAATCGTCTCGGTTTGAACTGAAATAGAACATCAACTTCCTCTTTTTGTACAAAGCTGTCCCTTGCACCTGGAAGGCCAATGACGATGCTACGAAATCCTGAGAACATAGTCTCGTCACTGAGCAAAGTCAATGAGAGGTGAGAAAACCATCTTGGATACCATGTTTGCCATAACCGCTCTTGTTGACAGGCTTTGCGAGAAGTTTAAAGATATTCCCTTTTGCAGATGACGAAAAAAAAGTTTTTCAGAACTGAAGCGTAGCTACTTTTCCAGCAGCAATCAGGATTGCTCAGAATGAAGCTCTTTGCATGCCACCGTCCAAACTGAACATTTTGAATAGGTGCAGTAAGCAGAGTTAACATAACAAAGTGGAGGGCTCTGGATTGACTCTAACCAGCTACATTCTTTAATGTGCATCGACAATGCGCATTACACAGGCGGTTACCATTTCGCCTCTGTGCAAGTTAGAGCAATTTCTGAGAGCACCTTTTTGCTTGTTTCAAGTCTACTCTGCCCAGCAACCCATTGCTCTGACATGAGAAAGCAAAACAGTCTATTTTGAATGCAGAAAAAACATAAAGCTCCATAGAAACTTTATTTGGTGCTTCAATTTTTATTACTTAGTTTAATAGAATGCTGCACTACCACAGCAACTGGCCACATCTTTTTGGACGCACTGCGCAACAACTCACCTTGGACCCAGCAATGTAGCCGCCTGCAGCTCCAAAGCTCTTGGTGAAGGTGCCCATGAGAAGGTCAACGTCTCGTGGGTCCAGGCCAAAGTAGTCTACAACACCACGTCCAGTTGGACCCAGGGCACCTACGCTGTGGGCCTCATCTAGATACACATACGCGCGGTACTTTTTCTTCAACGCAATAATCTCAGGCAGCATCACGATGGAGCCCTCCATACTGCAAGTAAGGAAGCAAGGTCGCAGTCATGGTCGAGCCCCACAGGTGTTGACGTACAGTGACAGACGGCAGTTAAATCTCCCGTCTTATGGTAAATACACAAGTAAAGTGCAGCGCGAAATGGAATCCCTTTTGCTTTTTCTCTCAAGCAAGAAAGTATGTACGTATTATGGTTCTGCGGCATAACCTGGGCATGAAGTTTCATACACAAATATGTGCCAATTCATTTATTTAATTTTCAGGCCATGAAGCATTGAAGCATTGCAGCAAAAAATGGTAACCTAAACAGTGCAAAAAATGTGCTAAAAAAAAACAGTGTTATGAGAATACAGAATTGTAGAGCCCTCTAGAACTTGGTGTTATCCATGATGGTTACAAAAGCAGCACAAGTATGGTTCTAGTCTTCATTTCTTCATACAATAAAGAGTTCATCCAAGCAATCAAGCAACCCAGTGTCAGGATTGTATACGAATGTATACAACCCTGACACAGGTGTGAACTGTGGCCCTCCAGTACACTCTTGTATGCGGAACAAACAAGCTGTGAGCACGTAATTAAACTTTTTGCATTCTTTCCACAATGCAGCTGTCAGTTGAAATTTACTTAACACATAATCTGCTAATTACAGTGCAGTCCACTTATAACAAAAAATACCAGATATAATGATCAAAGATCAAGTTCTTGAGATTTATAATTTTTCCCATTGCCCCTATGTAAAAATAAACCAGATATAATGATCGATTATCGGCGGTACATCGGATATAACGATAGCTTTATCGCCGCCCGGTAGGTGTTTACCATAAAAATTTGACTGAATATTCAATAAAAGATAAAATATTAAGAAGACAATAACGTGCAAACTCGACATATGCGGCAAAAACGGAACGAAATGAGCACTATCATCATCGCAATCGCAGCCACGCAAAGGGTGCAGCGATTGTATCGCTATCGCCGATTCTGCGTCTGTGGAAAATGACGGCGACCACATTGACGGACAGCACGATAGCTGACGATATGAAACGCCAGATTTATCGAGATTTTCGGGTAAGCCTCATGAAAAAATACGGACATTTGCACTCTACGATTTTATTGATCATCAAGGCTGGGGATGTTCTTCAGTTCCTCCAGTCGCTAATCGGTTTCATGTATGCTAGAAGGACTGCCACCAGCGTACATGCTAATGGAAGCGATGCTCACAGTGATTGTCAAGCTTCAGCTGCTGCTCAAGCGAGCGCAAATTTCCAACTTCTTTAAGTATGCTTAAGTTATTTTAAGGTTATTGATGTATACTGTAATAATCAGTCTTTAGTGCTCTTTACGATGATAAGCATTGCTCAACCCAACTTACTCATCGCTAGTAAGTAGACAAGCCTACATGCATGAGAAAATATGTGGGTGTGCTTTTTTTTTTCCTTTCTTGCCGAGCCAGCTATAACGATAATCGGTCATAACGATCGGATTTTCAGGTTTTCTCAATATTGTTATAAGTGAACTGCACTGTAGAAACTTGAAAGCCACAACAGGTATTTGGAAATGGACTCGCAATAAAGAATTGCGCCTCCATTCAAACATCGCCCAGGTGTTAAACTGAGCTCTTTGAACCCACCTGTACACCCCCTCTACAATGATGATTATCTTTTTCCATGGCCTGTGGGTTCGTGGCTGCCCCTCGACAATGGCATCTCGCAGTTTTCGCTCGAGGTCCTTCATGTCTGCAGCAAAAAAAAGAAGAAAACGAAAAAGGCTCATGAGGCACTTTTTTTAAGCTGACATTCAAGCCTCATGGTCAGGGCTATTCAAAGTTCCTCATTGCACAACAAATGTTAACAATAACAAGACATCATAAGCAAACAAAAGAAAAGTATTGCCATTCGTCGCAGGTTGTGTCAGTTGGTATTTTAGCCCAGCAGTCCGTTAAGTATCAGTAATGCTGGCATCAGACAGCACACGGGCCTGTTTGTACAGTATTAGACCGTAAGCTGTACTACCCGAGGCGCAACTTCAGATTTCGCCTCGGTTTGTAGCAATGACCTTGACCTTTGACCTCAAACCCCTTCCCTTCTGACGTGGCTCAGGTGTATAGCAAGAATTCATACAGATACTAAACTTTTCCTTCCCTATAAACAAATTTGCAAATTAAGTGTAGGCGTCCACCAAAAAGTGAGATACTGTGCCTCCTTTCCCCGAAAATCAAGTTAAACAATGTCTTTTTAAATTATCACAAAACGAAAAGGTGCACTATCTGCTTGGCGCAGCTAGAGCGCACCCCTAATTCAAACCGTCAAACTATTTACAACCTTAATAAACCACGCTTTACCGAGCTTTTGCTCATATTACACTAGATACAAGCCATGATTAAAACCCCACCATTTTTTCGCCTCGATCATGAAATATGCCCAGTATCAAACCTGAGAACCCGGAATCAGCACCTAAATGCCAAAGCCACCTGACCCACAGCAGTGCCAATTGAATCTGTTCCAGCAGAAAACTTTTCTAGCTCTCCACATACAATGCTCAAATGTTTTAAATTACAAAATCCGAAGTGGGAAAGAGGTCGACATATCATCGAAAGCAAACCATGGCACCCTCAATAAATTGCTAAACAAAAGAAACATCCGGTGTACTACAATTTAAAATTTGGCGGTTACAATTTTATGTTTGCTCTCCCTGCTGCACCCTATGACAGACTTACAATTGCATAAATGTGGTAATTAACAACCTTGTGAATGGCACACGCTCTTCCACTCATTTACTGGTCTAATCCATTCCGATTCACTGATCATAAGAATAACGAGATGCCATGGGGTGCATTGGCACACCCCACTAGGGGAGCCAATGATGATCACGGTGATACAGGTCAATTCCTAGAGGATACTCGGGTAGCTCCAAACAACCAGTTCAGTGAATGGTCCTAGTCTTGCAGACTGCACAAGCTCGGCGATGAACGTTGTTGCCGGGCAAAATTATGTCTTTCACAGCTCAGCATCTCTTAAGGCACAGCCAGCACTTTTTTCACCTAGGCGTGAATCAAACCAAGGGGGGCGAAAGAACATTACTGTTGTGCTTGAAGACCCGAATGGTGGCCCCTGACAAGCGGCAGCCCAGGATGAGAGAGGCATGGTTGAGCTCATCGCTCAGCAGGAGGCAACCTTTCTGCGCCAGTCCAGGGATGTTGGTTGAGTTAGTGGCAAAGCCCATGCCCACCGTCAAGCAGGCCTCCACACCGAGGAAGCGCGCCATCAGCTCCTCCAGCTCCTGGTGGATGGCCAGGGTACCTGCACCAGAACCGCACCGGGGGCATCAATATAACCACACTGAGAATTCCAAGCGGCCTCCTACCCCTCATCTCTTGCTCATGACAAATACTTACGTGGGCGCCAAGGGAAGTTTTCAACCAGCTGGATCCAAAAAAATAAAGGACACCATTAACCCCTGCTTGCCAAACATATTTCTGCCGTTACAGCACAAAACGTTAAGGAGAAATTGCGAGAGCCAAAAGGTGACAATTATAGCCCGGTAGTAATCACACTATAATATGGCACCTCTTCACAATGTCATCGTCCTGCCTACACTCTGCTGGTTAATTGGTATCACTGAAGAACTGTTACTGCGTGTCAAAGAGCCAGTCTTGTGTCCAGTCTTGTGTTCACTGCTTTGATACAATAAAGTAACAGCACTGAAACGGTTCAAATTAAAGCCTCACCATTTAATTAAGCATAGCTTGTTATAGGATGGCATTAACCCTTTCCCTCCCGCTGACAAGTATAGTCGTCATTAGATTCTGTAACTATATACTCAATAACGACTACAGTCGTCATGCGCCAAATTTGCTCAAGCAGCGAACCAATGACGACTATGCTTGTCCTATTGCATCTAGTTGCGGTTTGTGACACTAGATGGCCATACTTGTCCACGCTTTTCTAATTGTGTGTTGCCTTTAGTCATATTCCCGCCTCTAACAGCAGCATGCGAAAAATGGCTGCCCCTGTGCCGCACGTGAGTGAAAGCTCGCGCAAAAGAAAATATTATGGCGACTCCTCATCAGATGATGACAGTTCTGTAGAGTTGTACTCGGATACGGAAAGTGGCGTGTTTTCATTTGAGGACTCTGACGATTCTGTGGCTGTACCGGACAATGTCGCAGCCCCATAGATTTATCAAATCCGCCTGCTGCACCGCCGCGTCTCCTGCTCTCTCAAACGCCTGGGATAGCTGAAGTTTCTTATTTTATGTGCGGTTCACATTTTCTTCTTCATGTTCATTTTTTATTGTGTATTGAACTCTGCAAGATACTTTTTCGCAGAATACTGTTGTCTTGTAGTTAAGCCTTTAAACTACATGTTCTATGTATGTAAAAGGCCAGTGTCTGGCCCACCTTCTCCTAAAAAATAAATGAAATAAAAGAATAAATGTTTTCATGCCAAAGTTCAGTGATACTCACAGTATGGTTTTCTGTGCTATATGTATCCGGACTATCTTCTAGCTGCAAACTGCCTCCATTTTCGCGAGAAGAAAAAGATAAATAAACCACTATCGCTAAAGTTAATCTGGGCCACAAGGACTGTCAATGCTATAAAATCCCTTCGACTCTCAGTTTGCCTGCCACACTAAGCGTGCTTGACAGATGCCTGAAAATGTGGCTGCTGCTCTTCTACAATGACATAACCGAAATCAGGCACAGGACCTGTGAATGGCAACAAAGGAGGAACTTGATGACCTGAAGTAACCAGGCAGTCGACCATAGAATAACACAATTGACCATAGAAAATTCAAACCCAAAGCCAAGCAAAATTATTTTCCAATAAAGCAGATTCAAATTAGAGCAGCATTTTTTGTATGTTTGATATTGATGGGACTAAAGCCTTAAATAGAAATAGAAAAAAAAAAAAACAAGAAACAAAAATTAGATGTTGAAACTGCAAGTTCAAATCAATAATAGCTAATGGAAAAGTAACTAAGGCTTCAATGCACCAAACATGGCTCTAAGTAGCAAAATGTGCAGTAACTGTTCCACTTGTACCAGATTCTTCAAATGCACTGAGAGGAAAGAAATAAAGGAGAAAGAGAAAAGGTAGAAAACAGGTTTAGCATCAAAGCTGATCCTTATCGAAACATAGCACTTGTTGGAATGGCAGCTGTGATGCAGCATGCCATAATCTTCAGATGGAGATGATTATCAAGCAATGGTTGATGCAGACATGATTTTCATATTGACAACATACGTTTTTTTAAACTATTACTCGAAAAAAAAAAAACAAAAAAAAAAAACGCAAGAACTCACAGAATCACTCTAATACAGACATTATCCACTACTCGCAAGATAGTTCAGTGGTTATGATTAATTTAAAAAAAAGTAAACGATGCAACAGCTCCTGAGAGAATAATTCATGCAAAAAGCCCACACTATGAGTACTATACAACCCAATGCAAGTATGTGATCTTGACAATCTGCCAAGTAATGGGACTAGCAAACCCACCACCATTCCCTAAAATCACAGAAGCCTGATTTAGAAAAACAAAAAACAAATAATGAACCCAGCGAATTGTGAAAAGAGACATTTACGAACCCAGGGCAACAAGCTGCCCAGGAACGTGGCCACAACCTCAAAGCCCCTGCCACAAAGGTACATTGTCATAAATGCAAATGTAGCCATAACCTCAAAGCACCTGTCATAAAGGTATGTTGCCATAAATGCAAAGGACAGAAATGAAACAGAGCAAACCTATTTCACACACCTAACTCGTGACGACTGCTGCAGGTGCCACTGCCGTAGCGTTCGATGGACTTTTGTACTTCGTCAACAACGGGTCCTGAATTTTCAGCGAAGCCTAGGTAGTTGTAGGATCCCATATTGATGGCCTTTGTCACAGTGCCTGGCATTCTAAATGGCAACAAAACAAAGCAAATATCAGAAACACGAAGCAGATGCATGACCCTAAGTCACCGTACCCTCAATACAGTCTAGCTGCATCCCGTCCAATAAAAAACAATACTCACAGACAGCAGCCAATGCAGCAATACATTGCCACAGTTACAACCCAAATCTCTGCAACTTGCTTTGCCCATACACAAGCTAATAAATTCCGTGAACCGTTACAGACTGAGGTGGTCGAAATTTTCGAAGCCCTCAACTACGGCACCTCTCACAGCCTGAGTCACATTGGGACATCAAAGCCCGTAAAATAAACCAAACCATATAAAAGCAGAAAGCCAGTTCAATCTGGAGGGCAACACTGCTAAGCAGATTAGAATATACAATAAAAGAAGTCGAATAAGACAAACATAAACCATCAGTCGGATGAATAAGCTAGCATGGCATAAGGTGACATACACAACTAGCCATGGCACTAGCCAAAAGTGGGTGCCCATGACAATCACTGCTGCAGCCATACCCATCATCATCAGCTATGTCAACTGCAGCCCATAGTCCCCTCTGAATGCTCTCCAACTCTTGTGGGCATCCTTACCTCTTCACTCGACTTGCTGCCACCACCTTCCCCCCAACCCAAAAGGCTGCTGCCTGTCTGTTCGCCACATTAAGTGCCATGCTCAGGTCCATTTTCCGCTCTTGATTTCTGCTAGAATACCACTGCCTCGAATTCTCCGACGTACACTACTCTGCCACTGAAGCTTACCCCATGAAAGGCTGCAAATGATAGTACCGTGAATTCAGCTTTCGCATGCTACATTTACTTTTCAACAGAAGTCGCTACCCGACGTGAAAGAGGCGAACATCTTTAGAACACACCTCAGAGTTCAGGAGAATGGCACAACGTGACTTACACAAACGTCCAATTGTTGTCATAGCTGACACGATCCACAAGGTCAATGACAGCACCAGGCACGCTGCATATGGGCTGGTTTAGGCAGTCGCGAATGCGTCTGTACACATTGCGTGTGTAGAAGCTCTCAAAGCTCTGGTAGAGTGGGACGTAACCCTGTGAAGAAAAAAGTAAGTATGCTGCTTGAGCACAATTTGCTAAGGCAAGGTCACACAAAGCTGACACACATCCAACCAGAAAGTACAGCACATGGTCCAAAGCTATCACAAACTATAATCTGTAAATGCCTGAAAATAAAGCTACTCCTATGACATCCATCTCTTGAAGCTGAACTGCTAAGTACAGCATGCTTCCTTGACCTACAGCCATAATGCTATCACGTGAAAAAATATTGCTAGTGCATTGAGATGCTTAGTGGCAAACAAATAACACCAAGAATGTAAAACGTTTCTTGTTACAGTGATTGTGCCTTCACCAATAGTAAAAAGAAAGAATGCCATGAACAATCTCCACAGTGTCGCACATTCTGATGTCATAACTATGCGATGCATAACACGATCACCATGACCATGTCTCATATCAACGAACGTGCAAAGTCTGGAAGGCTTGCCACACAGTTCTGGCTAACCAAAGAAAGTCAAAAATGTGTTTCAGCTATTTGGGGAAGCCTGTGGTGAGTAAACACAACAAACCAATCATGCAAGGGATTATCTTCATTTTTTCAAATGCCAACAGACTGTGTATACTTCAAACATCACTGGTGCTTGCCTTCCGGTCCAGCTCCGAAGAACTGTGCGTCTCCTCGAGCCCCGTGGAGCGCATGAAGTCCCGAATGTGACCAAAGATTCCAAGAATGACATAGCTCAAGTATGTGCTCAGTGCCATCAAGAGGGGAGTCTCCTCAAAGTAGTCCTTGCCCCGGGTCCTCGGCTTTTTTTCTTCATGCTGGGAAAACAAAAAAGAAAGAAAACTTACCCCTCCTGTCACATCAGATACAGCCAACCATGAATATAACAGTAACCATGAGCTGCTGAAAACTCGCTTCTGGAAGCACTGCTAAACTATTTGCATGCTATATTAGCTTGCACAGTTATTATTTACTTATTTAGCGCTATTTACTCAGACACAGTGATGACACATGGATAAGTAGAATAAGCTGAAGATGATTTACATGCACAATGAGCACGCACATACCATGCTTGTCAAAACGTATAACCCCCCCATTTTACAATTTCTTAAGAAAAAGAGTGGATCCAGTATGTGGGCAAATAAAAATTATATAGCCCAATCACATGAACTTTATCAATTTTTAGGGTAGTTCCTTGAACTATGCGCTAAAGTTTTATTTCGCAGTATCTAAAGTTTAATTTCCTGAATAAAGAAATACATGTATAATGGTGTTTGGCTCCGAGTAATTTGCAGTTCATTAGCGGTGTTCAGGTTATTTGATGTCGATGACGCTTTCACTATGCTTCCTTTTTCATTTTGACATCTTAAATGACTGCGAACTCCAGCCAGATTAACTGTAACCGCTGCTATTTTTATTTTATTCCTGCATGCATGCTGATTCTTTCCTTGCTTCAACATTTGTTCTCTTCGTCCCACCTTTCTGCTGCCTCCTCTATACATGTCAATTCAGAATATAATTCAGAGTTTTTGAGATTCAAATGCGCGTCCCTAATCATGCAGCAGTTCATCTTCCTTTGTAGAATACAAGGTACCCTCTACGCAAATGCATAAAATCGTAAATTATTTTACATGTCTCTGTCGAAGGCCCAAGGCAACCCAGAGGCACAAACAAAAATTTATCCCTATCACACTGGCTAACCACCAAGTCATGGCTACGATGGCTAATGGTTCAATTAGTGATTGCTATGCTGATTTATTGTACGGCCTGCGGTGGCTTGCTTTTGCCAAATTTTTTTACCAATAGTAAAAAGTCTTCGGACACACCAGAGATGCGTCCATGAGTTCATATCTAAAGATGAAATCACATTTAGCAGCGCATACATCTTCTTTGTTTCAGTTGTGCGTATGCAGCCGAGCGCTGCGATATGGAAGCTCCGTACAAAGCTCTGTCACAGCACGCAATGTCGAACACAAAGCCCATTTCGAAAGAAGCACAGCGACAAGAGTGGCACTTGTGTGACCTCAATGCCAACAGCAAACAAAGAAAGCAACATAAATGGAGCCGACGAAGCGCAACGTCCCGCTTCATTTACCCCCAGCAAGCCAATGCACCTACCACAGCAGTACCGCATTTGGGTATGATGGTTATTTGATGCAAAAAGGATCTCAGCAAACGAATAAAATTATAAGAACAATACCACAGCCAAAGCTTCCTCTAAAACTGCACCTAGAAATGTACAAAAAGAAAATGACAAGGAATGAAATGAACTCTGAAACAATGCACAATGCATACCAGATACAACTAGCACACGAGTATTAGTGTGAATATGACTAAAGATAAGCTTGGATAAACTTGTGGGTGCTCTAAAGACTACAATGAGTGCAACACTACCTGCTATTTTCTATAAAATCTTTGCCAATTAACTTTAACACTGATTGGCCCAAGCAAGGACACTATGTATAAAATAACTAAAAGTTTCAATGTACATAAAAGATAAATGCCCGACACTCTAACTGTGATTTGTATGAATTATATGAATCAACAGGAATAAAGTGCCTACGATTTATACTAGCCATACATATGAAGTCACGTTAAAATACTTGATATGGGGTGCATTACCTAATGAACTCTCACTTTAAGGAAGCCACTAAGTACTTAACAGGTTAACATTGAGTGCAAAACTACAACAGAAAAAAATGCAGTTTCTTGAAAAGTTTTTCGCAACAGCTCCACTCCAACATTTTTTAAAAATGAAGCACGCAGCAGTGCAATGACAACAACGCCCTAGCGTAAAGAGAGTGCATATCCACTCACTTCCCATACGAAGAGTTGTATCAGTAACAACGCTTGATTAACCCAACCACCAAACAAAAGAGATGCCAAACTACCTTTATTTGCAGCTAAAAACCTGTTAAAATTGAATGGCCTCCACAGAGAGGATGTACAGCTATGCTCCATTAATGAACACAATTTGAATAACAGACAGGTTTCCCGAGGACCAAATGTCAATTCATTTATGCCTCAATATACAGAGTGCCGAAAGCAAAGTCTTGGATGCCTCAATCAAACATTTCCTATCCAATAATTTATTGCAGGACACCTACAAAAAGACATTGCAAGGACCCTAGCGCCTCATTTACAGCCTTTTTATGTTTGCTGATGACATGCACTGAAATTCCAAGATGCCCAGTCAATCGGCCTTTCTGTTAGGTACAATATAGTGCATGATGGCCCGCAAAGAAAGCTCTCTCAGTAGCCCAGATTCCTCAGACAGCAGCTGTATGCACATGTTAGTCGTTTAGGAGGGGTGCCGTTATACAATTCAACATCATCCCATGCTTCCTGGCCAGCAAGACATTTCAAGTAGCACTCCTTTTATTTAAATATAATGAAATTTGAGAACAACACACTTCAGGTTACCAATGTTTAAGCTTAACTGAATGCAATTTTTTTTTCTTGACTATATTACAGATGACTTACAAACAGTTTTGCTCGGGAAGGCAAAATTGTTTAGTGCCCCACATGTGCTTTCTGCATGTTGTTTCTGGGGGGTGGCCACATTTAAAAGGAATGCCTGTACATGCAAAATAAACAGCAAAAACAAACCTTCCAAGCATCCAAGGAAATTCTCAAGTAATTGCTGCATTAAATTTACAGAAAATATCTGAGACACCAATTTTACACCAGATTATAAAGCAAGTAATTTTTGCTAAAATCGTGCAACTAAATCTGATTGCTAATTAAAGCAAACCGCATAAGAGTAACTTATCTGAGGCATTCTCATTCTAAAGTTGTCAGTGACTAGCTTTTTCTCATTTGTGACCTTCTCTTCCGTAAAAAATTCTGAAGACGAGACAGCCCCATCTGTTTGTTTATTCTTTATAGAAAAGCGTGAAAAAGTATGGAAGACATTAATTTTGCCACATCATGATTTAATATTTGCTTATAACATTCTGTAATTATTTTCTACAACACATTTGATCATCCAACTGAAACCAAACTGTAATGTTGATTACAGATGTAACGCATACCTGGGCAGAATTTCACCCTAAGAATTACATCTCATGGTAAGGCTATACACGGCCCTCATTGAATCAAAGTGAGTAAGTTGGCAACCCTCCAATTAATGAAGTAAACATGCAGAACTGTAATCGACTACAAAGAAAATTAACAAATCAACCTTTCCACTTTAAAACCATACCAGATGGCAGCACTAACACAAGGTGTAAAACAATAAAGATGTACAGCAGCATCGATGTGGAGGAAAAAAATAAAAGTTCCATCTGATGCAAAGGCTGTCATGTTGTTCTGAGCGAGTGGCTGGCATTTAGGAGCTGTCATGGAGGAAGCCTTAATGACACTCACTGCCAAGCACACTTGGTGGCTATCAAATTCAGCCCACTTACTTCAATCAGCCTGTGTGTGTAGGTTTTGTAACAGCTCTACAACAGTTGGAGTGTCATTGAATGTTTGGTTGGTTTGTAGGGTTTATCGTCCCAAAGCGACTCAGGCTATGAGAGAGACAGTAGTGGAGGACTCCGGAAGTTTTGACCACCTGAGGTTGTTCAACGTGCATTGACATCGCACAGTACAGAGGGGTCTTGTATTCGACGGAGGCGAAAAGCAGCCGACGCGGCCAGGATTCGATCCCACATCCTTGGATTCAGTAGTCCAGTGCCCTAACCACTAAGCCACCACGACATGGCACATTGAAAGTGATAATTTGGATAACTAGAAACCGACGTAGTTATACCTCAGCTGCTTACGAACACTGCTTGATTTATAATATCAGCTTTATGTAAGGAACAAAGTATGCAGCTTTATAAGGTGATAAATTGGGTACGCTTAGCAAAATTTTAGTCATTCTGCATCAAATTTGCTCAAAGATCTTTATGTGAAACTTTCAACATATCCTCCGTACTGTTTGGACTTTACATTTCCTACATCTTCATCTAATGCTGGAGCTGCCAAATCCAAAAGATACTTTCATTTATAGTGTGGCCCCTGGCAGCCAACAGAGACGACAATACTAAGCGCCCCCCCCCCCCCCCTTCCCCCCATACTGAGAGCACTCAATGAAAATGACGCTGCACTTGCCATCTGACAAAACTGCAAGTAGCAATGAGCTGCTAGTATCGAGCCCAGATGAAGCTAGGAATTACTCCATGAACTTGACAGATAACCCTCCACATCGCCGCATGCGGGCAAGGTCAGTGGCGAGACGCAGCAGCCTCTCTTCAGCTAGCCTCTCATGCAAAAAGGCGAAAGACGACACCCGCACAGTGCGCCGGCTATCAGCAGCCCACAGATAGAAAGAGTACCGCGCGATATCGCACCGCGTCATTTCCTAAATGTCGCGCACCGCAGCGCCGACTGGATGGTTGAGTCCTGAATGGAGCAGCATGCACAACACAAAAAAGCGCAAAAATATTTACAAACAGACAGACAGAAACGTGCAGTAACTGATAATATGAAGTCATAAAACAAGATCTGAGACAAAGTCGTGTACCTGCTTGGGCATTTAACAATATAACCGGAGTTCCTGCGAGGTGCCGACAGCGGCCAGCTTCTCAGGCGAGCGCCGCAAGGATCTTGCTTCGAAGAACGTAACATCGAGACTTATTGGAGAGCATGGTGGAAAGAAGCAGGGCCCACGATGTGCGGTAGAGCAAAGGCGAACCTGGACGGGCATGCGCCGCGCGATCACGCCTGTCATACCGATGCGATTCCTAAGTAACAACAGAAACAGAAAACTACTGGGCGCAAGGGGCCAACCTTGCTTCTACGTGCCTGCTGTGCACATGAGTGGCTTTCAAAAGGCCGAACGAGGACAGTCGAAAAAAAAAATAATAAAACCCGACAGGGAGGAACGTTTGGGCCGGCGATCGCCGACGCTCACCTCGCGCCAAGGTTTCTGTAAGCCGAGGAGACCTCGTTCTGTCAATGGTCCGCGGAGATGAACGGCACACTTTCAGGCTCGCGGCGTGCTGTCCATGCGCAGCTCCGATGCAGGGCAGGGGGCAAGTGCGTGAGCGTGACCCGTAAACAGCCCGCCTATGCCGCTATCGCACGATCGACAACATAACAGTATCAAAAAGACCGTGTACTACCTGGCTTACGTTTCCGGAGCACCTCTGCCGGGGTGCAGCCCACTGATGCGCTGGGCTACTGAGCACGTACCTTGGCATTTGCTTCATTCCTTAGCGTTCCACTGTGGGCCACACCGTTGCAGTAGCTTGTGGTTTTTTCCAGTATTTCTGTGTCCTCTTCTTTAAGACCCATGACTACGTTTCCGATTGCTTAACGTGATACGATTAGTTTTTGCCGACTGGGAGGTGCCGGGCCCGGGCGACAGCTTAGCCACACATCTCCACCTGGCGCGCTGGCGCGTGATGCTTGATGTCTGCCGCAATGCCGCTGAGACACAATGAAAAGAGTTTCAGATATCACTTTAAAAAAAAAAAAAAAACTTTTTGTTGCAAAATAAAGCACGACTATGCATTTTATCAGCAGCAATTAAAGCAAGCTTTTTTTTTTTTGTTCACAAGATTTGACAAGGATGAATAGAAAGAATAAATACAAAATGGCAAATGTTCGCCATGCATGATTGCCTCTCGATGAATGCGCATGACAATTTTTGTTGATGTCAAAAAAAAAAAAAAAACATTATTCGCGTAACACTTGAAGGTTTCTACATATTTTTCTTGTTTCTCTCCGTTAACCAAAGTACCAGCAGTACAACCGGTACACCGGTACAAAAGTACACCATTGACCTTGAGTACACCACAACCCACAACCACAGCGCGGAGCAGACGACGCAGTGTTTTTGGCGCGCAAATTAACTTGTGCAGCCAGTGCCGCATTTATTGATCTCGTTATAAAAATTGTCTTCCACGGTTTAATATTGCCCGGGACAGAGTAAAGCTATCAGCAGTTAAAATAGCTAGGGTTGTTAAATGAGGCTGTGCACTTTTCCCTTCTTACCTCGTTTCGAGTGTTTATATCATGTTTCTTGTTGCTCTGAAGAATTATTTACAGTAACCAAGCAATGTAATAGTTTTTAATACGGTTATGAAGAATACCGCACTCAACGAGCGAGCTAAATTAAGAGTACAACGTCCCGTATAACTACAGCTACCGGTGTCATCATACACAGAAAAAAAAAAAGGAAAAAAGAAAAAGAAAGAAAGAAAAGAAATGCAATCGTGCCGAAGTTGCTCACGAGCCGCCACAATTTTCCTCTCTTCTTTTTTTTTTTTTTTCTTTTTTTTTTTTTTTAAGCGTGCACGTGCGCGAATGTGTGCAAAAATTCAGAAATATGATACATGTTTCTTCTCTCACTTCGCAGCATTTAACAGCTAGCACTACAGTCAGTTTGTAATGTCCCAACTGCTCCTTTTTATTTGCTTCCTTTGTGCAATGTGTGTACTCGAGAGTGACCGAGCGACGTGCCTTATTGGCGACATATGCGTGTCACCATCCCCGGAACATAATTTTTATCGTCACGTTCCGAGAAGCCCGCCGGCCATTGAACCGGGGTCAGACGCGGTCGACGAACGCGTTGCAGTCAACAGCGACGTATCCTACTAGCGAACGCTGTCAGGGGACTGACCACATTGACCACATCTCGTTCCACAAGTTCCGCTTCACGCTAAAGTGGCTAAAGTAGCTGAAGTGACATGACAGATGCACGCTTCAGTGCGCCCTTTCTTTATGATCCTCTTCCGGCTTTTCCATTGGCGCGAAAACCGCATCACACGACTTTTATCTCAGGCGCAGAAGACTAGCAAACTCGTCGCTTGATGGAGCCATGTGTACTGTAGTGGGCTAGCGCGCCAAGTTTGCATTGCTAGAGCAGAAATGCGAAAGGCGAAATCGACACAATCAACACATCTCGAGCGTTAGTTACGCAGAGGACGTAGCAAGTGCCAACACCACGGCTTAGGGAGCTTCAGCCTCCCTCGAAATTTTTGCTTATTGCCATGCGGCGCCAACACGTCCCTTTCCCATCGCCTTCATCCTCTGCATACGGCGCTGCTTCCTTCCTTTTAATAATAATAATTGGTTCACAGGAAGGGAAGGCGCAGTATCTGTCACACTTGTTTCTGTGGACGCCCGAACCGCGTCGTTGGGGAAGGAAGGAAGGTAGGAGTTAAAGTGGAAAGGGAGAAAGAGGAGCCGTAGTGGAGGACTACGGAGTAATTTCGACCGCACAGCACACGGACGCCTCTTCATTTCGCCTCCATCGAAACGCAGCCGCCGCGGTCGAAATCGAACCCGGGTACTCCGGCACAGTAGTCGGTCGTCTTACCACTGCACCACCGCGGCGGGGCAACCTTCGTTTTGCCTGTCCTTTTTTCCTGTCTTCTTTTATCAACGCAACACTATAGCCGAACATTTCGAAGTCTCCATGCCACAAAATAAACTTCCAAGAAACATCCGTCCCGGAGATCGAGGCCGATTATCGAAAAAGACGCCTTCCCGAGAGACGACTCCAAACAACGTGAACCCGATAAGAAGCAAACTTCCTGTATGAGAGAAAAAAAAAAAAAAGACGCCAGCCGCATCGCTAGCTGCACCTGCACCCTTTTCAACTCCCACTCCTTTCTCCTGCCCCCTCCTCCTGCATTCGCCTCTCATCACCTCAATTCTTTCCTTTCGCTGCATTACAGGCACTGTGCTGCATAACAAAGCCCTGTACGACATCCCTGAAGAAGGAATTCGCCGAGCCGACTCCCGAAGCGTCGGGTTTCTTGTAATAAAAACGTTGGTTGGAGAATTCTCAAGTTTCACGAGTCCCTGGACGCGAGCGCGGGAAACCGGAGGGACCGAGCACGAACGAGAAAAAAAAATCCTTCGTTCTGTCTGTCCTTTTTTTTTTTTTTCTCGTTCGGGTCTGTTCCTGTCGAATCACTGCCCTTATTCCAAAGGGAGGAGCGTCTGCACTGACCATGTGTCTCCTTAGCAGGATCGTGCACATCTAGCACTGGGCGAGACGGAAGTAGCTGTTTCCTTTGCTCGAACGCTTGCTGTTGGGGAAGGTCACAAACGAAGTCCCGCTTTTTGACACCAAAGGGGTAAGCGGCTGAAGAATGTCCGCAATGTTGGGTACGAAGCGGAAAATATATGTAGCCATTCCGGGAATGCTTTGCAACTCGCTTCTATTAGTGCGACTGGTCATTTTTAAGATGGCTTCAACCTTTTTTTTTTCGTCGGGTTTGATTCCGTGCTGGTCAAGCTTGTGACCTAGGAATGTGAGCAGGTCGATGTAGAATAGGCATTTGTTCTCGTTTGGCGTCACACCTGCCTCAGTTAGCCGTTGAATAACGGTTCCAAGTGTCTCGTTGTGCTCTGTTTCGTCTGATCGAGGCCCAGGTAAGGATACCGTCCATATGGCATACAACTCTGTTGACATCTTCCAGAATTTTTGACATCTGCCGCTGAAAGAGCTTAGGATCGGACGCGATGCCAAACGGAAACCTGTTAAAGGAAAACCTCCCGAATAGCGTGATGAAGGAAGTCAGCTTCTTACTGTCTACACTGAGTGGTATCTGCCAGAACCCTGAACTGGCATCAAGCTTCGAAAGCACCTTGGCCCTGCGAAGCAGCCCGAGTGTATGCTTGATAGACGGAATCGGATGCCACTCTCTCAGGATGTAACGGTTGAGTTCAGTGAAGTCCACGAAGGTTTTGACATCACCGCTTGGTTTTGGGACTACTACCATAGGTGCATACCATTAGTCGGCTCATCAACAGGTGAAATAACACCAATATTTTCCATTCGGTGCAGTTCAAGCCTTCTTTTCTGGTAGAACAGAACTGGTATGCGGCGGGGGGAGCTCGAAGCAAATAGTTTCGCAAGATCACGCAAGCGAATGAGGTGCTATCTTGGTAACTTGCCGAGGCCTTGAAACAACGAAGGAAATTCGTTTCTTGGGCTCACCTTCCTTGCGATGGCGTTGACGAAGGTTAGCATCTGCAAGTCTTTGATGGCGGGCTTGCCGAATAAGGGAGTGTGGACATCTTCCAGCGCTTAGACGTCTTGGAGCGTTTCACGTCCACTGTCGGCGAGATGAAGACGCCTACATCTTTGGCTGCAAGAAGTCTCCCGGACCTTAGAGCTGCCGAGGAGTAGACGGTCACGGAGGCTGATGTCGGAGCACGCTGAAAGTCATAACTGGGAGGAGAGATTCGTCGCCACCTGTGTCGGCGCCCATCAAGTAAGGCAGGGAGCCTGCTTAGTGCATTTTTCTAAACTTTACTGCGACTAGCCTTAACTATATTTTGGAGTTGAACTGTTACCTCACATACGTTTTTCCCCTTATTCATCGTCCCCGCGTATCAAGCCTTCCTCCACTAATAAAAGTTCATTCATCCATACCAGGCGAACACTGGCACAAGCCCGAGACACGCACGTGTCATTCGCAGCGAGGAGCACGCAGCAGCGCAGCCAACATAACCGGCCTAGTTACTGCATGTGGCTACTGCCTACAAAAGCGACCGTGTGCTGTTTACATGGACCTGACAGCGAAAGGTCGAGTTGGGGAGTTGAGTTGAGTGGACTTGACCCGACCGGGTTTACATGAATCCGACCCGACGAGCGGAGAACCGGCTCTGGACGAGCAGCAATTACGGCGTCATCTCGCATCGAGACGAAGAATTAACAAGCGGCACCCAATTACGGTTTTTCCTCTGCGCATCTCTAGCGTTCTCCGTACTGTTCTCCTCTCCCTCTGTGCCTCCACTCAACCTGACAGCGTTTACATGCTTCTTGCAGTGGGGTCGAGTCCAGTCAACCCACCCCCTGCACGGGAGTTGAGTGAACTCGACCGGTTGCCTTCTCGACCCGACCTGGCGGGGTTTACATGAACCCGGTAACCGGTTTCCGACCCGATAACTCAAATCAACCCGCTCCTGTCGGGTCCATAGCGGCCTTTCTCAGTGAGTGCTCGGTGGAACTGCACGTTGGCAATTTGAAATCCGACGCGATAAAGCTGGGAACCAGAGGCTCCCCTCCGGGATCTGTCCTCTCTCCGTTCCTCTTTAATCTGGCATTAATCAAGATCCTGGATAGACTCGACAAAATACCAGGAGTACAGAACAGCCTCTACGCGGACCATATTACAGTGTGGGCAACAAAGGGCTCTCATGGTGGAGGCCGCTCTTCAAGCAGCTGCAGACGTCATCGGTGAAGGAGCCATGACAGCGGGCCTCGAATGTTCCCCTGAAAAATCGGAACTTATAGTGTTTCATAAAGGCAAATTAAATGCGCCTCTGAAGACAGTCATTATACAGGGCGTGGAAGTAACAGAGGTCCAAGAGATGAAGATCTTGGGCTGCAAATTCTGGAAACGCGGCAACAATCAACAAACTCAAATGGGCGGTTCACCAAACAGCTAGACTAATACAAAGAATTGCAAATAGAAAACGAAGCATGAAAGAACACGGTCTCTTCAAACTCGTAGATGCCTTCATCATAAGCAGGATTACATACTCCCTCCCGTACTTAAAACTTCGAAGAAACGAAGTGAAGAGTCGACGCCATCATTAGAATGGCTTACAAATGCCTGGTTCGCTCGACTCCCAACGAAAAGCTTCTCAAATTCGGGGTCCACAATACCTATGAGGAACTCAAAGAAGCACAACGAACTGCCCAAATAAGGCGCCCATCTAGCACGCCCGCCGGTAAGACAATACTTGGGAGACTAGGTATTGAGGGCGGATCCCTACAAGACTTCCCTCAAACTATTCCACGCGATGTCCGAAATAGGATCACCTTCAGACCTCTTCCACGGAAACATGAACCCCAACGCACATCAAGGCCGAAGAGAAGCACGAGCTTAGAGCCTACACAAGACCATTAGCCGGCTACAGGATGTCATCTACGTCGGCGCCGCAGAAGACGCCGAAGACCCTAATAAATATTCGATATGTGGAGTCACACACCCCAGCACTAACTCAGCGAGACTCATCATAGCGGAGACGGTTTCCACATCCAGACCCCTAAAGTGGCGGAGGAGGCCGCCATCGCCGCGGCCGTCGCCTTTACTAATGCAACAACAATAGTAAGCGACTCCAAACTGGCGATCACTAACTTTGCTAGAGGTAGAGTCTCCAATCCCGCCTCTTAAATAATCACTGAAATGAGAGAATCTCCTCTCTTGAGAGAGATCGAAAATATGGACCCCAGGTCATGCGGGGAATCCGGGAAATGAGGCTGCCCACCAATACGCTCGAGAATTAGCCGGCCGAGCGGTGGCGCAAAATCAGGAACCGGAACCCATCGGTGAGCCAGTCGTACCATACCATGAGCTCACCGCACATCACAAAGCAATAAGAACACTCCCACCACCCCATAAAACACTGACCAGACAACTCAAGTCATACGGAGACAGCTACAGACGGGGACCTTCCCCAACCCAAACTACATATCAAAATTCATAAATAAGGATATGAATCCCTTCTGTCACTTTTGAGGGAAGAAAGACAAATTCGAGCATATGATCTGGGCGTGCAAATCCCATAAGCCTCCCTCAGAACTCAATTGCCTGATCCCTCTAAAGAAGCTTGGGACAAGCTAAGGTCCAGCGATGACCCTGCACATTCAGTTCAAGGCCGTCGAACTTTGCCGGCGTCGCCAAAGGTCTCCACGGCCTGCGGCACGCTAGCTGACTTCCTCTATTCCTCCCAATGATTGTGAACTAAGTTTTATCAGCCTCAGCGGAGAAAGCAGCAGATACTGCACATTTCCGTTCCTTTCCCATAAACTTATAAAACCTAAGGGTGAGTAGTATTCAGCCCAGGACCCGAGGGTCTGCGCGCCCTGGATTCCTACGTCTAAATAAAGTTTTTTGGTCTGCCTCGTCCCACACATATATGACCGATCGTATAGAAAGAAGGTTTGTGACGTGACATCGCGCGTCAAAGAGTTCGACCCCTGCAGGGATGATGATGATGATGATGATTAAAACGTTTATTTAGAACCACAGCGGTTTAGACAAGGAGAAGGCTGATCATGTCCCCAGTCCGGCAGGGCCAGATTAACGGTGATGAGGGCCCGGTTCAAAAACAATTATGAGGGCCCCTATAACACCCACCACATTATCCCACCCCTAGCTGCTATCGTGTTTGAGACTTGACGCGTTTTAGTACTTCAAATTCCTGCACAGTATGCACCCCACATTTACTCGAAGAGTCTGCGGACTGATCATGAACATCACCCAAGCATATATATATACGTTCCTGTAGAGCACACGGACAGATTGGCATCTACACAGGGCAATTCTAGGAAAAGACAGGACACCATCCTCCCTCAAAAATCAGAGTGCGCATTCGTGAAAAATAAACTTATCGAGAAGATATTTTCTTGGCCGATTCAACAGCGCAGGACGATTGGCTGCATTTGATAACAGATGAAGTAGAGATATAGGTAGTATTAATACGCTTTTAGCAAATTCCTGGCGCAGATAAGCTACCAATCATGTAAAAGTTTTGCGAACTAATGCAGCAAGACGAATTGAAGCTCGCCTAAGGCAGTGTTTGTACAGAAACGGCGATACTATATGTTCTATATGCTGACCTAAAGTAGAGCAAATAATGTTTATTACTCCAAAATTTGTCATAATGCTGGGAGTTAATGTTTTCGAAAAGGTGGCATCAATTGAAATGGCACAAAATGAAAGCTTGAACACGCTCAAATAACATATATTTGCATTGCTGCAGATTGTCCACATTTTCAAATGCATTATATTTTTGCACATTACTTCTACTTTTAAAAGAAAAGGAAGCACTTTTGCGTGTATCACACACCTCTTCTGCATTTACAGAATAAATTTACATTTTACGATATAGCATAAACAGCTCGTTAATTCCACCGAGAATCCGCCACTGCCGTATACAGCGGTCGGAAAAAAGTAGTGGGCACTGGGACGTTAAACCTAGTTAAACTCCCAAACCAAACCAAAATTCGATAAGTCGGACCAAGCCAGTGGCGCTTTTCGGGCTGTAACGAGCGCAGGGCATGGAGAACAACATGGAGGAAGGAGAACAATCATGCAGTGTGGGCCAAGCCAAGCCAAGCCAAGCCACGTATAGAAAGTCTGCATGCTATACTGCTCTCACTAACGAAACGTCTCCCTTTAAGCGCTGTTTCAATGATGTCATGGATGGAAAAGGCAAGCAAAAAAAATTATCAGGATCCCTTAATTGTTACGGGCTGGCAATGCGACGTTAGAAAATGTTAATGCCTCTACATGGAGTTTTATGTAATTCTTCAATGGCTGTATTTGCACATCATTACACGCATAGTATCTGCACACCATCAACCATCTCTTCGGGCCACTGGGGACCACTTTCTGTGGTTATGGAACGAAAGCGAAATACTGATGTCAGCTCACTTCTCAGTAGAATATAGTCCCTCCAGAATTTTCGCGGATTCTGCTCTGCAATACTATGCCGTTGCTTAATTATTAAGGTTATTATTACATCAAGATTATGCTACAATACTAGCCGGTACAGTATTCATATATATAGAGTTACCGTTAGTATTATGCACTGAGTGACAGAAAAACTATTTGGCGATAAGGGAGGCATGGATGGGTGGGGTCCTATAGTACTAGACTGTAGCAGCTGCCGCTGCTGTCCGTGCTCGTGACACGATCCAGGGCACTTAGGGTGCCGAGTCTTCCCATGCCTCTGACGCTGCTTTTCAGTCGTGGATCATTTGGGCAGGTCCAGACCATGTGGGACAGACCTGCCTTCTCGTTTTCATTTGGAGTCGCAAACTATAAGTGTATTAGATTTAAACAGGCGCTATTTGTTGTATGCGCCTGTCTGTAGGCGTCCCCATCGGATATTTCCCGCGAGATAATCTGCAGTGTTCTAGGCATGCGTACGTCGTCAGAAGACTGGGGTAGATTGAGGTGGGAGATAGAGGGGTCGGGTCCCGGGGAAGGATAGCTCTGGCAGCGGCATGGGCATGCTCGTTCCCTTCCACGCCTTAATCCAAAAATTAGACGGTCTCTTAGATTTCTCTTAAGAGGAGAATGTCGAAAGCCTTTGCAGTGCTACACACACACACACACGCACACACACACACACACACACACACACACACACACACACACACACACACACACACACACACACACACACACACACACACACACACACACACGCACGCGCACACACACACGCACGCACGCACACACACACACACACACACACACACACACACACACACACACACACACACACACACACACACACACACACACACACACACACACACACACACACGCGCGCGCGCGCGCGCGCGCGTGTGTGTGTGTGTGTGTGTGTGTGTGTGTGTGTGTGTGTGTGTGTGTGTGTGTGTGTGTGTGTGTGTGTGTGTGTGTGTGTGTGTGTGTGTGTGTGTGTGTGTGTGTGTGTGTGTGTGTGTGTTCAAAGAGTCACATTGAAAAACTTAAAACATATTTATTTCTACGTTTCGGTCGTAGCACGACATTTGTCAAAACTTCTTAAGAAAGGTCGTGCTACGACCGAAACGTAGAAATAAATATGTTTTAAAGTTTTTCAATGCGACTCTTTGAGCATACTACTTTTAACCAGTTGCCTTGAATATATACATATACCTGTCGCGTGGCGTTCCTTGGCGCGCGTTCAAATATGGAATTGCAGATGGCAGGAACGCTAGACAAGAACGCATTTCGCACACAGAACCAACGCCTCCTAATTGGAGGCGGCGACAGATCTCGCGCACGGGATTTTGTTTCCTGAGCCTAGAAAGGCCTTCACCTTAAAAGGGGGCTGGTACACTGGGCAAAAGTGGTCATCGTCAGGCACGGCCACCACCGGATAAATGCTCGGTGATCCCTCCTCTTCGGCGCTCCTCGTAGGCAGTTTCGAACCCCACCGCTGCGTTTCGATGGAGGCGAAACGGAGAGGATGTCAGTGCACATTAAAGATTCCCAAGTTGCCAAGATTACCTGGAAGCCCTCCACTACGGCTCCTCTTTCTCTCTTCGCACTTTCACTCCCACCTTCCTCCCTGGCCCGGTGTGACAGACACCGCCCTGCCTTTTAAGATAATTTTATTTTTCATAATAATCTACAAAACTCAGGTACATTTCTTTAGGACACTTATTGGTCTGACAAGCACTCAGTCATGTACATACACTGAATATATATCTCATACAGGTCCTTTGCAACAATAAGACTTTTGTAGCTTTCTTACTCTATGGATTCGAACATCATGCCGGTCAAAAACACTGGCCTCCCTTTCTAGTACGGAAGGATAGGTGCGGTCACACTACCGTTCACAACAAGGATAAATCTTGTAGAAAATCGTCGCCGTCGTCTTGTAGGCAGCCGATCGTCGGACAGCGCCTTTGGGGTTGTCATACCATTTCGCTTTCTATTCAGTATTTACCTACTATTCAAGTAAAAATTAGTTTGCGGTAGAAAAGAGAACAGACGACAAAAATATATCGAGTTGCTTGCCTTCGAGTCGAGGTTTCGGCTGAAAAACAGAAAATTACTTTTTTTTTTTTTTTTTTTTTTTTCGTGAGCGTATTTTGGTCAATGAAGTAGAACAGATATTCTCTATACTGGGACAGAAATTTTCTTTAAAAATAATTTTTTTTTAGTGTGGACGACACTCTTACACAGTAAGCGATTAGTGTTTTTATTTTGTGGTATGCAGAAAGTGAGAGGTAGAAAAGCAGCATCATAAGATTCCTGGAAAACTTCCAACAAAACAAGTGCAAGGCAAAGTGAAAATATTTTATAGAACTCGCTAGTAACCATCCGGGATAGGGGATTTCTGATCCCGCAATTCAGGCATAGCAGAATTAATCTCGTCCAATGTGATGGGTTCTTCCATTACAGCAGGGCTGCTCGTCGTCAAGTATATAGGAAAAGCTTCGAGCAAGCAACTGTAATGTGATCTCCCATTCTGGGCCCCACATCCTCGAAAGTTTCGGATAATGGTTAAAGAAAGAATCGAGACTTCCGGGTGCGTCCCTATAAGTGCAACCTCCATATCGAATTTCTAATATTTCCTTCGCAAGAGCAGTCTGCCTTTCATCGCTCGGGGCCTGTCGACATGGTTGTTCGTCTAGAAACCTGTTGGATCCTCAGAACGCGTTCTTAATTTCTTCGTGTCTAGAGTAAGGATGCCGGATGGTGCTGAGGGAAAGGGCAACAACAATAAAAAAAAAAATTCAATAGGGTGCATCGATTCGCGCGCGCGCTCTACAAGGCACAATATTTCTTTTTATTCCTATTAGACGTGTTGCGACATCTAGCGAGGTTGACAAAAAACGCCACAGCACAGCCACGGCCGGTCGCACAGAAATCTCGCGCGGCAGGAAGTAGCACCCCGTGAACAGAGAAAGAAAGAAGGCTTTCTCATTTTCAGCTCTTAAGCAGTCCTAAACTCAATGCTCTAGCCTTCTTACCCGTTTTCTCCATTTTGTAGAAGAGACAAAAGACTTTCTATAGGCCACCGCTTTTCCCCATTTCTCTGAATCGATGCTGAAAATTTTATCTTGCTACTAGTTTTCTAGCCCTCAACTGAAGACCACCCATGTCACCTTGTACCCTATGAATTGGTGTATTTCCATGGGCTCCCAAAAGCAAACCTATTTACCCAAGCTGTCTAATTCCAAACTAATTCCCAACATTTATTCCCAAGAATAAAAGAGCATCACTGCACCCAACTATATTCAGATGTATGAATGGAATAGTTTATTTCTAGAAAATATTGAATTTGCAGGGATATTTAAGAGATATATATCAACAATACAAAAGTTTGTAGGAGGTTTACTAACGTTAAGCACAAGAAAAATAAAATTGAAAGAAAAGCAAGTACGAAAAAGGGAGTACAAGTCAAATTAAAGAAAAAAAGAGAGAAAAAGAAGGTAAACATACTAGAAAAGTTTCATTCTGGCAGTTTGGTTAGCTGCACTGTAACTATATATATATTGAAAAATTAGGTTTTCGGTTTTTAACGTATCACTTCAGTTTAGATGATGATGATGATGACACGAATAAGAATAATAATAAACAGTTTATTTGCCCCCACACATATATCTGATGGGAGGGCGGCGCCAAGAAAGCTGCTCGCAGGCAGCTTAACCAATTACACCCCAAACAGTTCCTAGAAGAATAAAAGAGCATCACTGCACCCAAGAATATTGAGATGTATGAATGGAATAGTTTACTTCTAGAAAATATTGAATCTGCAGGCCAATTTTTAAAATATATATTTTTGATTACTTCTTTATACGTTTGTACATGCACGTACGTGAGTAGGTTTGAGGGGTTTAACGTTCCAAAGCGACCCAGGCTATGAGAGACGCCGTAGTGGAGGACTCCGGAAATTTCAACCACCTGGAGTTCTTTAAAGTGCACTGACATCGCACAGACGTACGTGTGTAGGCGAACGAAATATGACGGTTGTACTCGTCTCTTTCGTGCGCACATACTAGTCTAAGGCTAAATTAAACAACAGTTTGAATGCGGGGCTACTGACACGACTAACAGCTCCAAGCAGCTAAACACTCGTACTGCCGTGAGTGCAGCAAGCAGGTTATCATAGATCGCCCCGCGGAGCGCGGAGCGGCGCGTTTCTGACGCAGTCAACGGAGCTGTCGAACGAGTCTGTGCCTGTATATACGTATATACTTTGAGCTAGTATACTATACGCGCTGAGGCCGTTGCTTCCACGTCGACTGCTGGTCCGCACAAAGTGTGTACGTGTTTCGGCAAAACTGTGAAGGAGTCGGGGAGGGTGACCCTGTTTACATGACGCAAGCCGCTGCGACCGTTGCACCGCTCCAAGCCGCTCGCCTTGAGCCCATCTTGGCGTGCGCCGCCGCCTCTGAAGCTATAGTCCCAATCAGAGGTGGCGATCGGCTTGGCCGGTATCTCCGTCGCTTATCGACGACCATCGATCTTTTGATCGCGATCGGCGACGGCTCGGCCAACGGACCATCGGACGCATCGAGGAGTTTCTCAGCAAGGTATACATAGATGCATGACACGGTGTCTTGGGCGTTGGTATATAGCGAACAACAGTTATTGCCGCTGTGCCTCGTATCTACGAGGTCGCAGTTATGTATAGAGACCAACAGTAAAGCTTTGACCTCATAGGAGCGGGCATATATATATCGTCCGTGAACAACGTCACATCGGGAAAGGAATCAAAGCTCGTCCGTCCTTGCCACGGCCCTTTCCTCTACCTTGACCACGAAGGTATCGACAAAAGAGAAGGGTAAATTAGGATCTCATCGACAGTGTCTCGAGATGTGTGAAGCGCAAAGAGTTCTTGCCCTAAACAATGCCCCCCCCCCCCCCCTTTTTTTTTTTTTTTACATTTGTTAAGCTCTAACGAATGTTCAGACGATTCTCGAACATGCCCTGCCCGCAACGGGACCAGAAGGTGCCTGCAAGCTAGGACTGCAGTATGAGATCTTAAGTCACCAGCCTGAGAAAAGTTCACGGTGCTATAGATCAAATTTTGGCGTCGAACCCATTTACAGAACAGTTCAATATGCGGTCTTGACCAGCACCCATTTAGAACACGTTAACCACCGTAACTAAAACCTTGCCTGAAGATAATACATAGTACCGCCGCCAAGTAGAGTTTGGAGAACGACTCCTTAAACTTAGTGCACGTATTAGGCCATGTTCCGAAAGATGCTGCAACACACGAGAGCAGACCCTGCTGCGAATCATCGGGCAATACGAGCCCGTTTACTAGAAAGGAAAAACAAAGCACTGCAGTAATCCTATTGACGAAAATAGTTTCGCCGACGTTAAACAAGTTTCAGAGTATGTGCTATCTGGTGAAAAGACTGCTATTCTGAATTTTTTGTTCTGTCGTCCTTGCCCCCATTCGAAAATATACCCGAAGGCAAGGACGCTTTGCCTTATTATGGCAGATCACGCACATGCTTGTTTGCCGTACTCAATGCCGCACGTGTAAACTGAGCGCAAGGAACCACCTCGTACTTGCAGCAACCCTATCACACCCGAAAATGCGTCGTGTTAAGAAACTTCGACAAAAGGTGCTTCAATAAAGTGATCAAACGGACAAGAAATGGAGAAACTGTACTTCACGCTATACTTTTGCGAGGACGTCGTTCGCGTTCGATTTCATCAAGTTTTGCGGTGTTGCCTCGGAGAATCTGAATCGCTGACACTACGCCAACGCGGTGTGCAGCTGCTCCAACACTTATACGCACGGCGCCCGACCCGAGATCAATCTTGATACGCTTCCGAAGTGGGCGCTGGCACTTACACACGACAGACGGGAGCCGAACAAGGACAAACTCGGAAAAGAGGACTTTCGGCCGCATATGCAAACGGTGCGCATGACAGCACGCACTATTATTAGATCCCAAATGGGGCACTGCCAAAAATGTATTAACACAATAAAAAGTGGGGTTGGTAGAGACTTATAACTGGTTCTTAAATGAAAACTTCCGAGTCCTTTTCGGTGCATGCATCACGATTTTGAAGGGGGGTGGCAAGCGGAAAAACTTCCATTTCTAAAATTAAATTCCTTTTTTTTTTTTTTTTCATGCTGATCGAACGCCAACTTCGCAACGGATAGACACACAATAAATTTTATTGAAGTCAAAAATTCGTTGTAGTTGTCTTGAGCCCAGTGTTGTCGATCTTCTGGGACTGCAAGCCTGGTGAAAGTAAGCGTCGGTTAGCGCTCGAAAAGCACATATTGTGGAGGTGATTGTGGAGTCCTTGACAGAGCCCACGTACGTACGTACATTGTAATGCTCATCTGTATTTTGCGACGCTAAAGGCGTCTCAGTCAATGCAGCCAGTGCGCTGTCAGGAAGCCAACGAGCACTCACTCTGCTTCCCAAAAGCACCCTCCTGTGTTGATTAATTTGTTTACAACAGATTTTTCTCCTGAGCGCCCGAAGAACTCCTACGTGCCTCATGCTTTATCATGATACTCTTTGTAATTGTGATTTAAATATGCATTCTGTCGAGTATTTACGTCCGTTATCAACACCAACGCTTAAGAAATGAATCATGAGTTCAGCCTTTGAACTTTTTGCTCAGTCAGTGACATTTAAAACTTTTTTTTTTCACTCAGCAATCGTTACTGCTCTTTGATTTAAATTGCAGATTGAGAAAGAAAAGAAAAGAAAGAAAGAAAGAAAGAAAGAAAGAAAGAAAGAAAGAAAGAAAGAAAGAAAGAAAGAAAGAAAGAAAGAAAGAAAGAAAGAAAGAAAGAAAGAAAGAAAGAAAGAAAATCCTCTGAGCGTTGCTTGGCGGCATTCGGCATGGGAATGGCCTATCGTGTGCACAAGCAGCACGCTCTAATGTCAACCTTTAATGACGTCATAACCGAGCTTTTCTTTTTGCTCCGACGCTGCAAGAAGAAGCCTGGGAATAAGGCGGTGTTTTTGCTTGCGATTACGTCACTAATCTCAAGATGCGAATAAACAATGGCATGATTTACCTTCAGGGTTCAGACATTACAGAGAATTTTTCAATCTCCCCGTATAGTAAAAATGTATATCTCTTGAGCACCGCTTTAATGGCATGCAGGTTAGTGCCAGAAGCTCGCTACCGCTGTGCACGCTGTCTTGCTTGCTGTTGACCAGGTGTTTGTGATTGTCAGATCAGCCACCTGCCCAAGCAAGCATTCGGCACTTTCCGAACTAACCAGAAAGCCAAAATTACTGCGCCACACACACACACACACACACACACACACACACACACACACACACACACACACACACACACACACACACACACACACACACACACACACACACACACACACACACACACACACACACACACACACACACACACACACACACACACACACACACACACACACACACACATTGGGGCATTTTCGTATTCAATCATTGGGGAAGCCACCGATTCCTGCGTCGGTATTTACACAAGTAAACGTTCAAGAATCCAGTTCTCAAACCTGCGTCCCTCTCAGCGAGTGATAATAATATCCGTTTAACTAGGAATGAAAAAGGCTCGTTTTTTGCTTGTCTTTGTACCGCACCCCCTGAAAACTGGATCCTAATGATATTAAATGCTTTTTCCGATTATATTTCTTCTGAATGTTCCGCCCCATGGCATTGGCGGAAGCGAAGCGCCACGAGCTCGGACATGGCCCAATAACGAAGAGCGAATTTGGGGCGTGACGCCGCTTCAGCCATTGGCGGAGGGCGGGAAATTCAAAAGTAGGACCAGAAGAGTCATAAGTAGGCAGTTGGACTTTTTGATTTTTATACTGTTACGAATTCGGCAGACTTTTATCAGTGTTCGTTCCTAATACCAGTTTCGTTTCTTTTTTTTTTTTTCTCGCAGTTAATTTTGCGTTCGAGGAATGAATTACTTTCCTTCAATAATTTAATGTGGTCATCGTGTATTTCGAAAAATGCTTAGAGCCTGTCTAGTCCGCGTGAAATGTATATCCGCGAAAATTAACTTTCAAATGGTATAGTACTTGAAGCTGAGCTTGTTAAAAGAAATTCTTGTCGTCGTCGAAAGAATAACAGGAGTTAGATAATATACTCGGCAGACAAAAAAGAAAGTGATTGTTTATCCCGGTTGTCCGAGCGTATACTCTGTTAAGGATGGCTAAACATCAGCCTTCGCCGTAGCTTTATGTACTCGGACCGACACACGCCTCGTTGATGGCGAGACTTCAGGTGAGTTGTTGTTGTGGCTGTAGGAAGAAGGAAACGAAAATGCACGGGCCTGCTACTGGCTCTGTTGCTGAACCACCTCCGCTGCCTCGTGCAGACAGAAGAGAAAATAGAGAAGAAAGAAAAGGAAGAGAAAGACGCGCGCATCAACAACAGCCGTCGTCCACCACCGAAACGGTGGCGGGTGCAATGACGGCCTACAACAGATAAAAATTCTGTTGCAGGCTAGCCCCCGCCGCAAGCGGCGGTGACCCACTTGTCCCAGCACCATCAGGGGAGTACCATACTCCGCCCAGATGAGCAACCAAGCGCCGGCGAAGTAGTTTTTAACCCCCTCCCTCGCTTAATCACGTGGTCACACGTGCACGTTAAAGAAAACCAGGTGGTCGAAATTTCTAGAGACCTTCACTACAACGTCTCTCGGCTCAGCGTTGGGCTCAAGATCAAATGCGCAACCTTGGGAGTTGCGGTACAAAGAGTGGAACTCACGTTCTAAAACAAAAGTTATAAAAAGAAAGTGGAAGTCCACTTCTGAGAATTGGGTTATTGCTGGGTTGAGTGAGAGGACAGGATATCGCATGCATGTTGATGGAGCGTTCGAAGTGTCGCTCATTCACCGAGTAACCTACATTATAGCTTTTCGTGACGTTCGTGCTCGGTTTCGTGTCAGTGTTATCCGTACAGTTGATAAACCTACTTAGTTTTCTAACTGCTCCAAATAATCCTGTGATGATAATGAATAAGCAGTGCAGGTGGTGCTATTCCTGTATCTACGCAGGCGTGCAAGTGGAGCGGCTCCTCAAATTGCACATCTGCGCTCCTTCTCGAAAAACAGCATCTTATCACGCCCTCGCCTTTCTTATTTATATTATTTGCAATCTCGACTAAGTGTAACCACTACACGGCCAACCTCTGCGAATATCTTAGTGAAACTTGACTTCACCCCTTCTTTTAACTTTCTATCTCCTGCATCCATTTTCCCCTTTCACAACTTATGCCTTGAGGCAAACTTTTCGAATAAAAAAAAAAGTTGTACTGAACAGCCCGCTAGCTATGCGTAGCTTGCCAAAACACTGACCTTTTTTTTTTTTTTTTAATATCGGAAACTCAATTTGACGCACGTTTATCGCTTTTTTATACCAATTTTGAACTAAAAAGAATCCCTTCCCAGTGACATTGGAGCTCCTCGGACCGTGGCCACAGCATTCGATTGCCCTCAAGGCCTACAATGCACTATTCTGCTACTTGAGAGCGACTGGCTTGAGTGACAAATTTTGACTCCGTTCCTCGCCGCTTCTCCCTCTCCCTTTTTAATCCGGTCATTCATCTTCCACCTGCAGGGCAGACAACCAGAACATTTTCTAAACATATCCTTGCCTTCCCTCCTCCTCTGTATCTATCTGACCTTGGGGCGTAATATTTTCTGTCCAATCAACGCCTCCTCGTTCACTATGCTACAAATGAAAAAAGAATGTTATAGTGCCTATATTGTTCGCATCGCGTACGTCTTCTGATCTTACTTGGATTACGCCCGTTAAAGCATAGCCTATGTGACCATGTACGCAAAGTGCTTACAGTCTTTGTCAAAACTTTATAGAGCCCAGGCGCCTGCTTGCCTTCAGGAAATTTGGAACACTAGGAATGAATTACAAGGCACATGGTGTTGCTCAGAAGCTAACCTCTCTAACGCTTCTAACTTTTGACAGACTGTACGTAAGATGTTCGTTTAAGAACACGTGGGGGCTCTCTGTTGTTACCCCGGCGAGCTTATAGACTCAAATTACCCACTGTTGCCGAGCTCAGACATGAGGACGCGAAAGCGTTACTGCGAAAATGTAGTGCGCGAGGCCGGAGAATGTATTGCAAACAATGGCCTCTTTATGGAGCGATAATTGTGTTGAAGTTCGCTATGGACCTCAGTGGCAGTAGCACAGGGCGGCGCCTTCGGCCGCGATCAGCAATCCCTCTTTCTCCTATTCATTCTCCATTTCGATTCTTTGCAACTGGACCGCCCTGGCGAAGGCAGCAAAAAAGGGCATTACTTGTTACTATGACCTTGATGTTACAGGCAATGAAAAAGGACCGAATGAACTGAGAACATAATCGTTGCAAGCTGGCAGCTCCTGGCCACTGTTACTCATTGACTCGTTTCCGTTCCAGGCCGTTTGAAGACCAGTCAACAAGGCGGACTCCTGGTGCCCATCTCTGAAGGACCCATGGGCTCTTCCGCGCAGCTAGCAGAGGCCCGAAATGAAGCGATAGGGGTCTCAGAGACTGACTACCAACCACACACAGCCCGTCAGTAGACTAAAGGACTTGTTTCTAAGCGAGGTATACGAAGTTCTGGTGGAGGGTTGACAATGAGTTAGGGGGCTCACGGATACTACCAACCACGCACAGTCCGTTTTGGTGGAGGGTTGAAAATGAGATAGGGGACTCGGGGATACTACCAACCACGCATTGCCCATTCTGGCGGAGGTTTGAAAACGAGATAGGGGACTCGGGGATACTACCAACCATGCATAGCCCGTTCTGGTGGATGGTTGATAACGATAGGGGACTCGGGGATACTACCAACCACACATAGTCAGTTTCGGTGGAGGGTTGAAAACGAGACAGGAGACTCGGTGATACTACCAACCACGCACAGCACGTTCTGGTGGAGGGTTGAAAACGATAGGGGACTCGGGGATACTACCAACCACGCATTGCCCATTCTGGCGGAGGTTTGAAAACGAGATAGGGGACTCGGGGATACTACCAACCACGCATTGCCCATTCTGGTGGATGGTTGAAAACGAGACAGGAGACTCGGTGATGCTACCAACCACGCACAGCACGTTCTGGTGGAGGGTTGAAAACGATAGGGGACTCGGGGATACTACCAACCACGCATAGCCCGTTCTGGTGGAGGGTCGAAAACGATTTTCTCCCTTCGTTGCATGATCACGTAGCGCGTCTGGCTCCGAAGGAAACCCTGTAGGCATCGACCTTTTAAAAAAAGTATGTACTGTTCGAAGTCTTCCAGACTTGGGAGTTCGTAAGCAGATGCGGAACTGGCGACAACCCAACGCCACGCACAGACACACGATAGACTACGAGCACACCAAAGGTACCTTCAGAAAAGCAGGTCGCAGCAGTGCGTGCACTCCCATATCAGCTCCGAAACTCCTCTGCAAAGCGTTTCCTCCAGCATGGTGGTATGGAATGAGTGCCTATCCAGGAAGAGGTGAAGGGTGCATCATACCTTATGAAACTATGCCTCAGCACTTCGACACTAAGATCTTTGAGCTCAAGGAAATGTCATGCAGAGACTGTTTATCTTAGTATCTCAAACTATGCACATGGATACAGGGAGGGGAGCAGTGCATAGGAGAGCACTAGGCTCTGTTATGCCCAGCTTGACACACAGCACTATTCAATGACATGCTGCGGAGGGCACTCTACCAAGCAGTGGCAATTCTGCGGAAAGGCTTTCCAGTGAGACAGGAGGCCAGGGTGGACTGTACAGTGGACTTCCGCGAGGACTTTATTATTTACAAGGCAGGCTGGTGCGTTCCCGCGGTGCAGTGAGGGAGCACGAGGTCGACAAAGGCGGGCCGTCGACGCGGGGGTGCAGCAGCAGCACAGCAGAGGATCCTCGCAGGCCGGGCCCCACAAGCAAGACGACAACGGCTGCCAACCGCCGTCCGGGGGCGGTGGCAGCATCATCAAATGGGACTGGTGCACAACACCAGGCGGGAGAGAAAGAAACACGGTGACAGGCAGGTGACGTGCGCTTAGGTGTCGGCTGCGGCGGCCCCCTTGGCCAGCTTGTACTCGTCGCCCAGAATGGTGGCGATCTCGCCCTGCATGAAGGCCCAGGGCACCGACGAGCCCACAAGGGGGCATTTCTCGCCGCTCGGGCAATACACCTCGCTGCCGGACGCGGCGCCCTGGCTTTTGATGCTGTCCCGCGAGCAGGGGAAGCAGAACTTGTGCTGTCCCACCGACGGGCACTGCACAAAGTGTGTGTCCTCCAGCCGCTCCTGGCAGAGCGTGCACTTGAGCGTGGCGGCAGCCGCCGCGGCAGCAGCGGCCGCCTCGGACGACGTGGCCGCCGAAGAGGCGGATGACGACGACGTGGGCGCCGAGATGGCTCCGCAGTCGGCATCACCCGGCGCGCCGGCCACCGCCACGGGACCCGGCGCATGGCGCGAAGAAGCCTTCTTGTGCGCCGGCGCGGCAGGCGGCGACTGGCGCGGTGGCCGTGACGAGGCAGAGGTGGTCGACGATGAGCTGCTCGAGGCCGAGTCGGCGGGCGCCACGCCGTTGCGCGGAGACGTGGGCGGCACCGCTTCGGCGACGGTCAGCAGCGCCGCCATGGGGCCTGCTGTGCCATTCTGCTGAGGCTGCACGGCACCCCCGCTGTCGGGAGACTGTGCCGCCCGGCTGCTCAGGGGGGACAGTGAGCTCGCCGTAGAGCTGGGCGTGCTGCACACGCTCGGGTAACCTGCGCCACGGGCAAAGACAAGAACACGTCAGCGCACTCCACGAGGTCATCAGCGCCAACAAAACAGACCCCACGTGGCGCGAATCCCATAGGACCATTGTGACGATGACAGAAATGAGCAGCGGCGTGGGCCTGCTTGTTTAAGTCTAACAGCACACAAGCGGCATGTTTTATACTGTGTTGAGGCCGCCGTTCGCGAACTATGCATAGATTCGAGTCCCAACTGCGGGCCAGGTCATGCCCGATTACTACAAAACCGGTCTCTGTCACGACAGGCCAGCAGGATGTGAAATTGTGCTCACGTAAACCGTACGATGAGCCTGGGTCATACAGTGCAGAGGGCTCGTGTGCCGGCTGAACTTTCCAAGGCTGTGGCGTTTGAGCCTGACAAGACAACTCGTTTTGAGAATTCTAGTACTTTATGACTAAAGCGCCAACATCGTATCGGGATGCGCACAGGCCAGGGAGGCTTTTTGAACGGCCATCGCGACTGGAAATGCGTTGGCTTCGGAGGAACGGCCACAGAGAAACTGCGAAAGAAGTGCGCAGAGCGTCAAGACGATTCCTCAACGGGCTGCGTCACTGTAGAGGCGTAACATGCAACAGTACGAACAAAAGAGTGAGTTTCGAGCTGAACGCTTTTCACGGACAGTATGCGTCTACTTCACTTCGCAGGTTCTAGCACCCATCGCCTCATGATTGTAGTTCGCACTCCCCTCCAAGCTTTTGCGAAATGACCACGGTGGGTCCTGCATAAAAGTCCTGCGTCGCTTGTCGGCTAGAGGCAGTTTCACTTATACAATGTCGAAACGTGTATTCTCGCGAAGGCAAGAGCGATGACGTGGCTGTACCGATGAACAGAGGCCAGACGGGTGACAACTCGTACAGCCAGCGGAGAAAGCAACGACCAGTTTTATCACGACCGTGATCGCCTTGCCCTACGAGGGGCAAAAATTTTCTGCAGAAAGTGAAGGCGCGGCAACTGCTTCACTCACAAGCGGGCATGCACCTCAACCTAGACGCCGCGGCCAACGGCAGGTCACGAAGGCCCAGCTTTATAGTTCTCGTAAGGCCGTGACAGCGGACTCCCTTTGCACTTCGGCTCCGCCCTGTGTGGTCTGATGTTTTTCGGTCCTTATCGCGAAAGGCGCGATAAAAACGCCTCTCCTGCGATAAGACACCCTCTCAAGTTGCGCCGTCGGCACATACACACGCAGATTCAGTGAAACAGCGTAAGCACGACGAGACACAACTGAGGGGGGGGGGGGGGGGGGTCACGTTTTCTGGTCCTGGAGACGTCAACGCTTCCACTGCGAACATGTGACATTCTGATAGCGATACCGAGGATACCAGGACATGATACTCCGAGCTCACGCGCCGGGACCTCTAACAGGCCACGCATGAATTGGCCGAGCAGGATGCGACGGATTGCGTTGAAGTCACAGAAGCCGCCTGGTCTGACGTCTATAGCACGACGAAAAAAAAACTTCGCGCAGTTCTAACTTGCTTATCGCAATCCGCCTCGTTCCACCCTGCGGACGCAATGTCCGCGGCGCTCCAATATCGCGCCTGTGACGACCTCGCAGCCCATTTATAAGTCACGCAACCATTCACCCCCTCCTCTTTCCCGACCCAGATTATCAGCACAGGCGCACCAATCTCGGAAACCACGATTGCGCAAACATTTAGCAGCTTCCTCTTCGAGTAGGAATGGCGCGGACGGCTGTCACTTTGCCAGCAAGTAAAACTGCTCCCATTTCGTAACTTGCTTTCCACCCCGGCAAATCAATCTTCCGTTCCCGTCTGTTAGATAAAGAGGCGGATAAGACGCGATTGCTAGCCTCCATATCGGGACGGCGTACACGGCGAGCGCCCCCTGGACGCGCCTACGTGCGCGGAACGTTGCTCGGAACAGCGGCGGCGCACGTAGGTGACGCGACCGGCCGCGCAACGCTACGCGACGCATGGGGGAGACGGCCGCCGCCGCAACAACCGCCAAAAAGACCGCGCGCGACGTCATGCGCCGACGTCACCGGCGGCGAGAAACGCGCGTCGCCGATGGAAACTGGCCGTGCAGCACTCTCTCGTACTCCTCCCTTTCTCACCACTCCGTTCCGCGCTACTACGGCTACCCGACCCTGCATTCCTGTTTCCCGTTTCCTGCAGCGAAAGTAACTCAAGACGGCGCAGCAGATCCGCACGATGCCCGTCTGAAATGGTGCAAGTAATTTTCTTGGCCAAGTAAATTACTCGCACTTTTTCAATTACTTTTGCCATATCAGATAACTAGTCAACTGGCCACAGGAAAACCACACTGGTCTCCACTTCAGCTACCTGAAATTCAGTGCGCCAACAGAACCACCGCTCTAACTTTTTACAACCGGCACAGGAAGACTCAATTAGTTGGTTGGTTCGTCTCTGTAGACGACGTATGCTATTATCTGGATCCTCGCCAAGTCAGCGTATGCGTGTTGTGGGCGCGGAAATGGCGCGGTTCCAGTTTCATCAGCCATAATCCCCAGCGAAGCGAACCGAAAGCGCGACTTCTGTCGCTCTTGCGGACGGGTTCCTTCGGCAAGGCCGACGCAAAGAGGCTTCCCAGTTGCGACTTTCGCCACAGGATCGCTCCTTCGCGAATCAACAACGTTCAAAAAAAAAAAAAAAACAGTTATTAAGGGGGTGTTAATAACACCTAAGCACGCGACAGCTTTATGGCTCCCGTATCGAGCGCTTGCGGATTTGCGGATCCTCGTCCACGTACAGGGCCGCCCACTTCTGGCTGGAACATGATCGCCGTCTTGGAAGTGTCATTGCGTTCCACCTGGCGGCGCAGTGAAGCCATGTGGCAGGCTGTGCGCAAAACCACCGCCAGGTCACTGTTTGCATCAGGTTGCTTCCGTATGCGGCCGCGTCGGAAGCAACGGTGTTTTTAGAGATTTAGCTTGCCGGAGACGTGCTGACGTAGACGTATACCGGTGGGCAGACCCCTCCTGCGCACGCGCGTTGACGGGTGAGTGCAATCGCGACCACTGAGCGGGGTAGGGTAAACCGGTATACGTCTACGTCAGTACGTCTCCGGCAAGCTAAATCTCTCTATTAAGACGTTGACCGTGCTTCAGTAAAGTGAACGACCCTACGTCCACTCTAAAGCTTCCTTAATCGCCCATCTTCAATTTGTGCTCTATCTGACGCAACAATAGTCATAAGCTCCCCATTAAGTGAAAGACCACCCGGCACAAATAAAAAGCCCCATTAATCAAGCCGTATGTGCAACCTTTGTCAAACGTTTAGTGGCCAGGGGGTCTATTTCTGAGCAATACTACGTGGCTCGTAATGCATTCCCAGGTTTCCAAACTTGCTGAAGGCAAGATTTTTTTTTGTCCTACCCTCTCCAATGGCTAGGACTTCCACAAACGAACCCCCGGGCTCCAAACTTTTGACAAAGCCAAGGGCCCTGGAGGGTTCGATCCCCCTCACCTTTGCATCGGGCGAGGAGGATGTCAAAACGTCTCCTCTCTGGACTGTCGCAAACCGGTTTCGCGGCCGCTTCCACCGTACTGACGTCAGGCGCACACAACAGCCCAGCGAGCAATATGGCGACGCCTAGAGAGCCTCCAATGCACAGGTGTAAATGAACGCCGTATTCCTAGTTTGCGGCGTTATCGAAAGTGTTTCTAACCTCCCTAACGTCGAGTCACCTGATTGGCGTAAACGTCGGAACCGGAAGGGGTGGCAACCAAACCGACATCCTGCTCCAGTGTTTCCACCAATCTGATTACTCGAGGTCAGGGCGACGATAACGATACTTTCGATAACGACGAAAAGTCGGAATGCAGAGCTGCCAAAGCCCGCCATTTTTTGCCCACAACGTCGAAAACACTCGATTTTCTGGATAAAGGGGCCGTCAACGTTGTAGCGCTGAAACCTCAAAGCAGCTGTCAGCTCCGTATTTCCGTGTTACGGCCTGACACGCAAGCACGTGTACTGCCGCTTTCGTAAATGTTTCCATAGAGTGTCCAAAATTAATTAGGTCGTTCCGTCGAGTGTAAACTGAACAGATCTATCCAGCATAAAGAGAACAAGGTGCAAGCATCCAATTATTGACTACAACGTGTGGAAAGCAATGATTTCAAATTTACTAAATGGTTTTCCTGTCTGCATATAATATTCAAAGGTAATTTTTAACTTCAGGTAAGAAAAAAAAAAAAACTATTGTTCCACAAGGGACTTTGGTAGAGTGGGAATACAACACAGCACAAAAATAATCGCAGGCAACGGAAGAAAGTTAAGTACACTATCAGATCAACACAACAAACGTCATTTTTGAGCACAATGCTCAGCGGGAAAAAAAAAAAAAAAAGTCCGAAATAGGCATGTTCGAGCTTTCCCGCCATCAGCAAAGATTGGCGGTAAAAAGATAGTGTCATATTAAATTATTCTAGACGGTTACGGTCCTGTAAGAAAAAAAAAAAACGTTCTTTTTCCTTTTTTTTTTTTTTTTTTTTACGCGGTTAGTTGGTAACTGTTCTCTGCGCGAGCTGTTTGTTCCTTTTCATAGCGCAGGGACCTGAAAATGCAAGCTTCGTCCAGCGTTTGGAGAAGGTTAGCTTTCGACTCCATTAAGTGAACGCGCAGCAGCGAGATGCCACTTGCTAGCTATAAGTCAATGGCTCGCTGCCCTTTCATACACGACGCTCGCGGGCAGCATGTCCAGGCTACAGTTGCACGAGAAAGTGTGCGAACAAGCGGCTGTTCGTCAGTGCCCCTACTTTTGTTCGGCCGCACATGCGCTGAGGCGGCAGAGACAGCCCGACCACTCCTCCCGTTCGCGACTCGCACCTGCTGACGGTGGCGACGCCACACACGCCGGGGTGGACCGCGCAGAAAATGGGGATGACGAGGGCAGATCAAACGATGGCCAAAACTAACTGTTACGCCGCAGTTAAAAGATCAAAGGCTCGTTCACAACAGCGAGTCGCGGAAACGGGGAGATTCGAATAAGTCGCCAGCGACCCGTTCGAATGTGTCACTCGCCGATCGATTTCTTGCGACACGCCTTCCTTCAAGTCGCATAACCCCTCAGCCAATCCGCGCCGCTGCAGGACGTGACGTTTTTTTACTTCCGCCTCCTTCTTATGGCGGGAAAAATAAAGTGCTTGTTCGCGTGTGTACGACTTGCAGCGTACCAGCTGTTGGGCAAAGGGGGCACATATCAAGGATCACTGTGAGAGTTAAACCTACTCACTCCCTCCTCATGCGGTCGGGTATGAGACGATTTCGTGATCTGCTACTTCGCGCGACCGCAAAGGCACGCTCCCCAAAGCCGATTCCACATTCGTCGAACTAGAGCGTTTTTGGCTGCTGAAACAACTCTGGACATGGCATAACCATAAGATAGCCATCCTCGCTGAAATAATTGTACATATCCATGCTTCAAGGGAGTCCGAACTGATTGCGTCGAAACCGGTAGCAGACGAAAGAGATCCAAAAGGTGCGAAAGTCGGGTCTTTGTTCAAATCTCGATCGGACAGAGACGTGTCGTGAATCAACATTCGGTGTCGATCAGCGTATGTCGCGATTCGACTAAACTTCGCCGCGCGGCCTTCGCGACTCGCCAGTGTGAACGCGCCGTAGTCTGCGCGGCGAGCACCCGCCAGCAACGGAGCCAAGGACGGCACGAGCGAAAATGTAAACTTCCCTCTCCACGTGCCTGAAACATGGCCGGCCAACACCTTGACCGAGAGCCGCCTTTCGCCTACCTACCGGAAAAAGACCTCGCTAGACTTGCGATTAACAATAGTGGCATATCCGAACTTCATACGTAGTGTATGTGCGCGATTCCATGAAGTCACGAATCGCTCTCAACAGCGCTGCGGAGAGAACGCTTCCTCCGGCGCTGACGGTTCGCACCATGAGGTTAGCGCCGACGAAAAAAACACCCGCCATCGCGATGAGAATAGCACCGTTACACTGAGGAACGCCTTTGCTTAACCTACTAGACGGCGCTACTGTGTCGCACGCCATATTTCATTCTCTGTGGCTAGGCTCAACAAACACACAAGAATCAAAGAACGGTTATTCCGAACTCTTCGCGCAATTTTAGCCTGCAACGACTCACGCAGACGCTGTGAAGTGCATATCGCGGCTACCAACAAGCTTGTGCTATGCAGTGCCCACGGCATTGGCAAAAAGCATTTGGGCAAGAAAATTACGAGACACTTTGGCGACTAAAGTGGCGAAAGGCGAAAGCCTGAGTGCCGCATTCTGCTCCGCATTTGTTGCGAATATGGCGGTGAATGATGCTTCGAGTAAAGAAAGTGCACTACTGTTTCACTTCCTCCCTTCCTTTACGGCACGGTACATGTGTACGCGGAGAATTGTGACAGATACTGCGCCTTTTCTATCCTGTAAATCAATTTCAAACGCCGCTGATGCCTGCTGTACTAACACCTCCTATCAGTGTAAGGGGTTACATTATTGTGGACACTTAAGCTCATCCTTTAAGGGTATGACGCAAGAGCGTAAACTACCAGCCCACATATAAAGTTACGCTTCAACCAAGCCGTATGGACGTGCCTGCGTGTCGTAGGGGTAACGAGAATGCAAACGGTTCTAGCAGGCTGATTCTGATATCACCCTCCCATATGAAAGGAGCGACCCGAGTTGGCAGCTCCTGCCAAAAGCGTGACACTTCGCTGACAACAACGATAAGCCATTAAAGGCTTTCGCCCTGAGTGCGAGTTTTGATGCAACGCTTCGAACGCAAGATTTTTACAAGTTTGTCTAACCCTCGGCCGGGAAGGCGGCTACGAGACTGGCCTTCCCAATACCAGCTACGCACGCGAGGGCTTTATTAACACACTACTCACACGCCGAGACGCGCACACACTCCGGGAAGGGCAGGAAACGCTAGCACCAGCTACGGGAGAACGAGGCACGCTCATTCGGAATAATAATCGCCGCGATGGCAAAGCAAAAAAAAAAAAGAAAGAAAGCGCGCGCGAGCGGTGCCGGCACGCTGCATCCAGCCAACCAGCCGCCCGTCCTTGCACACAACGGCAAATACCCTCTTTTTTTTTTTTTTTCGCCTCCGAAGAAAAAAGAACGATTGAAGGAGAGATGCCACAAGGCAGCCGAGGCTGTTCAGCCGAGCGCGACCGCTGCCGTGACGGCGGAGATGCGCGTTGTTCAACGTCATCCGCGAGGCGAGGGCAGCGCACAGCGAACGAGGCAGTGGGAGAGGAGCGGGACGGCACATTCACTCAATCGACGCCCGCGGAACGGTCGGAGAAAAATGGCGGAGGGAGTGAGCGCGAGCAATGGAACGAGCAAGCGTGATGTCGAGCGCCAGCAATGACGTAAGCGCGGCGGAAAAATAAGAAAAGAACGCGGCGAGAGAAGGAAGGCGACGCGGTCGGTAACTCGCCGGCGTCGCCGCCACCACCGCACGCTCCTCTCCCGACCCGGAGCGCACGTTCTCTCGCTCGCGCCACACTCTGGGCAGGCAAGCAAGGTTCACTTGCGTGGTGTGTGTTTATCTCCTTTTCCCGCCGCGTCGTCGTTATTTTGCGTGACCCGTCTGGGCGCAGTGCGGCTTGCGCGATCTTATCTCGCGCAGCCGGAGGCCGCCCAGCAGGGGCAAGTTGGCAGCTAATCGCACCGTATCGGGGCAAAAATAAACCCTGTGCCGGCGAACCACCACGGGGTCGAATCTCGAGCCTATCGCAGACGACTCCACATAGAACTGGGGAAAGGCGTTGCTCTGCCTGCGAAAACTAGGCGACGCCCTGGGGCCCTTCAAAGCGCTAACTTGAGGGACGTCACGTCGCTTTCTTTCCTCCATGTACTGCCGCTGTCCCCCCTTCCCCCCCCCCCCCCCCCCCCCCCCCACCAGCGCATTTACGGTAGCCCGCATTTCTGTACCGATCGATACGCGCGGGCCGTAACAGCTAGCTGCCGTCACCCCCCGCGCGAGTCCACCAGCTTGGGACCGGTCCCGCCGCCGCCGCTCGTCGCGCGCTACGCCGGAACGGCTACGTCACCAGCGGGGCTTCGCGCTGTCTCCCATGACGTAAGCGGGCCCGACGACCTCCCCCCCCCCCCCCCCCCCCTCGTACCTAGGGCCTCGTACGCCTCTACGGCAGCGGTGCTACGGGGCAGGAGGGATGGGGGAAGAGGGTTTGGAAAAAATGCACGCGCCGCTCTCGGAAAGGAACGCGATGGCGGCGCTTTTCCGAAGATGCTCACCTGGGGCGTTCTTGAGCGATGTCGCCGCGTCGAAGGAATACACTCGTCCAACCATGTGTTCCTTCTTGTAGCGCACGTCGAAGGGCACCCCCATGACGGCTGTGGGCAGCGACTCTCCGCGCGTGAGCGGGGGCCGCGGCGGTACTGCCTCGTCCAGCGCCTGCAACGCGGCGGCGCGCTTGGACGGCTCGGGCGGCTCGTCGTCGTCCCGCTCGCGCTTGCACGGCACACCGGATGCTTGGGCGGCTCGAGGGTCGGCTGCGCGCATTCGCTGGCTGTACTCGAGCATAGCGTTCCGCCGCTCGAAACGGTCCATCACGGGGGCCATGGCAGCCGGCGCGCCTGGGGGTGCAGCGCGGTGCTGCTGTTGTTGCGGCACCACTTCGGGCGGCGCTCCGTTTAATCCTTTGTAGATGGGGCGAGCCACGGCCTCGGGAAAGCCATGGGCCCGCTTCATCTGGCGCGCCGTCTCCAGGACGACCTCGATTCTGTCGGCGCCTTCGTAGTTGACGCAGCCGCGGCACACAGGCTCCGAGAAGTCGTGCAGCATGGCCCAAGGCATGCGAGGCAGGTCGCAAAGGTAGCAGTGCTGGCGGTGACCCCGAGACATGAGCGCCGACATCTTGACCATGGGCGTACTCAAGTGCGCAGACTCCCGGGGGCACGGCACACGACCGGTGGTCGCCCGCAAAAACACGGACTGTGGTGCACAGCGGTCAGTTGGACCGGGCGGACGCCCCGAGCAGCAAAACAAACCGGCGCAGCAAAATGGAGCCCGCTCGCGAGGCTCGGGGGCGCGTTCTGCGCATGCGCCGACCCGGTCGCGAGCACAACGAGGAAAGGCGGCACGCACGCTGACTGCCGCTCACGTCATCGCTTCAGCTGAGACGACGTCACCCGCGCGCCGGCCAAAGCGCCGATTTGCGACTTCCCCCGGGCGGCGGTCGATGTGGACTCGCCCTCTCCGCTCTCCACGCGCGTGGCCTGGGATGCGGGGCGCGCACATTTACGCGTCTCAAGGGAAGGAGAGTGGTGCCTGGGCTGTAGCTTGCAGCCCGATATAGCCAAGCATCCGCCGTGTCTGAAATCGTGCGCTCGCGAGCGCTTGTCGCTTTGGCGTTCGTTTTATCGCAGAGAAGATAGAGGCCAGCAAGGGTTGTCCACTAGCAACGGTCTCTGTTGCTGAAGGCGTATGCTAGGCGCGCGCTCCCGCAACCATAGAGCGCTGTAGTCGTAGCAGACTGATGCATGCCGATGCTTCTTCCTGTCCCTAAGGTCGCCGCTTGTGCGGTTTTGTTTTGCTTTGTGCGCGATGTACCGCCGTTGTGGTTGGGCTCTTTGCCAAGCCTGACGTATACGTGGTGCGCTTCCGCGGGCGTATCCCGTTCGTAGCAGCGAAGGCGGCCGCCGCGTTTAGTCCCATCTTTCGAAACCCTTTCCCGGTCGCGGGCAGGTGGCCTTTGATCCCGGCTCGTGCGAGGCGACGGCACGTCGGCGCGCCGCAGCCGACCGCCTAGGCGTTGCAATTCTTTACGTGCGCCGATGATCGCTCGGCGCTTCAGATGCCAGGTGGCGTCGTAACGACTTTTTGAGGACCGCATTTTATTCGCCGTGAAACTGGCTTTTCCATTTCTCTGTCCTGTTTTTTAGCGTTCCCCCGCGCACGCACTATCTAGAGCGGCCTCGAAGACCTCCGCGGTGGAGTGAGGCCAGATGAGTATCCCGTGCTGGCAAGTAACCAGTATAGGCTGCCTTAGATTGGGCACGGCATCACTCCACACGTGCATTTCCAAGGCATGCAAAATTTATGAGTAATAGCCAGTAGCCAGATGTGTTGGTTCTTAATTTGTTAGAGTTAAATGATGTCCATTACCCCGATCGGGGTGATATATGCGCGAAAACTATATAATTTTCTTTCACTGGTAGCATTTTTTCTTACGTTTCGATTCTACACTTACCTCCACAGTAGCGCATCGCACACCTGCGCTCTCGAGTTTTGAGTGCTGGAGAGCTGAAATAATCACTTCGCTTCTGCGATTGGTACTTTCACATTTTGTGCTCACTTAGGAATGAAAATGTCATATGGCATTAACTCTTATATGGTACCGTTTCTTGAAGACATAGCGCAAAAAAGAGACGGGGACAACACAGATGTAGACAGGACAGGCGCTCGTCCCCGTCTCTTTTTTGCGCTATGTCTTCAAGAAACTGCTACCAACTAGCCCAAACCAAACATCTGTTGCATATGGTACCGTATTTGCCAAAAGTAACCAGGCAGCATGTTCCGCTTCTCGGTTGGGTAGCAGAGAAGTCGCACCCCTTCTGAAGCTGTAAATGTGTGCAAAGTAAAGACGAGGTCCCGTCCTCACTTCTTAACAATTTGTGATCATCTGGGAATCCAAGTTGGCTTTACAATAGAAGCGACAAGCAAACCATGCAGCCTGATTACTTTTGGCAAAGACGGTACCTTTGGTATATACACCAGCAACGACATCAACTATGTAGCAGTTTGCTTCAGCGGTACAGTCTTTGCCAAAAGTGCAGAGCCCGGAGGTCTGCTTCTGAGCCACTTCGTGCGGCTTGTAATGCACTTCCAGTGTTTCGAATCTCATGATGGTAAGAATAATTTTTTTTTTTGTCCTACCCTCTCCAATGGGAAGGACCTCCACTAATTCTTAATCAGAGCCACTACACGGCTCAGAAGCAAGTACCCTGGGCTTTACACTTTTGGCAAAGGCTGTACATATCCTGAAGGCATCGCATGCGTTAAGGTCTTATATAATAGCCCTCGTTTTTGTTCGATAACAAAGAGAAAAGACAGCCTATTTTTTGGCTCCGTAATGTTTCCTCAGTGCGCATTATAATTCAAAAATTGGCGCAATACCACATTGTAATCACAAAGAGTATATGTATTCGTTGTAAGCGGAGTTATGTAATACCGCCCACGAAACATCTTTCCAAAGTAATCAAATTAAACGAAAATATCAAGAAATCAAAGAAAAGTGTTTTCACCACAAAACTGTTTTTGCTGTTGAACTGCTTTGAGCGCAAGGAGGAATGTCGTAAACAGAAAACTGTACGATCGACTACGCGCACGCACCTACATCGAAACTGTCATTTTGCAACTTCCAATGCTCATTTGCCGCTCATCGATGACGGAAGAAAAAAAAACTTCGAATTACGAAACTATAGCATACGCTCGAGATTAATCATCAACGTCGCGCACTTTAATCAAAGTGGCAGAATCGAAAGGATGTTATCGCTTTTATGGACAACTCCGGAGGTTTTTCAGCATTCGAATATTCTAGTAAAAATTTTACTGTAGATTCTCCTCTCCGTCTTGATGCATTCTACAAAATTTGGGTGCCGTACCATAATCCGTTGGCGCGCAACAAGACTTTAAAATATGCCGTTTTCAAAGTTATTTCCGTGGGCAACACTGAGCTTCTGACGTCACAAACAGTATGCCGGCGAACGTATACCGGCGTTACTGTTCACTTCCCGCGTGATTATGAAATTGTGAGGCTTATATTGAACTACCTCAGACATTTTATGCAGTGCGTCATGATTTCCATACTTTATTTTCGCCACCCAACGCACGTACGAGTGTTTTTCTAGTACTGAGTGTGACGTCACTATTTCATCAACTGGGACGTCGTTTCTGGCCGCGAAAGCAGTTTCGATTTGCTGTTTTTCCTTTTTAAAAATATTTCTAATTGGAATTTCGAAAAAAAATTTCTTTTTTTTTTTTTTTGTTTTGGAGTCATTACTTGCAGAGGAATGTAATTCAACCAAAAACACAAAATGATGAAAAAACCACCGGAGTTGCCCTTGAAGGCTGGCCTCGTGATAAAGCAGTTAAAAAAAAAAAAAGACTGCCATCGAAACCTACTGCATTGTTTCTCCCGAAGTATTCAATGCGGCAAGTTAATAGGCCACTTTCCGCTTTTATTTGTTTTCAGCGTTGCGTACATTGCGTGAAGCCTTTTAACTGCGCGCGTGCTACGTAGATTGATACTCTGCTATTATATACGATATTCGAAATGTTTTCTTATAATAGGATAATAACTGTGTTTTCTTCTTCTTCTTTTTTTTTTTTTTTTCATCAGAGAAAACGAATACGAAGGCACAATAGCGCCGTAGATTGGTATTCGCTTGTTACTTATATCAACTGCGCGGACTCCGTTTAGTTAATATTCATACGGTTATCGGCTAGTCTTTCGAGGTATAACCCGAGCGACCTCAAACGACCCTTTATACGAGGCTCGGGATACTGTGCGATTCTATAGTTTGTACACGGTTGCAGTGCCCGCCTAAATGTCCCGCGAAAATGGATGATGGCGCCAAAAGGAGAAAGCGTTGTTGCGAAAGCATCGCTTGCCCCGCTGACTCCGTTTTTAATAGCCATCGTGGTGTGCCTTTCAGCAGCTGCGAAAATCCTGGCGGGGATGGGGGCGGGGATATAAAAATGAAGCCCGTGGCTATAGGCGAGAAACCTCCGTGGCAGTGAAAAGGGCCGTGCACCAAATTTTCATTGAATAAAGAAATACCCTCGTATAAAGTTAACATAGTAATGTTTCCGAACTTCCGGTCTTTCCTTTTAGCAACCTTTATATACGCTCTTAATTTGCCCTGCTTTCCCAACTCACGCTTGAGAAACACCTTTACACTGATTTCTCGTGCAAAAGGCTGCGAAGGGCCGATAATAAATTAGGTCACATTAAGAAGAAAAGCGCGGTATAACAATGTTCGGAAATTTGGGGTAACGACCGTTTTTCAACGGGAAGGCATTGTTTGTTAATGCATTTTTTCGTCTGCCGTAAGAATGCGCTGTAAAAATGAACATGTCTGTAAACCCTCCCTCGTGACGGCTGTAGTTTGGCTGTATTTGTTACCAAAAATGCACCCTTTTGGGTTTACATCGAACTCCTAACCCCATAGTGCAAGCGTGCGAAAAACTTTAAAACGATGATTTTACTGCAACTTGCAAAGTTAGACCCCTCCCATAACAGGGTCTTGCAATATTCCTCAGTTGCTTCAGAATTTTAAAGTCAAGTTCGAGAAATTCGGATTTGTGGTTCACTCTTGGTGCATGGAGAAATAAACAAATAAATAATCCATTATTGTTCAATAAATAAATAATCTGACTTAATCCTGCATTGGTTCGCAAGAGCGTATACTTATCGGTCGCAATTACGACTAAGAGTGAGCAGGAAACCAATATTTGTACAATAGATTGACCTGATAGCCGCAGACAAACACAAAATATGAGGGTCATATTTATTTATCCATTGAAATCTAGCTAGTTGTGTTTCGCACGGAATTACATCCCTGAAGCATGCGTAAATGATATGCATCGAGGTGTGCGCAATACGCGGACTGCGTATGCTACGCGTCGAGCTTACGTGACAGCCAGTGTGCGCGCGGACATCTCATGCCCGGATCACCTCAAAGCAATTTATGGCACTGTGACGTCATCACTCTCTACTCGAACTTTATCTCTTTCTCGCCCCCCTTTTCGTAGTGTTAGGTAGAAGGTCAGAGTCACGTTACACCTCTGCACCAGCACAGTGAAGAGAACCGGCACGTACTCGGGCACGCATCGCCATCAGCGCCCCCTTCGTGTTTCGCGCACAGCCCCAGAACCGAATTTCGAAGAAATCGTCCCCAGGCGCAGCCGTATACCCTCCTTTGTGACTTGCTCTTGGCGATAGAGACAATGATAAAAGCATTATTGAACAATGTTGATGCATTTTGGGCCTAAGTGCTTGCAGAGCGAGGGAGAGCTGTACGCTTGACAGGGTCAGCCGCAGAACGGACCCTCGGGTCGCGCGTGCGCTTTGTCGCATCGATCGTAGTCGTCAGAGCTTTTGTTCGCGACAGCTACTGATGCCCCAGCGCCGGGGTTTTTTTTTTTTTTTTTTCCTCCAAGGCGGGGTGCAATTCATCTGCCACGCGAGGAGAAACGATCGTGCTCCGTTGTGTCCCCTTCCTTGCTCGGCTGCAAGTAAGAGGAGGAGGAAGAAACGCGCGCTGACTCATAGAGCGCGGCGGGCAGCGGCGTCTGGAGGCGCGGCAGCAGGTGTTTTGATTCACGCGTGCGCGCGCGCACGCGGCAACACGACGACGTCAGGCGCGGCATGCCGCCGACGTTCGCCGCTCCGTGGCGAGGCGCCACATACGCACTGGTCGTGGATGGGTCGTGGAGCCGCTGTATAATTTGTCCAGTAAATCTGCCTCGCTGCATAAGAACTGCTCTGACTTGCGTCAGCAACACTAGTGGATCTCAGATCTGACTTCTACGCGAATGCCTTCTTCCCTTCCCACTACTTCCCTTTCTGCTTCCCTTGACAACTGTCACAAAGGCGTCTTCGCCACTTCCTACACCATGCGTGGCTAGGAGCGGCTTTCCGTGTCCGTGTTCGACCGTCGTCCGTATCCATATTCACATTCGCTAGAAAAACAGAGATTTCTCTAACTGAGCGATACGCATGAATTTCGCGAAGAGAGTGAAAAGGTTATCAGAAAAAAAAAAGAAAAACAAAAGGTGCATGCTTTATTCACAGGAATAGTTTTTCTTACTTATATGCCTAGCCCTATATGTCGCCGCGAAAGGCATGTGCAGTAACGTATATAAGGGTCAGCCTGAAAGCGTTACCAGCTGCAACGACTCTAGAAAAGAAGAGATGTGCGGATAATCAAAGAAGCAAACCGCAAACAATAAAAAATAAAGACGCCCTTACATCAATGTACTGGTCGGAACAGCAGTAATAACGGCAATACAAAGACGTTTGCACAGCACGTACGAAGGTGCAGCTGTGAAATACAAATGCAGCTAACTAAACAAAGAAAACATCGCAATGCGAGAACAGGAATATTGATTGCAGTCTGAAAGATAAAAGAAGACGCCTCGAAACAGCAGAGAGTCAAGCGTACGGTGCGCCTTGGATGACGTCAACAAAGCCCGACTTCAGATGACTGATAGCGCGCAGAGAAAGAATAAATTATTTTTCCAGAGAGTTTATGGACTTTCCGTGCCCTTTGGGCTTCTATCTACCTTCTATCTTTTTTGTTCACTTCCACTGCCGATATCGCACGTTTATGTAATTAACTGCATAGCTTGACACACAACAGTGCACAGCGTTGCTATTAATTGGTATGAGGTTTCATGACTGACTTCACGTAAAATACCGCAAGCGGACTTCTTCACAAATTATGGTTCACGTAACCAGAATGGCGGAGCTTTACAAGATGAGTGCCAGGGGTGTGGACAGAAAATATAAGAAATACACATTGGAAGGATCAAAGAAACACCGCGTGCACGCGAGTTATAATTCCTAGAAGAGCATGCACAGTCGACCATTTTGGTTTGGTCAAATTGGATTTGATATAAAGGCTGCTTGCATGCGAGCTATTTTAAAGAAAACGAAATTAAACAAGTCGGGAAAAAAATGGAATATATTTTCCGGTGCTGAAAGGCCGGGTACTTGGCCATGCCGACGTGTAAAATCAACACTGAGCTATTATAGATGGTACAACAATATTGCTTCGCGTCGCTGTATGTTAGGCTGAAGACGATGGTTTAGTACATGGATTGAGGCGACGATATATGCAATGATCCGCCCGTGTTCCACGCAGCAAGTCTCTGGAGTCTCGGCCTCGAAATAACTTTTCTAGGACAAATAAAGGCGCACATTGAAATTCACAGCGACTATCCGCGGACAATTGTTGCAACAAACGCACCGCATCTGGTCCAGAAAGTCAACGCTCGACATGTACATACGCTTTTTCAGCAGCGGGGAGTGAGTCAGCGCGGAGGGAAGCCGGAGCGACGGACCCACGGTCGTTATTTGACCGCATGACCTTCTCCTTCTGCAGTGCTCATCTGTAAAACGCCTCGCATGCGACGTGCTTTATGCGATCACGTCGTAAAGCAAGTTCAGCACGCCCCACGGTGCGCCTAAAGTGCTAAAAAGAGCTCGTTCGTTGCGTTATCCGACAACGAACAGCACGATTAGAGAGGAAGAACCAGTAAATATGTTTGTTTGTTTTTTACTTTTGCATTAACTTTTGAAGCTGTACAAGCAGGTGGTGAGATCATGTGAGGGACGAAAAGGACACATGAGTCAACGATAAAAAGGATGGAGAGGAAGAAGGAAGAGAGAAAGGGCCTTCTTAGTGGACGGTTCAAAGGCGTCCTTTGCGTGTCCTTCCATCTGGGGCAACGAGGCCGCCGCGACCGGGATTCGACCTCTCGACCCTGTGATGCTGGCTACAAAGAAATCCTTGCTGACTTCGACGAGGCTTCCTTCACATACCGATGAGCATAGCTGGAAAGCCGCTACGACAACGCCACGTTCACCGGGAATTGATTAACGGGCGTAACATTGACGCCCGTTCTCCGAGTCGCTCCGTGCCTTTGTGGGTCACGCCACGGAGCGGTTGCCGTGACTGCGCGTCGCGGTGGCCCGATCGATAGGCGTTTCCTTCCCGCCCTGACTCGATGCGATTGGCCTCTGATGAGAACAAACTGCCGACCGGGGAAGTTCCGGTCGCGGAGCACGGAATTAAAACGCGCAGACGTGCCAGTATATCCCCATTTCATTCGGCTTCCCTTTTTCCTCGTTTCGGTGCCCTTTTAGCGATTCAAGAAAGCAAAGCTGAGGAGGGGACGGGTACCTTGTCATGACACGCGAAACACGCTGTGGGCTACGTCACAGTCTTATATGAAGGAGAAGACGAAGGACTAGAAAAAGGAGAAGCCACATGTATAAAAAGGGGAATAAGGGACCAAGAGGAAGAACAACTGTATAAATGCACATCATCCTTAATGGCGTTGCAGGAGATAAAAAGAGGAATGATGAAGACAAGGAGGCTAACCAGGAGAGAAGAGTATATACCGGTCGGCTAACCTGCACTGGTGAAGAGGAATGAGGGGACGTTAAAGCGAACGAGGAGCACAGTCAGTGGCCCGGTATTGCTGTGGCCATGCATGGTCCAAAAATCTTAAACCAATTATCGAGGCGGTCCAGGGCAAAGCACAGGGTATCTTTTGCGGTGCTAAAGACCGGGTACTCAGTCATGCCGATGCGGAGTCAGAGTTGCTTTGTAAAAGTAACACCGAGATGGTACAGCAATGCTGTTTCGCGTCGCTGTATATTAGGCCGAAGACGATGGCATAGTTCAAGGCTAGAAAAGCACCATTCGCCTTCTCGTTGCTGATACATACATACATACATACATACATACATACATACATACATACATACATACATACATACATACATACATACATACATACATACATACATACATACATACATACATACATACATACATACATACATACATACATACATACATACATACATACATACATACATACATACATACATACATACATACATACATACATACATACATACATACATACATACATATACGGGAGAGGGCGAAGGCCTCTCCAATATTCCTTCAATTAGCCCTGTCCTGCTCTAGCTGAATCCAATTGACCTCTGCGAACTTAACCTTATCCGCCCACCTAACTGTCTGCCGCCCCCTGCTACGCTTTCCTTCCCTTGGAGGCTAATATATATAATCAATGTCGACCGGTTAATTCGGGAAAGCGACTCGAGTGTCGCCTATTTGCAAGTATCAACATCTGCTGAGCAGGGCGGCTCCCTGGTCGCATGCGACAGGCCTGGTCGGACTCATTTCCCGACTAGCAAGTGTGAATGGGTTTTTGGAATCAGCATGCAGAGACTGACCAGCAGGAATCAGCCGAAACTGTTCTTGGTGGCGGACACGTTAGGAATAAAACAAAATGCTTGGCAGTTAAGCCTCTCTCCACCGACTCTTATTTAGATGTGAACATAAGCGTATAGATTGCGACGCCCCCTACGAGCTGAGAAGCAGATCATCTTTGGCCCACGCCAGCTTTTATACCCCCAACCATTCTCCTTTTCCTTCATATACATTCCTTGGGCAAGGCTGCAGCGCTTTGACAGTTCATGTAAATGCCGCTGTTGGTGTAGTGGGGAACTGGCAAATGAGTTTTTTTCCAATCATTAGGCTGGATTTCCATACGTGGGCCCAATGAGAAGTTTGATATCATCAAAGGACACCGAAATCGAGATGCGATAAGGCCGAAGCATATTAGATACTGCATAAAGATATTGTAGGGTCCAAATTCCAAAGATAGTCCACTTCTTTCAGTCAGTTCAGCCAATTCCTCTCCGCTCTAAATTGGCGCTTCCAGAAGCAGAGAAAACGGGAAGGAGAGCGTCGCGACAGAGGAGAGGAATAGGCTCAAATAAAATGTTGCCGTGGCAACGCGTCGTACACAAACGCAAGCACGCATTCCACTGAGCCTCCGTCAGCCCTTCGTGTGCGGGGAAGGCGAGCTGGTCCCGCAGCTGAAGCGACAAGGCAAGTGATGACTGCCCGCGCGCAAACCGCTGCAGCTGTGAAAGTTTCGCAACAAGCCGCGCTGTTTTGCCGAAAATGTTGCAGAGATGCAGACTGTCGCGTCACCTGTGGTAGGGAAAGGAACTGCTGGGGTCATGACTCCTAAAGGTAGCGCTCGCGTATGGTTGCTGACCGCGTGGGATGCCTGTGTTTTGATTTCTACAGTTTTCTATTTGCGACAGGCATGGTAGGTCAAAGAACTTTGGTCTCGCATATAGTCCAGCGGATAGACACAGCCAGCGCGCTGGTGTACTCTCATGCATGAGCCTCGATGGCAGATTTCTCTTGAACAGGGAAATCTGCCATGATGGGAATAGTGAACAGGGAACAAAAATCGAGTAAATAAATATAGAACAAAACCAATGGAGCGGGCCCTCAACATGCCAGTGTTGATGATCATGCCATCTGCTGACCCTTTCGAGAATTTATTGTTTCCAAACGTAACTCAGAGAAGTAGTACTAGACACCGTAGAAGTAGTACACCAGTCACGCTTTGAATACAACGCCGTCTATGGTGACATTTCAGCCTGCTCCTCGAACAGACATTTGCTAGCAGCATGGGGCCAGCAATGCATCTATGCGGGTGAAGTTTGCGCGGTTGACACCAGCAGGACAGTGTACTTCGGCTGTTGACGGACTCCCCCTACTAAATGCAAGCGGTCTCGATGAGGATGGGTCAGACACTCACACCACACAACAATCATCATCGGCATCATCATCACTAGGATGTCATCAACGCGCGTTTGTTCCTTGACCCACTCTGCCCTCTTCCTGTGTATTAACGTTACATCTATCATTTTACTTACATTAGCTGGCTGCGTTGTCCTCATTTTGTAGCATACCCTTCTCGTTTGCCTTCACACTTCTGCCCCACTGTTGAGTGCTGGAAAGATGCAACCGCGTTATACACTTTTTTCTTTTGAGATACTTGTAAACTGATATTGACAATCAGAGAGTATATTTGCCAAAAGCGCCCCACCCCATTCTCCCTTTTTTTTTTTCTATTTCTGCCACATATATATACCGCTTATGTTCGATAATAAACACGGGTAACAGAACAAAAAGATCCACCTAGAGGCCTAGATACAAGACGTACACCTTTTCTGTATTGTGTATATGTTGTTAGTTTCTTGCACAAGCATGCCCCGTCAATATATTTCGGTATGTGGCGGGACGAAGTGATCGCTTCTATTGCACAGCCCAAGAACTCTATAAGCAAATGTCCTGCTCAACTACCTCCTAATACACTGACAGGCTCTTCAGAATGTCCGTGGTGGCGCTGGAGCCTGTGCAGCAGGCGCTAAGCTTGTACCGGAGGCGCCACTTCTCCGAGTGCGCCGAGCTCTGCGAGCGCCACAGCTCTTCCTCATCGGAGCCACAGCTGCTGCAATGGCTCGGCGTACTGGCTCTGACGCAGCATGCGTGGCTGGACGAGCTCGAGCTCGACGGGCTGCAGCCTCTTGCCGAGGAGCTGCTCGACAACCAGGCGAGGCCCTTATCTGGATGGAATTTTTATATAGCTATCTCCCCTAGGACGAAGTAGTGATAGCTACATCTACACTTGTACCGTGTACGTACATGGTGATAGCTCTAGCGTAAATGAGCATACAATGCTTGGCAAAAGGTGACCACGCTATCCCGTTAACGCGAAATTCAATGAATTGTCTGCTTAGGCAGACGTTAGTGGCCTTGGTATGACTGTCTCTGCGTCTCGTTCATGATCCCTCAATCCCCATAATACAACTGCAAGAGTGCTGATGACTATGCTAGCACCACTACGTTAAGTTCTCTTTCTATTACTACTAATATTATCGCCACCAAGATAAAGCGCGAACTCCGGAAAGTTTGTCTGCTGCAATTATCGTTGTATAGAATTATTAACGTATACAAAAAAAAAAAAAAGAGCTTATGTGTTTTTGAGCACCCTGCTAATTACAATGGAATGTTACAGGCTACGTTTGACCAAGGTGCACTGAGAAAAACGAGTGCCTAGCCTTCTGACCATACGCGTATTTCATTGAAACCTTTACGAAACATCGTCGGGTCGACGGTGAGAGGTTATATTTACTAATCAGCAGACATATGAGCCTCCTGGAATCGTCTTACGGCATTGATGATGGTGATATTTTCCACCGTACGGAGAACAGCACGCGGATTCCTAGCGGCCGCCGGCTTCCGTCATCCGCAACGCGCGTATCCCGCCAACTTCACCGTAGCTCTTGGGTCATAAGCGGCAAAGCTAGCTTGGCAGGAAGGTTGCATTTGGTGGTAGCCGCCCTTTGTGGCTTTACCTGGCGCGCTGCCAAGAGATACGGAAGTCTAAAATGTGTACTTACGATAAAAGGGTACCGGAACAGCCGCACGTTCGTTCGGAGAAACAATGTAGCTACGTAATGGAAACAGACAGCGAAATACAAGTAGGGCCTAATCACAATACAGGTAGGCTATGGGCCAAAGCCTCTTGCAGAGTAACAAAAAGCTGCGTATGACCCCAAGGACATCGCATAGGGCTGTGCGATAGTGTTGTGCGGTTAGATGACAGAAGTAAGAACTAGAGAACAAACATAAGCTATTGATATCCCGGATAAGATCATGGGGAGGAACTGGCAAGGCACATATGTAACACTCAGAAGAGATAACCAAATGTTTGTTTGGGCAGCAGAGCAAGGGAAGAGAAACACTAAGAGGGTGCCACGTGGAACTAAGAAATTGTGTGGGATGGAAAGGCCGCACCTGGAGCAAGGCAAGGGGAACAGATATCTGAAAGAAGCACAAGACGAACCTCGGCTCATTAAGATGGTTATGATAACTAAGAGAGGCAGCGAGGTTTCTTTTGTAGTCATGGTGAATATTAAGGCGAAAGCCTTATAATGGCTCACGAGACAAAATATTGTCCTGAGAACTTGTCGCGGAAGTTGTCCACATGAAGCGACACCAGTTTTAGAGAGAGAGAAAGAAGATAGAGCGTTCGAGTCCTAAGTATGATCAAGGGTTCTAGTCCTAAAATAGGGTCTGGAATTTGAATTCCTGGTAACGAGTTCTTCGAATCGCGTCACAGTTGCCATAGAAACTGTGACGCTAGCCGTTGTCAAGTCAGAGAAGTGGCGATTACGACAGAGGCATGCACAACAGATACTCCCCGTGTTAGTGCAGTTTCCCTTTATATCCTCTGGCACACGTACGACCTTTTCCGTATTAAAAATGTGACTCAACCGTTTTTTCAGCGTTCCGGCTGGTGTCATGCCATTTAGCTGCGTAATTGGCTTGCATCTGTTGGTCCAGTTAAGCGATAGGGGTTCGAACCAACTCGTGTGCCTCCAGTTGTATGCCAATCACTTCTCTACACCACGTGACCTAACGCAGCGTGCGTTTTCGTATCGGGAGTCTATGCGCGAGCGATCTTTCGACTTAATACATGTAGGCGATCCCAAGAGTGTAGAAATCTTAAAACTGGTATGACCTAGCTTACCTTGGTAGAGATGCAAATGACTTAGTCGTTGTATTTGCCATTGCCTGCCAGAAGCTCGTGAGGAGGACCATTATGGATGATGCCCGAGATTCCAACATCAACATAAAGCCCCGCTTTAACAAGTCGTAGGCTAACGCAACAGACAGCTTAATTGTCTATCTCGAGATCCAAGAGTCCTCCTGGAGAGCTGGATTCTTATCTCACCTTCCCGGCTTATTGGCCAAGGCCGAGTTGGCAGCGCTTGCAAATTCGAAGACACAGGGCACTGACGCGGTGGTGTAGTGGTTAGGGTGCTCGACTGCTGTGTCTAAGGGTGCAGGATCTAATCCCGGCCGAGGTGGCCGCTTTTCAATGGAGGCGAAAAGCAGGGCGCCCATGTGGTGTTCAATGTCAGCGCATGGTTAAAGAACCCCAGGTGGTCGAAATTTCCGGAGTCCTCCACTACGGCGTCTCTCATAGCCTGAGTCGCTTTGGGACGTTAAACCCCACAAACCAAACCACGACGGCACAGGGAATGGCGAACCGATTTGACCTAGAAAAGTGGGGCTTTGGCATTAAAAAGGTTTACTGCTGATACTTTGTGATAATGTTGCTATTCTTAAGGCGTCCACGGCGCTAACGTCGTTGATTTTATTCGACCGCGGATCGTGTTCATGGGTTAATTTCGCCACAAGGAAGACCATGATAATCCGTATAGTAGATAGGAAATACCATCAGGCGCTTTGATAAAATTGGGATATAGTATTGAGCTGAAGCATTGATGGAATGCCGAACAACATTCCACTGCAGACGACTGTCGATTTTTTTTTTCTTTACTTTGAACAAAACCGATATTCACTGAAGGAAATTACATTAGCTGAAATCAGCTCAGAGTTCGTTGTGGTGAATTCAGCAGCTCTTTTTCAAGGTGAGCTTCATTTGGATTGGTTAATCATTTTAGGAGGTAGCATGCGCTTTGAGAAGACGCCACTCATGCAGTCACTCTGATCAAGTTATTGTTTTCTGTGCGCTTATGCAGGAGCACAAATGCATGTTTGTATGACTTTTCTTTTTTCTCGGGGAATTTCTGTAACATGCAACACTTTGCAACATTATCATTCGTTATCGTGACGCTAAACTGTGCTTGAGAGATTAGCTGACCTGTGGTCATTTTTCGATAATTGGAATAACCTACGCGGCATCCCATAGCTGCTTATGACACTGCGTCAGATTCCGGCATATCAGACAATGCTGTGATTTCGACCGCTGCACGCCGATGCATTGTCGAACACACGGTAACCTTGAGAAACAGCGTAAGCCGTGTTCAAAATGCGACGCTGCATTTATCTGGAAATCACAGTCAAGTCCTCACAAAATGCGACACAGTACAGAGAAAGCATATCTGCCATTGCTCTGGAGCGGCCTGTGAAAGCTTTCCAGTCAATTGTTCGAAGATGCGCAGACAGACGCGTTCTCTCTTTTCGCGACAGGCAGAAAATCCGGCAGCAACAGGCGATCGTTCCCCTCCTTCCTTCCGTCCCTCTATCTCGGTATTACGAGGGGTGTTCGCTTTCAGCGGGGGAGTGACAGCGCATGCAATTTTTTTATCACCTGTTATCAATACGCAGGGATAACACGCACGCGCGGATCGATAACACGCATGCTATCGAAACTGCAGCGTTAGCTTATTGTAAAGGGCCACCACCAAAGTTTCGCCGACTGCAGTAATCTCTCAAATGCTATTAGTGTATAAAGCTGAGTCAGCGGTAGATTGCAAAGCTTTCTTTCTTTGCTCTCGCATATATCGTGTCATGCTCTGGAAGATAAGTGTCTGTGCTTACCATGTGAGATACTCGCTACTGTTCGCCCCCTGGTAAAAATTAATTTAATAATAATAATAATAATAATATATATATATATATATATATATATATATATATATATATATATATATATATATATATATATATATATATATCCAGGGTGGCGCAGTGGTTACGGCGCTCGACTACTGTTCCCAAGGACGCGGGATCGAATCCCGGCCTCGGCGGCCGCCTTTCGATGGCGGCGAGCTTCCTCCACATAGCCTGGCATTGTCAAGAGAACCCACTTATTCCCCCTCTCATGCATACCTCGGTCATCAGCCAGCTTTGGCGGAGGTCTTTGAGGTAGAGCGGAAGGCTGGGCCATAGTGGGTGGATATTCACCTGGGAAACGGGGTAACTGCGGTAGAAAACGCGGACTGCAGAAACAGAACTGGACACGACGCGCGCAAACTCACAGTTGAATTTTAGTAAATTAAAGACGACATACGCGCAGTGAACAAAACCACGTGCTCAAGGCCATCCGCAGAGTTAGTTCTTGGGCTAGTTGGCATTCTTGATTTATAATGATTAGTGCTGTCTTCGCCCTTCTCTTCCTTCTTTTCTTTGGCCATGCGGCCGTTGTGCTGAAAGCTATCAGCTTAAATCTAGACTATCAGTTCAGGGCCTAGGGATCGCCATTCTCGTTTCAGTATACTACTATTTTTACCGATGAAGTTTCTTACTATCACAACTATATTGTTCGACTTTTTTTTTTTATTTTATTAGAACCTCAAGAACCCCCAGATGCATGAGGGGACATTACATGCTTGCCGTGACCTCAAACAATGTTGGTTTCTTTCTAAATAGATCTTAAATATTAGTCCTGTTTGCTCATGACTCAAAATAAATTTGCACTGTCTTGTCCCTGTTCAGTTTTCATTGGGGTCCTTTGCTCGCAGGCGACGGCGCAGACGGGTCGACCGGGAACATCTCTTCGGGCTCCGGCTCCGCCGACGGCTGCGACCGGGAGGCCTGTGACGCGAGAAGGCCGTCCCCTGACTGGCTTACGGCGGAGACCCCAGTCTCGTGCCGTGTCCACCGCCCAGCTGGGCGTCGAGAGGGCGCTCAGGACCTCCGCGGGACCAGGCACGGCGGCCAGAACGGCACGTGCATAGCACACAGCTACTCTTATTGCCCCGTTCCTGCACGTGTGGGCTGTCACAGGCTTCTCTCAGAGTTATTTTGCTTCCGAAATCTTGGTTTGGGCGAAATGGATCTTGATTTTGGACCTTCTATAAGCAGCGAAAAAGACTCGAGGCGAACAGAAAGGCACACTTGCAAAGTGCAAGAACACTGGCTGTAACAACAAGTGATTTTATCCGGGTCAAGTGCCAAATAATAGACGTGCACGGGATCTTGACTGCAAGTTGGAACACAGCGCCCGCCCTGTAAACGGAAGAGCATATCTAGGTTCAAGGGCATCCGCAGATCTTCCGAAAGAGAGAGGGCGTGGGGGAGGGGGGGGGGGGGTCAGAATGCAAAGCAGATTAAACAGGCAGGCACGCAGAGTTGCGGAATGATTTAAATCTATATATGGTCACTTTGTTAATGTCTATACTTACAGATAAAAATCTAGTAATTGTTAAGGGCCGGCATTATCAAAATATATAAATTCCCACTATTAAAATCAAGCAGTATTAACTAAGACTAACAGAATGATGAAAGAGGGAGAAACAAAATCTTCTCGAGCTGGTAGAAAACCGCGGGAGCGCCAAAACAGACCACTCACTATAGAAGCAAGTGCCATAAATAGCTTCTGTAATCACAGCGAAAGAAGAGAAGGACGAAAGGAAGAAGCGCAAACACTCGGCTCTGAGGGCTCGTAATTCGTCCTCTTTCTGTCCTCGTCTTTCTCCTCCGTGATTACCGTCGCGGTAAACAACAGGCTCCTCCAAACTCTCATATCCATGTCTACTTTCCTTACGCAGCTATGACTTGCACGTGAACACAACGCAGGCTAGCCTCACGAAGTATTAAATTATGGTGCATATGAGAAAATGGAAGGTGCCAAATATAGCTGGGCGACGCTGGCACTGGTGACAGTTTTTCGCCGCTAACAGCGCATGCGCAGAGTGCTTCTGCTTACTGCCACCGCCACTCTGGGGCTCTGCCTGCGCATGTTTATTAGGGAGTGTTTACCTTGTGCACGCGCAGTCAATTCCAGGCATGGCTAACCGGGCCGACAGCCTGGCGACGATACGCAAAAGCATTCATCTGTTAAAACTATGGCGCCATGTGGAAATGATAAAAATAAACAGATGCGAAGAAACAATCGTGATGTGCTAGATGAGGACTCCCCGTTCCACAGAAGTGCCGCGGGAAGTCGTGAAGGGCAGTAATAATAAACGCTTCTGTGTCGCGAGGCACAAGCAAAGTATGCACTCAAAGCCCAGATACAAGCATTTGTTCGAGAGTCGGCCGCGCCGTGGCTCTTGCTGTCGCTTGCTCGTGACGCGTGCAATGGGTGAGGAAATCCTCGTCCGATATGCTCGAGGTGCCGCAAATAACTGCGCGCGGATTCCTTTCTTCGAATGCGGCGCAGGAAGCGTTAAGGCGTGTAACGGGGTGTGGACGACGCAGCTATAAGGAGTGTGGATGGCGAAGACAGTCGACGGGTGGTCCTAAACGTACTTTACGTCATAGACCGGAACTGTTTCATCACTCGGCGGAGTCGAAAGATTTCACATTCGAATGAAAGAGCGTCCACGCGCGCCTGACCGCGTATCTTGCCACTCTGTTTATACCGAAATGAACAGCTAAATGGTGCACGCTTCGGTGTCCTGACCCGAAGAAAGGGTGTTAGTAACAACAGCTGTCGATCTCACATTTCAGCAACGGAATATGCGGTCGTTTTTATTGCGTAACCATACTACGCCAGGTTTCAGCCCGTCGCGTAAACCAAGTCGGTAGCCGCGCCGCAGAAGAAGAAGAAGAAGAAGGAACAGAAAGAGAAGTTACGTCGGCTTTGCTTACGCAACCTACCGGGTTTAACTAAAGCTAAACCCCAGCAAATTTTTTTCCTTGCGTCAGCAAAACATGGATCCTTCTTCCTCTAAAAATCCGTTGTTGTTGTTGTTGTTGTTGTGTGTGTGTGTGTGTGTGTGTGTGTGTGTGTGTGTGTGTGTGTGTGTGTGTGTGTGTGTGTGTGTGTGTGTGTGTGTGTGTGTGTGCAGCACCTCTTCACCAGCACCCTCTGGTGGATGAAGCTCCTCACATCCGCCTTCTGACGCCTATTCGTAACAATACACATATTAACCACACAACATCAGGCCTTCATCGGAACTAAAAAAACAAGCCTCTGTAAGTCCCCATCCGTCTCACTACTCGCCTATAGAGCTCATGCAGCGGTGGGACGAAAAAAGAGACCTCGAAATAAAATGTTTAAAGCCGAAATGGGAAGGCGGCCCTTATAAACAGGAACATGAAAAATGTTAATGTGAAACCAGGAATGCTGACATATGTTTGTCGAACAAAATTCCAGACGAGCGCTGGTCAGTTCCTCCCTTACGTCACTCAGTTCAGACTTTTGATGCCTGATATATATATATATATATATATATATATATATATATATATATAAATAAGAACTGCCATGATGTTATCTCATTTTTCTCGCAGAAACGGTTGGATGCGGCGATACCGCATTTAATTATCCTTTTCTTACTAGCATAGCTTCACTTTCAATTAAAGCGACGGTTTTGTCTAATATAGAACGCTGTAAACACAGGCATGGCCGAGAAAACACACGGGACCAACTTACGCGATATCCCTCTCCCGCCCAGCAGGCCCGGCCTTCGACTGCGGCTCCTGCGGTGCTGCAGGACCTTGGCCGGCTAGGCGCCGCCTCGTCGGGCTGGCCAGACAAGCCCTGGTTCGCCAAACCGCTCTTCCGTTTCCTCTACCACCACCGGGGCGACGTCAGGCAGGTGAGAAACCACCTCAGAGACAATTAGCTCGCCAGTCAGTCACGGTGTGCCGCCGCAATAATAGCGTGCAAACTTCGGCGATCCAACCTGTTTCACGCATTGCCTAGTGAAAATTAGGAGGTATACTTACTGCTCGCGCTAGTGTTTTTGGTGCTCTCGCGTATAACTCACGAACCTTCATATTGTTCGGCACGTATTCGTGAAAAACGTTCAAACGCCCAAACATGAACGGATTCCTTCTGGTCACGTATATGCACATGCATGATACGCGGAGTGATAGGAAGCGTGCAGAGTGGATCAGAGAAATAACTCAAGTTACCGACATTCTAGTGGAAATTAAGAAGAAGAAATGGACATGGGCAGGACATGTAGTGCGAAGAGAGGATAACCGATGATCGCTTAGGGTAACAAACTGGATTCCAAGGGAAGGAAAGCGTAGCAGTGGGCGGCAGAAAGTTAGGTGGGCGGATGAGATTAAGAAGTTCGCAGGGGTCAAGTGGATGCAGCTAGCACAGAACCGGGTTAAGTGGAGAAATATGGGAGAGCCCTTCGCCCTGCAGTGGGTATAGTCAGGCTGATGATGATGATGATGATGATACGCGTAGCCGATTCTATGCAGCTCTCAGAGCTCTTGCGCTGCGGTACTCGACGCTGCAGTCCACGTACGCCCTGCAAAGGCTTACCCTTTGATAAAAAGTGTGCAAAAAGACAACCAACCGCAGGGATTACTCCTTTCGCGTGTTGTGTCTAATTTTTGCTCATCTCGGCGCCTCTAGGGTGCTTCAATCCTAACACAAACTCAAAGGGGGTGTCACCAATACGATTACATGCATCTCACTCTCACCCCCTTGCAATTACTTGTGCAAACCATGACTAGTATAAATCGCTTTTGTCCATTTTTCTTATGCTTCAGTACGAGTTAAAATCTGGGTCAGCCCTCGTTATACACACCGAAGCAATGTGCACAAAGAAGTCGCTGAAACCGAGAGACTTTGTTATGAAATCACGGAGCCTCGTAGGCAGAAGACAAAACAAGCGCATTTTTCCGACCCAATGGCATCCAACCCGTCAGTTCCAGCATCATAACTACGCCAATGGCACTATCTTCATCGCACTTATGAATGACGACGGAGCTTGGCGGCATAAGCTTTTCCTATGAGAATAGCGCCTGGCACGTTGCAGGCCTTGGAGCTTTCCGGCGGCGGTGGCGGCCATGACAGGGCGTCCGACTGCTGCGGTTGGTGGTCGCTGCAGCGTGGTCGTTGCCTGTTGCGGCTGGGCATGCTTCGTGAGGCGGAGCACCAGTTTCGACGAGCCGCCGAGGCTGGGGACCCGCTGCCCAGGGCGCACCTATGGCTGGCCAGGGTAATTACCCAGTTCTTACGCATACGTGATGACGGCTTTCATCTTGCTGCTCTTCACGCCGATCTGTGTCGATTTTGCACCGAGCAAGCAAATCTGACGAGAATATTAATGCGAATTTGCTTTGCTCACAGGCTGCCTCTTGACTTCCTATATCGCTCAGAGACAAATCTATCAATGATACTACGCCTGGCGACAACTACTGCGACGTCATGACAACATTTAGGCGGCACGGGTTGACGGGCCTCGTTTGAGTGGCATTTGAAAGGCTTCCCTCAGACGTACCAGTTCATAGCCCTTCCCAACTCTTGTCTGAACACTATACGTAGAACATGGCGAGGTCTATGGCACGGTGATCACGCATATGAAGACACAATTTCTGTTTAAAGTCGCCTTCCCGTTTTCCAGTCTTTATTTTGCACCTGGATATGGCATATGCGTCAGAGGGGATGGAACATGCAAAGCGGTCGACAGGACGTCATGACGAAAGGTAGTCACGGTAGCCAGCGCGCGGTTGCAGAGCCTCCTCATGGGCCCTTACCCCGTTTCGGTCGACCTAGAGTTGCTGCTCGTTTTCATAGGCAGCATATCTTGAAAGCGTGCATACTGCATGGGGGCAAATAGCAGGCGCGCGTATTTAATGCGTGCCCACACGGCAACACCATGCACGTTGAAACCTGAGCTGCAATAGGAACCGTGTGCCCGCCAGGAGTCTCCACCGGCGGTGCTGCGTTCAGCGCCACCAGTGGCTAGTTTGGCGTCCCGAGTGAGCGCTTTTCGCCACCATGGCAACGGCAGCCTGCGCGTCGCTTGAAATCGCAGAATACTGCGATCTACCAGCCATCCGAATGTAGAGATACTTGACCTATTTGGCGATGCTGCCGCTGTCGTTGGCTTTGCGCACAGAGAAAGAGTATATGTGCACGAGCCGTATCTTATGACGTTTCTTTACAATACGATATTTTATTGCACCTTTACAAAGTTGCGCACGTGCTTGGTACGTAAGGGCTGAGAGCTGGCAAGCCATGCCAGATTTCAGCTCCTCTATCAGAAGCAGCGATTGTATGAAAAAAATAAAGAGGGAAAAATGAGCCCGAGGAAGAATTGGAGTGGAAACAGATCACTGGCGCGAGTGCAAGCCAGTGTCATACCAAAACTGTGGGCAAGATAGATTAAGCAGTTTGCCTCTCGATGACGTCAGCTGCAACACAGGTAACGAGCAAAAATTGTAATATATGTTACACGTATTTCAGAAACCAAGGTAGCCATTTTGTCCCTAGTAATACAGTTACGTTAATCCTTAATCTTCTTTTACTACATCCACCTTACGAAAAGGTTTACATCCTAAAGCGTCTTGGATCTGTGGTGGCTCCGTGAGCCCGACAGCACGAAATTGAATGCTATATCGGCCCTTTGGAAGAGACTCGAACGCGACGGGACGACGTATCCCGGCATGCAGGTGCAGTTGCAAATGGACCAGCCATTGGCCGCTGTGGAGGCGTACAGACGCGGTCTGGACAAGTTTCCGAACGAGGCGGCCCTAATTGCGCCCATGGCGCGCGTCTACGAGGTACGATGATGAAGCGCACCATATCTGAAGTAGACACCGCAACACCTGCGGCGTCAGCGACCCTCTTTCCCCCACCAGGGCCTGCACGACCTGCAGCGCTCAGCGAAGCTATACCGAGAGTTGCTCACCCAGGACGCGGTGCACGTGGAGGCCATCGCCTGCGTCGCCACACATCACTTCTATGCTGATCAACCGGAGATGGCGCTCAGGTTCTACAGGTCAGCCCGTGTTTAGTCGAAAAAAAGGGTGACTGTCCCTACTTCTGCTCTGTACATTCCACTGATGGGACTGGGGCAGGTAGATCACCGCCGCTTTCGGCGGGGGGCTAGCCTGCCACCGAATTTTTATCTGTTGTAGGCCGTCATTGCACCCGCCACCACTTCGGTGGTGGACGACGGTTGTTGTTGCGGCGCGCGTCTTTCTTTCCCTCTTCCTTTTCTTTCTTCTCTATTTTCTCTTCTGTCTGCACGAGGCAGCGGAGGTGGCTCAGCTACAGAGCCAGTAGCAGGCCCGTGCATTTTCTTTTCCTTCTTCCTACAGCCACAACAACAACATGCTCTGTAAACAAGAGACAACCAAAGTGAGAAAATGATTAATGTCGCACTCCAAGCTCCGGGGCCCTGCAAAAACGAATTCACTGCTACCCAGAGACGGGTGTTTAGAGGACTTTTTGATGAGGTAATCTGCACTTTACTAACGGACAGGGGAAGAAGTTTTTCATACTTTGCTGTCAATCCATCCATTCATTTGTCTTCACCGGAGAGAGATCAACTAGAGGCCTGGGCAGTAAGTATACTTAGGCAGAGGGAGGCAACATAAGGGGATAAGCATGTGAATGAGGAAGGAAATTATTATATGTGAGAACCAACAAGCCCAATGCCCAAGTTTCCACCTTTTCTCCCTTTTCCGTGCCACCACCACAGTTGTCATGCACTTCTGAAATAGTTCCATTGCTCCCTTTTTCCAGCTTTTGGTGAGGGAAATAGAAAGGAATATGCTTTTGTGCCCCCAGAAAGTTGCGTTTGTGTTCTGTAAAAGAAAAGGTAATGCATTACGGTCGCATGAATATCTCTGAACGAAATTTGTTCATTTAATGCGGAAGTTACCCCAATATGTCGAAAAAAAAAATTGTCCGTCGGTGGTGTTGACCATTTGAAGCCTCCAAAACCACGAGCATGCCTCTAGCGTACAGTGCCTTCGTATTTATATACGAGTTCCTGCAGTTGTTGGCGTGCTTCGTGTTTTGTCTTATGCGGGTCTAAAAGATGTCCAAGCATTTTCCAGGTGTTAGCTTTTGTGAATCCGCGGTCCATCTGCTCGCAGATGTTGCCCCAGTTTTGTCTAGTTAAGTACAGCGCATGCTCCTCAATATCTCTGTTCTGTTTGGCCAGGAGGCGCGTACATTCATATTCCCCGTTTTGGGCAAGCTTTGCTTCTAGCTCCCTTTTCTTGCGCCACAGACCTATCAAGCGCTTCGTCTGCTTCCACCTCTTCGGTGGCTTCTTTAAATGCCGCGAGAATGTCTGTGCCCCAAGATGCTATGTCTGCGATTTCGTCTTGGGCATGAAGGTTCTGCCTCAATAGGTCCCAGTTTACAGTTGCGAACTTTTTGGGCTTCGGCGCGGGCGGTCCGGCTTCTACCGCTATCTCAATAATTTTAGCCCTCCACTACGGCTCCTTTTTCTCTCCCATCCCTTACAGCGCGGTTCAGGTGCCCACAGAAACAAGTGATAAATACTGCGCCTTTCCCTTCCTGTGAACCAATTATACGGCGCAGCTGGCTGCCATTGTTAGGGCTCATGTGCAGTAGCAGCTTGTGCTGCGCACAGCGCTTTACATGCCGCACTGAAACTTTCGCTTCAAAATCACGAGCATAGCGTTGGCAGGCGGTAGCGGGCAGAAGACATTTCTAAGGCAAGATAGCCGCGTAAGGATTGGCCGTAGGGTTGTCCAACGTTGTTCGGCAGAAGCTCTCAACTCGAACCTCTCTTGCAACATAGCGCTAAAAAGACAAGGACACAGCGAGACACACGGGACGGGCGCTCGTCCCGTGTGTCTCGCTGTGTCCTTGTCTGTTTAGCGCTATATGGCAAGAAAACAGTCACCAACTCGCCCAAGCTTCCACCCTCGAACCTCTCCTTTCGTATGGGAAGGTGACATCAGAATCGGCCTACCAGGACAGTTGCATTCACGTTAGCCCTAGGCCACGCTCACAAGCGTGACTTTATATGTGGGGCGGTAGCCTAAGCCCAAATTTCCTAACGAATTCCAAATTTCACTTCAACCTAGCGTTGAGATGAAAATCTCGAAACGCTGGCTAAGTGCACGACTGACGTGCAGGCGCCTGCTGCAGCTGGGTATGCCGACGGCTGAGCTGTACAATAACCTGGCGCTGTGCTGCTTCTACGCGCAGCAGTACGACATGGCGCTCACCTGCTTCGACCGGGCTCTGGCTTTGGCCGAGGACCAGGTGCTCGCCGACGTCTGGTACAACCTAGGCCTCGTGGCGCTGGTACGCACTCCCAAATGACTTTACTCCCAAACTTCCACGCTATGGGATTGCTAACGTCCGACTGTTCGAAACACACAGCCATTCAGGCTCAATAAAAGAAAAGAAAAGAAAAAAAAGCTACTTGGGGCGTTCACATAAAGACGAAGGGGTGCCCGCGATCATGATGTTGCAATATAGTTCAGATGGTGCAGCGTTCGGCAAATGTCACGCACAACAGCGCAGCCGCCACGGCTTCAGTTTACTTGTCACAGCCGGTCGCTAAATTTTACCGCCGCACAGAGAATGGCGCGATATCTGCGTTGAATTTATGTCGGTACGTCAGGGCAGATTAAAAACTGTCGCCCTTCCATGAAACGTGTTATTGAAACTCAAAATAGCCTATACTGAAAGGAGACTATTACACGACCGGATGAATCTGGGCAGTTCGACAGCAACATACTGATGGACTAGAACAGCGAGTCTATTAATTAATAAAGACTGACAATGGCAGCAACTGGTAGCCGAATAGCAAGGCAAACTTCTGGCTGTCTGACAAGTTCACTTTTGCAGAGCTCCGGTGACAAAACGCTGGCGACTCGCTCATTCCGCCTCGCTTTGGTCTATGACAATGGGCACGCCGAGTCGTACAACAACCTGGGCGTCCTCGAGCTCGCTAATGGCAATGTCGATCAGGTAATAGCTTGAGTCTCAGCCAAGCGTTGATGCATATAGCCAGAACAATCTGTTCTGCATGCGCTGCATTAGTACCAAATCTGCTCTCATTCGCCAATCTAACAGGCGACCTCCTACTTTGTCACGGCTGGCGAGATGGCACCTGAACTGTGCGAGGCTCACTACAACCATGCACTCGTGCTCAAACAGGTACGCTCGTTGCAGTACACATCGAATACAGCAATAACACCGATGTTTGGGCCAGTTGGTAATGATCCACATTAAAGCCCATTCGCAGCACTAATAAAACAACGACAGGAAGAAAACACACACGACAGGACAAATGCTGCACTTCCAACTAAAGTTAATTATGAAAAAACCAAGCTTAAGTACACAGCTACTATCACCTTCTGACAGTCAAACATGTGCGTCTAAAAAAGCCACTTCATTATCATGTAGATAGAGGGATGTGTCAGCACCCCATCCCTCTATCTACATGATAATGAAGTGGCTTTTTTAGACACACATGTTTGACTGTCAGAAGGTGATGGTAGCTCTGTACTTAAGCTTGGTTTTTTCATAATAAACTTTAGTTGGAAGTGCAGCATTCGTCCTGTCGTGTGTGTTTTCTTCCTGTCGTTGCTTTATTCGTGCTGCGAATGGGCTTTAATATGAATACAGCACTGTTACCCGACAGCCTTGCTGCACCCCGACGTGTGTGCACAATTACGATTTCCGTCTTTCTGCTTTCACCCGCAGACAGGAGACTTGCAAGGCTGTGCCCGAGCAGCGAGTAGGTGTGGCCAGCATGCATCCAGTGCTGACCTCCTGCAGAAGGTGCAAGCCTTCTTCCAGAGTCACTGAGAGGACCCACAAGCCGCCACTGCATTTTTATTGGGCAAATAAATTACCTTGTTCCTGTGTGGCAGGCACAAAGAAGGAAACACACTGTCCCACCCAAACACTCGGGTAATAACAACAACAACAAGGAGAAAAAAAAATCACAAGTGAATGCCCGCCTGCCGGTCCTGCCGTCCACAGGCACTGGTCTATATACACATGTTGCTGCGATGGCAAGGCGCTGCTTGAACCCTGGGTTGAAGACCTGGGGCCGTTCCGTTGACCGACGACGCTGTAGTCCTGACAGTGTGGGCCACCCGATCCAGGCGGCCTTCCCCGTGCGGCGGCGGTGTAGTCTCGGCAGAAGTCAGGTCTGTGCTCTGGCCTGACTTACAAGAGGCTTGGCTACGGTGGGGCCCCTAATACTCCTTGGTGAATCGAGGCAGCTGGACTCCGGCACAGCTTCAAGGATCAGCAAATCAAAAGGGCCACCTTGTGTTTACGTCTGTAAGCCTGGCTTCCTAAGGCTGCCACAAAGTGATGACAGTTCATTTTTGATGCAATGAATTGATCTGCTGGGGAAGACTGCGTTCGCTCTCCAGGGCGGCAATCTGCCTTGGCTCCCCCTAAGTGGCCTGCTGGCAGTGTCCTACACTTAATTCTGGCTCAGATTACTAGGCTGCAGGCAAAGGTACCTTTGCTTTCATTTCCCACCGAAGCAGAGACAAGGTACGGGTCACTAGAGCTTGGCTGCCGGCCCAGGAGAAGGCGGGCGCTACCTGCTGTTGTGGTTCACCACCAGTTGCGGCTGCCTGTGCGTCTTGGGCGGCAGCTGCGGTGTTGTCGAGGGCGGGGGCCTGAGTGGCGGCGGGGACAGGGCGGCCGCCACATCTCGGCGGGGCAGTGGGCCTGGCACCAGCAATGCTGCTAGGTCTCCGTTGTGGGCAGAGTTTCGGCGAGACAGCGTCCGTTGCGGCTGGTCTATCGGCACGGTGCGTGGCGGCGTCCTGGGCAACGTCCAGCCGCCGTCCCGTCGAGGGGGCAGCGGCGGCGGGGGTGGCGACGCGTCCCGAGGTGGAGGACCGTCGCGGGGTGGCAGCAGTGGAGGAGGCTGGTCAGGCCCGTCCGAGAAGAAGGCCGTCCCAGTCGGCGACGCCGGGTCACAGGATGATGTGGACGAGTCGCGTTTTTTGCGGGGCGGCAGCGGTGGCGGAGGCAGCAGAGGTGGCAAGTTGGGGCAAGATGGCGGCGGTGGTGGAGGCGGGTGGGACGGTGGTGCTGAAGGTGTTGTTGCAGGCGACAGGGCTGGAGAGAAACAAACGCTGTTTTTGTTAACTCTGCAGCAACTCAAATCTAGGTCACCAAGGGCCATGCAAAACAGAACTTGAAATCCTGTATATTGCGCATATAGGCAGACTAAATATAAGAAGGCTCTCCCACCTCACGCTATACTATCATGTGTTTACATGGTACTCTTATGCTCTTTTCCGCGAGACAACATCGTGGTATATGAAGCCGAAAGCAACGGATGCTTAACAATGGTGCTAAAAATGCCCACTGTTATACAGTACAGTCCACTTATAACGATAACAGATACAACGATACACTGCTTATAATGGTAAAAACCTTGGGATTTATTAGCTTTCTGATTGTCCCCATGTGAAAATAAACCAGATATAACGATCGATTACTGCCGGTATATCGGATATAACGATAGCTTTATCACCGCTCAGTAGATGTTCACCACTAAAATTTGTCTGAATGATTGATAAAAAATAAAATACTAAGAAGAGAAACATGAAAACTCAACATATGCACCGAAAACAAACTGGCGTGGAGAAATACGCAAGGACCATTACGTGCGGTGAAATAAGCGCCATCACCATTGCAATCACTGCCTGTCACCGTGCAAAAGGTGCGGCCGTTACATTATCGCCATCGCCGATTGTGTGTCCATGGAAGATGGTGCCGACCACGACTACGGCGCGATAGCTCTCAAGATGAAACATCAGGGTTTGAAAGTTGGAAGCCTCGAAAAAAAAATTACAATTTAAACGATCGTCAAGGCTGGGGATGTCCTGCAGTCATCAAGCCACTAATTGGTTTCATACACGCAAAAAATACTGCCGCCATTGTACATGCTACTGGAAGCGACACTCACAGCGATTGTCAAGCGAGCGCAAATTTCAGACTTTCTTTAAGTACGCTTAAGTTGTATTATGGCTATTGGTGTATCCTGTAATAAAGTGTTTAGAGCTCTTTACTGTGATTAGCGTTGTTCAACACGATCTACTCATCGCTGGTATGCAGGCAAGCCTTCATCGCTGGTATGCAGGCAAGCCTACATGTATGGGAAAATATGTACGAGGGTAATCCCAAATGTAAAGTCTTCAAAGGGCTGCGGCTGCAGGAAACTATTTGCGTGGCTGCTCGCCATACTGCTGTGTTCATTGTTCCCCGTCTTCCAAACAAGTCATGACTCATCGTGAAAGGGACCTTCAGTCTTGGCACGGCAGGCATTTGGAATGGAGCTCCTGTTTGTCGCTACCGCCAGGTGCGAAGTTCGCGCAGTTATTCTATTTGCGAACGCAAAAGGCGTTCAACCAATCGAAATTCATCGTCAGTTGACGGAAGTGTATGGTGAGTCATGCATAGATGTTAAAAACGTCTGCGAGTGGTGTAGGGAGTTCACAACTGGTCACACTGAAATTCATGACAAAGAAAGAAGCGGGAGACCGTCAATTTCTGATGAGACAGTCACGAAGGTCGAAGAAATGGTGGGGCAAGATCGGAGCATCACGCTCGACGAACTTTGCATATTGGTTTCTGGCGTTTCTAGAAGCACTACTCATAGGATTTTGACAGCCAAGTTGAAATATCGGAAGGTGTGCGCAAGATCGATTTTGTGAATGCCCACAGACGGCCATCAACGGTGACGCGTTGATCCTGCCGCAAATTTCTTCGGCGTTATAGAGATGAAAAGGCACCTTTTTGGATTCTATTGTTAAGGGTGACGAAACCTGGGCATTCCACTTCACACCTGAGACCAAGGATAACGTGAGTGGTGGCAATCCTCCTCACTAAAGCCGCGAAAATTCGAGCGAACGCAGTCTGCCGGCAAAGTCATGGCAACTGTGTTTTGGGATGCATGGCGGCGAGCTGGTATGACATGGGCATACAAAAATTGCCCCAGCGTCTGCAAAAATGAATAGACCGCAACGGCGATTATGTGGAAAAGTAGAAGAATGGTCTGCCTTTTAAGTGATTTGTAAATTGCTTAAAATAAACCTTTCTTTCGATTTATAAAAGTACTGGAGACCTACATTTTGGGTGACCCTTGTAGGTGTGTGCTTTGTTAGTTTTTCCTTTTTATTGCCGGTCAAGATATAACAATAATTGGTTATGACGATAGATTTTTTCGGCTTTTTCAATATCGTTATAAGTGGACTCCACTGTACTGACATGCAACTAATACTTTGTGAAATCGCCCTTGACGGCAAATACACGCGCTGCATGGCTTTACATAGATCACACAAATGATGCCACGACGAAGTGGTGAGTGCGAAATGTCTCGCATGCTCCTTGTATGGCTGTCTGCAGTTGATTGAACGTAGCCGTGTGGAGATCCCGGAATGCCAAATGCATCCTAATAAGCCCCGAAATGTTTTCGATAGAGATTCGGTCACCATCTGCTGGTAATCCCTCTCGCGTGCGGATTCCCAGATGTTTGAGCAGTGTGCCCACGACATGCTCTGCTCGGACAGGGCGCCGATCGTATTGGAAGATGAACAGCTACCACTGAAAGGGCCACCATGCTCATAGAAGAACAGTTCTTGCTGAAACGTTACAGCGGTCTTCATCGCTGATCGCACCCCAAACACTGACAACGCATCGGCTGCTTGACAGGGTGCTTGTCATATACAGCGCCATTCCTAGACATGTAGCAATGAGCACTCCAGTTTGTTGAAACTCTCACCGAATGCTGGACTACAAATTTGTAAAGACCGATAAGCTCACACGTGAGAGTGAGGCTGAAGCTTTGCGTCATCGGGGAACACTCGTAGCTAACGCGGGGCACGAGACGGCGGCGACGCAGTGAGCATCCGCAGCTGCTCCTGCTGCCAAAGCCGTGGTCTCTCCACTTCTGCTGATGATTGTACCTATTGCTCGCCGGCAAAAGTGACTGGCAGCACAAGCGAGCAAGGTAAACGGCAACTAGTTCAATTAGTATATTTTTTTCAGCAATGAGCAGAATGAATTCGCATACAAAATTATTTGACACAGACCTAGATGCATTCTGGCAGGAACGAGTACTACTCGTAACTCTTCTGAAGCTACTTTTTGGTGCCACAAATAGTTCAGCTCTGCGTAAAGATCAACGCCTCAAATTGGAATAAATTTCTAGAGGAAGAAAATAAATAGAAGTTTGGGATCAAACCTGGTGCCACTACCGCAAGTAACTTCAGCATTTTGTGACGTAAATTGCTCTGAGAGAAGTCAATGCATTCAAGAAATATAATTCTGTACTTTCCTAATGAACACTTTAGCAATTCGTCATCATTGCATGGACAAACAACTTGGCTCACAATCTTGAGCTGACCTCTCCCATTTGCTCTCATTTCATGTGCAAACAAATAAGCGTTGTGGGCTGCACAAAGATATACAAAGTTATATAGAACACCGCTGGAATGCTTGAGTCAAACAGAATAATTAACTAAGAACAGAATGCTGCTGCTTGTTGTTACAATGCGGGTTCAACAACAACAACAAAAACAATGAAAAAAGCAGTGACGAAAGAGTGCTTCCCCCTCACAATCCAATGGACTTACCCGCACCAATCAGGACCGGGGCAAACACACTGGAGTCACTATGCTGGACGTAGGGGGGCGTCAGCGGAGTGGAAGGGCTGGTGGGGGGCGTGGCGTCTTCGCCTTCAGAGGCCGGAGGGGCACCACCCCAGCTGGGCAGCACCTGGTGACTGCCTGCTGATCGGGTGAGCCGTGGCTTGATGCCTGGGGACTTGAGGGGCAAGTCGGGCCACTTGCGGGGCTGCACAAAGAGGAAACGGCCACAAGTTGGCCAACTTCACACCCAGGAGCCAGAAGACGGGCACACAAACATTATGATACAGGCACAACACAGTAGTTACACAGTAGCCACACAGTAACCATCAGCCTTACTTTGAATTCTATTGTGGCTTCTGCAAGGCCAGTTGCTATACACATTTCCTTAGAACATTGAGAAACATGGTATGTACATATATGGAACAGAGAAAAAGAACAGCAATAAAAATGTTTAACTGCTTCTCTAGTCTTCTGCCAGCAAGATGTCGGAGAAAGAGACCACCCATCAGAGTTACGCAATATCAAAAATGTGCAACTTGTAGATCACTGCGGCTCTACGCCAATGCTCAATTCAACAGCTTATTTAATTAACTCCTGTTCTGCCGAGTGCAAAGATATTATCGAGGTCGCATGTCCAAGTCTCTTCATCACAGTCGTTGCATAGCGCTTAGAACAATGGTATAAGAAAGAAAAAGGAAAAAGAAAAGCACTCACAAACTTGGGCGGCTGCTTGCAGCCCCGGGGTTCGATCTCCAGAGACTTGCTGTACAGGTAGTCGGTGAACTCCTTCTCTGTCATGTCACCCTGGGGGTTCAGGTTCTCTAGAAATTGCTGAGAAAAAAGAAAAAAAAAAAGGGGAAGGCACCTTGAAGCCACACATATCTGGCATGACTTCCCATCGACCCAAATCAGAACAAAAAAAGTAGACAGTGCATTCCAATCCACTTCCATAAGCTTGCATGAAATTTGTGTGGTTCACATTGCCGCCCCGTTCCATGAACCATGCCTTCCAAAATTAGCTATGACTGTCTCACCCGTATGTCTGGCTGGACCGTGAGGCAGTAGGGCTGGTTCTGGTACTGCTGGATCTCGCCCGTGATCTCTGCCACCTTGCGACGCTTGCTGAAGTTGATGAGGCCTTCATGATTGGGCAAGAAGTCCAGGTTGCCTTCCTCAATGTGCAGAATGTTCGTCAGGTACATGCCTGCACGGATTGGCAGTGACATTGTCATTCCCATGCCTCAGTCAGACTCTCCAGGCAGCCTTCAATAAATACACATTTACAATAATTCGACAAATCGGATACCAAAGGAAGGAAGGCGTAGCAGGGGGCAGCAGAAAGTTAGGTAGGTGGATGAGGTTAAGAGGTTCGCAGGGGTCAAGAGGATGCAGCTAGCACAGGGCCAGTTTAATTAGAGGAATATGGGAGAGCCCTTCGCACTGCCGTGGGTATAGTATGGCTGATGATGATGACAATAATCCATGGAGAACCCCACATTGCGCTGTTATGCAATCAAGATGAAGAATGCACTGTGCTGTTCCGTTTGAAGGGTGGGCAAAGAGAGAGATAGAGAGAGAGAGAGAAACTGAATCACTCATGCATAGCCCTGAGCATTCCCGCATTAAAGACAACAGCAACAAGGATGCATATCCAATGCCCTTACAGACAGCCAAGGCTTGGAATTTTCTCAGCATTCAAGAATGCACTAGTAAGTAGTGCACGCTGTTCCTAATTAAAACTGCACCTCTTGTGAACACATGCTGCATTGTAATTATTGGCAGAACATTCTTGCAGGCTAGTTGGTGCATGAACTTTGCTGCAAGCTTAGCGCAGAGAAACAGGGACAATAGAAACACTGTCTTGTCTCGTTTTCAGTGTTTATATTGTTCCTGTTTTTCCGCACTAAGCTTCCAGCAAAGTAACTATTGCATCTAAACAAAAGTGTAGTACTGTAACAAATGGCTTGAAATATAAACAAGGAGATGACATCCTTTTAGACTACATAGCTATGTGAACACGTCGACAATGTTTATTTGTGCATATGTGCGTATGCACACATGTGTGTGTGTATAAATTTTTCTTTCTTTGTGTCTCTAAACAAAACAAATGCCACTTAAAATGGCTCTTGTTCCCCGCTGTCACTCCCTTAGCCACCTGCCAAGGATTTGAATCATTCCACTTCAAAGACAAAAAATTACAGCGCATGATGCGATGTGAACAACTCGTCAAAGTCGAATGACGCTGCCTGAAGAAGGGAAGAGAATGTCACTCACCGAGGAAGGGTACACAGGGTGGGTTGATGGAGCGCAGCTTCTCCTGGTACTTGCGGCAGTGGTCAGAGTACAGGTCGAATGCCTCATCTAGCGCTTTCTTTAGATTGCACTTGATACTCTGCACGAACACAGACAGGACTGCTCAGAACCTGGCAAGGGCCACTCAGGAGAGGCACATTCAACAAAGTGTGCCAAAAAGACTCAATGGAAACTGCCAAATCTGCTCAGTATGAAGAGACAATACATAAAGAATCCTTCGAAGGTTTTTTTTTTCTCCAGATGTAGTTTGAGCCAGCAGAGTTACTACTATTAAATGGATGCTTCTCAGTGTCTCTGAAGCTGTCCGCGATGCTTTGGCACAATGCATACATGATGCACGATATGTATAATGCTTTGCCCCGCAATATGTGGCATTGTATTCTATATAATATTATAATGGATGAGAAAGACAAAGAAGTGAACAGTGGGACAGGTGGAATGCTCGCACTAGGCCCACTGACATGACTAAATCATGTCACCACCATCCGTCATGTTCTGTCTTCATTGACCTGCTGTCAAGTAACATATGGTGAAGCTTACGAGGCAACCTTCATCCCTAAATACCCTGGTCATTGTGCTTCCGCACATTGCACCTCGGTTGTCAGCTGTGGGATTCTGGTCTGCGCGGCATGACTGTACCCTAGCTTGTAAGTCCTAAACAGACCTCACCGTTCTCTCCTGCCCCAACCAACAGATGCGACAAATTGAAGCTGATGATACACCAGACTGTTTGACCCCAATGACTCGTTTGGCATATTAGCCTTTAATATCCACTAGGTAATGTTGAGATTACACATAGCCCCTGCACTACCAGCGCTTCTCTACAGCTTGTTTTTGTGCAGCTTTGGGCTGCTGTCCTACTGTAAAAACAACATCATCAGCAGTATGAATGATAAGAGGTAAACCACGCTTCTGCGAATGAGCACTGAGGCACTATGCAGAAAAATGCAATCCAAGACTCCAAGCTAAAAGCTTGAACTAAAAAACCAGCAGCGCAGGACTAAGACACACAAAGTTTTTAATAGATAATTCACCCACTCACGGCAATGAAAAAAAACAGAAGCTTGACAGAGTTTGTGATCTACAGACTGGGACGAAGTGCTCGTCTTTGAATTGTCTCTTCGTCCTAGTCTTGCTTTTGTGCTGTTTATATGCAGATACAAATAACCTGGATGCTACACTACACTACACTACGGTACACACTACACTACTGTGCCATGGCTAATGTATATTTGGTTGGCACGAGGTAGGATCATTTTCCCAGGTGCTTCACCCGAGAGTGACTGAGCAAAAGGCAGAACGAACACCGTACGAAGTGGGTGCTCAAAAAACGTGGGCCTCCCAATAAGGCGCCCCCAACATGTTCCTGTCAAAATGATCAAGCCTGTTGGGTACCCACATTGAAGGTGTGCTCCAGCCGGTGGACGCAGGCGCTGGACATGGCACTGGAGACAGCAAAGACGCCCGTGAAGTTGTTCAGCTCCTGCAGCACCAGCATCACCTCGAGCATGCGGGACACCACGGCCAGCCGCTCCTCGTAGTTCTCTGTCTCCACCACGCACCGCTCTAGCCAGAAAGAGAACTGCACAAAGGCCACAGCGAAAACACACGGTTCGACACTTTTGCTCACTGCCTGGAGAGTGTGTACGTTACGTATGTTTGATGCTTAACTACCCCGCAAAGGATCCACTATTAAATTGCAGTACGTAAATATATAAAAAAGTAATGCCTGTGTTTTGTAATGAAGAAACCAAAACTTTTTAATAAAACATAAGTTTGCTTGAAACACCAGCTCCTTACAAGAACTCGAAGATACACCAACCACTTACAAATGTTTTTGGCCCAAGAGCAAGCTATATTATGCCATACATGCCTAACTTCTCAAGCGTCACGTTTACAAATAGAATACAGTCTATTATTACCTCATTTCTGCACCTGCCCCTCTCTGCCCCATTTCTGTGGGTTTGTCTCATTTTGACAGTGTGGAGCAGTTTGAAAAGTGTGCGCACCTAACACAAGCCAACAACAGATCACTTTGGGAAATCGTTCTTAGTGTAGAAACGGCTTTATATCTCACAATACCAGCTTCACACAATGCAGCTTTTTGTTTGCTTCATTGTTCTGCAGTTTGATATTCAGCTCTGTTATTTTAAGCTGGTTTAATCCTTCACTTGCCAACATGCTTTCACCAAGTGCGTTGAGTACGGTAGCACATTTAGAACATGCCTTTGCATTCATACGCCTATGTTACAAGAAAAAAAGTTTTCAATGTACAGAACTTGTGTTTCATGTATTGTGTCCTGCAACGACAAGCTGCAAGTGCATGGCAGTCATTAAAATCAAGGGACGACTCTCCCAAACTAATTGTGATATGCATGTTCTGTGCCGGTTATGTCACAATTTCATTCACAAATAGCATCTTGAAGCAAGGAGCAATAACGGCATTTTTATTCGGGCTGAAAATGTCACCAGCAATGCAAATGTGTTTTATTTGCCCATATAGGTACACACCTAGACTGCACCAGGCTGCTGCCAAGAGCGATGGCTCATGCCAATGTAGGCAACCACACACAGCACACAAACCGGCTACTCATGCCAACACTGTTTCAGCTGGAAGAATGAGCCTGCAAAGGTGGCGCAGAAGCTATGGGATGCACTGGTGCCATTACACCGCTCAGTTTTTGCAAAGCAATGCACAAGAGGAGCTTGATTGCCAAAACGTGTCACGTAAATTCTGGCCACAAAAATCTGATACAGTGCAACATCAAAGGACTAGCACGAATACAAACAAAAGCCGACATTGAGCCTAAGAAGCACAGTCACCAAAACCACTTTATAGCAGCCAGTATAGTTGCAGCAGCATTATGTACAGTCTCATCCAGTTCTAGCTATAACATGGTCACTGCTTTCAAAGCACCATTACGTCCGAACTGTCCGCGCAGTAAAGCTAACTGGCAGTCTATGTGAAGCAACACTTCCAGGTCCCTCTGCGCTTGCATCACTTTGTTTTGATATGCGCCTGGGTTGGACGCAGTGTTGCTTTGAAAGCAGTGACCATGTTATAGCTGGGAGTGGATGACCCTGTACGTAAACAGACAACTAAAGCACTCAGCTACATTCAAGCCCAAATAAAAAAAAAAAAAAAAAAAAAAAAAAAAAAGAGAGAGAGAGAGAAAGACAGTAAAACACTTGCATTATGTTATGCACTATCCAAGGACTGACAAAGAAAGGCAGTGTACAGCAACTGATGGTTAACGAGTGCACTTATATTAAGATCGACTCACATTAGAAGAGTGGTGGATCATTTTGAGAAGATTTGGTGATGTTTTATGCTTGTCCTTCTTGGTCCAGGCTGCGTTCACCAGCTCGGACGGCTTCACTGCCCGGTACAGGTCAAACTCCAGGAGGGTCAGCTGCCGCGCTATCTCAATTGGATGGAGCTGTCAGACGATGATCGGAGCCAAAAAGACAAATCAGGTTTCGATGAACCAGTTGCAATCGAGGCAAAACGGGACAATGATGCTCTGTGCAAATTCTCACTCACCGTCAGAATGTCAAACTTGTCCGGAGTGTTACACAGGTACCATTCAATGTGCGGCGGGCTCTTTTCAAATGTGATCTCTCTGGGCTCGTCCAGCTGTTCGCTCTGTTACGGGGCAGTAAAGCACTCCGATTACTTTCAGAAGACAACAACACAACCCAAACAAGTAGATAAGTGTTCTACTGCACCAAAAGCCAGAACAAGTGTCCCACCAAAAAGTAAATGTCAAGTTTGGTCACAGATGATGGCTGATTCCACTTCCTGAGATAACACAAATAGATGAGGCGATTTCCAAGTGCTGCTTTTTGTTTTCAAATACAGTCAAGTTTCAAGTACCCATTAAGATGATGAATGTGTTAGGGAGAACTATCAGGTAAGATGAACAACGTAAGACTTGAAATAGTTCCAAGTATTGAGTGCGGCACTGAACTTCTGCCCCTACGACATATGCATATGCCACTCAACCACCATGGTAAAGGCGATTTTGCTATACAGGAAACGACTTTTGTAAAGGTTCAACATGAACATGGAGGTGTCGTCACTTTAGGGGATAACAAAAATGTTAGCATGTGGTCAGGAAGCAAAGGGCAAGACATTAGTTACTGGGAAACACTATCATGTGCACTACCTTTTCCTCGCTGTTGGCTCTAACAGCCCTATGGCTGCAAGCCTTTTATTTTGATCTAGTTTCCACAGACCTCTCGAAGACATTTTTCAAGTACAGTAGTGTATACTGACCCTCCGTTGGATGACCTTGTTGATGGACTCGACCCACTTGCGCATGTTCTTGCCCTTGACGCGGTCGAGGAAGGCGCGCAACTTCTCCAGCAGGCTGGCATCCCGCTCGAAGTCGTAGTAGTGGTGGTCCACCCAGTGCCGAAGCACATTCAGCACTCTGCATCACGGTAATTGGGAACACAATTATGCGAGGCTCTGGTCCCGGCCAGCCTGCAAATTTCTTCTGTAGCGTTTGACAACAACAGGAGTAGTCTCGTGTGCTTTTCCAATAAAGTTTTCCAAGTTTCATGAAAACATTGGCTTAGAAGTGCGCACCAAATGCAGTTCACAAAAAAATAAAGAGGCGTGTAAACTTCCTACAAAATCCATTTTACTCTGCGTGAGAATTAGTGGCTCTCATAATATCATGACAGCAATAGTTTCCCTACTGTAAACTACCAGTGCCGTGCCCCTTTAAGGGGCACTTCTCCCAACAGCTTTTTAATGATCCCTTTTAGCGCATGAAGCAGAGTCGGCTGCGCTTCCCTTGACATCTGCTCGTTGCACTAACTTTGTAAAACCCCGTTACACGAGTTGAACATAGAGTCCGTTTGAAGGCTCGTACTCCCAGCTCATACCCACAGTGAACCCTACGAAAGCGCGTCCTGTGTGCTCTCCTTTTTGACGTCTCGCGTGTGGCGACGCTCGGCGCATGAGTGCGCTTGTGTTAGCCTCGCGAGTCGGCGCACCTGCAGCAAGTGGGTGCACCGTACTCACGCTTCTAGGTTACAGAGAGGGTCATTTTTTGGCATGTTTCGTATATCAATATATCGAACTATTTCACGATCCCCTTCGAGTTCGAAACACTCGAGATCGACTGTAGCAACAAGCTAACGTAACCTGCTTAAATTTTTCTGCATCTTTGCAGCACTTAATGATTTAAATCCGTATGAATGACCAGCTCAGAGCACATTCCCTGGAACTAACACTATACAGCTATGAAAATATCTTCTCAGTCTCTTTCCTTACCACTGCACCAGCCACACGTGTAGCCAGAAAATGCCAAGGAAATGAGCAGCATTTCAAACACTGTCCCTGAACTGCAGTGGCTTACCGAAACTGCACTGGTTGGCTGTACTCCTTGCGAAACCGCTTGAGGCACTCACGATGCAGGTTGCGTGCAGCCTCTGCCTCTGCTCCTTCGCCTAACTCCGCCAGGGGTGGAGCAGTGGGCTCGGGGATATCAAACGTACACATCCACGTTAAAGAAAATAGCCACAACATTTGTGTCCTTTAGCACTGCTGTATGCAAAGCTATGATGCCGCGATTGCAATGGTCTATAAAAAAAAAAGGGGGAGGGGGGGGGGGGGTGTAAACTGTGACATGAACATGACCGCCTAATGCTTGGCTTAACAGGTGCTTTCACAGCAGTCATGGCATTCTGCTAGCATATTAATTTGCACACTGCATTAAGGGACACCTATAGGGGTGTTATGACATGACCTTTTATCAGCACGTCCTGTGTTCAGCCAGAATTGGCGGTCGGTCAGGGGAAAGCACGAGCGTCTAACTAGTTCTCATCATCTCCTTCGGAAGTCAGCTGCTTGGATTTCAGAAAACGATGGGTCTCTCTCACAACACATGCATTTCTTATACAAGTTAACAGTGTGGCTATTACACTGCACCAGCACAGCTGAGGCTGCAGTGCTTTGGTTGGCTCAGAGCAACCCTCTCCCACAGTTCTGTTAAGCTCATCATGTTGCGTAAGAGAACCATCGGTGCACAAATTATTCATGTGAGCTGCCTTTAACGCCGAAGCAGATGAAAATGTAATGTTAAACATTAAGTGGGAAACTAATCTAGTAACAAAGCAAAAATAAAATATCCTAACAATACCATCATCAAATTTAGCAGTTATGACAGTTGCTTGCACAATACGAAACTCTGGCGGCAAGAGGTGTCGTCTACCAATGGTCAACAGCTCTGTTACGCAGACTTTCCTCTAAACAAAAATAAAGCACAGTGAAACCAAAAATGAAGGAACCAGCATACGTGGCATACATTAGGTTGGGCTACACAAAAAAATAAACAAAAGTGCCTCATGGCACCAAAGGATATCTCTCGGCAAGCAAGTCGAGCAGCTCGTGCGGCTGGCAGAAGGAGCGAAATGTGGTGAGGAAGGTGCGCACGAACATGGGGTCGGCGTACATGTGGTACGTCAGCCGCTCCACCAGCTTGAGCAGGGTTGCACCCCGGATCAGGGGCACGCCGGCGTTGGTCTTGCTCTCCTCCAGCACCACCTGGGACTCTGAGTCTTCCAGCGAGAACCTGTGGGCAGCAGCAGTACCCAAACAGCACAAGATATAATAAGGCTGCCCCACTCTGCCATTCTGCTGTAAATGTATGGTTGCTTTAAGCCAGCATGCGCCGTGTTCTACTCATATCAATATGGCACAAAAGGAAAACACACAATCAACAAAATCTGCCAGTATTCACACATTAAGGCTGCAACTTGGACGCTTGGAAAAGAACTCCTTACAAAAATATATTTCACAGGTAGGACCCAAATACGCACATGATCTCAGACCTCTTCAATGTCTCGGTACTTGTGTACAAGAGACCAAATCAATCTACTGCCATTTGTTACGAAATGTTGAAGGGATGACTAACAGCCACGGCATGAAAAGTGAAAAGAAAATCATTATTAAAGTTAATTTTGCCAAGTGGCAAATACGGTTTTGAGTGTTCAAAACATTCTTGGCCAGTGCGCCCAACTGTTGATGAAACACCACGCAGGTGACAGTAGTTTTGTTCACTGTCCTGCCGGAGCTAGCACGCACCACAGAATTAATGATGGTTGGTTGGTTGGTTTGTGGGGTTTAATGTCCCAAAGCGACTCAGGCTATGAGAGACGCCGTAGTGGAGGACTCCGGAAATTTCGACCACCTGGGCGAGAGTTGGACTGTGAAAAAGGCTGACCGCCGAAGAATTGACGCGTTTGAATTGTGGTGCTGGCGAAGACTCTAGAGTTCCTTGGACTGCCAGAAGATCAAATCAGTCGATATTGTCGACCATAAACCCTGACTGCTCATTGGAGGGTCAAATTCTAAAGTTAAAGCTCAGCTACTTTGGTCATCTGATGAGAAGAGAGGAGTCGCTGGAGAAAGATTTGATGTTGGGAAAGGTTGAGGGTCGCCGGAGAAGGGGTAGGCAGCGAACGCGATGGTTAGATGGCATTCTCGAGGCATTGCAGATGAAGCTATGTGATGTTAAGAAGATAGTGAGAGACCGGAAAGCGTGGCGTGACATGGTCCATAGGGTCACGAAGAGTCGGACACGACTGAACGCCTGAACTGAACTGAACTGGGGTTCTTTAACGTGCACTGACATCGCACAGCACACGGGCGCCTTGCTTTTCGCCTCCAAAGAAAAGCGGCCGCCGAGGCCGGGATTCGATCCCGCGTCCTTGGGAACAGTAGTCGAGCGCCGTAACCACTGCGCCACCCCGGCGGGGAATTAATGAAGAAAAAAGAAAATTAAAAGCTGCCTGAACTGGAACCTTGCTGCCTTTGCCAACTGTGCACAGTGAAGACACCAAGCATGCTGCTGAAGCGGATATACAGTATATTCAGGGACTACAGCAGGCAGAACGTTGCACGCCCGGCAAGTGTGCTGCCAATGCATATGCCACTCAACCAACAGTGACGCTCTATGGCTACCATATGACTTAAGCAATCGATTACGCACTACTATCGTTATGTATTCATAGCCTCGTTTCCTTTTGCTATCATACAGTGAAATGCAGCACCGTGGCCATCAGAACCTCTGATATCTTAACAGCAATGCCGAGATGGTGGTGCTGCGTCGTCGAAAGATGCAGAATCCGCAATGTGCAGGAAAATCTGAAGTATGATTTGCTCCCCATGTTCTATGCCTACACATAAAGAAAATGTATTTTTTAAAAATTTTCCTAAATGCTACCGCCCACTCTGCTATAATTATTCCTGATCTGAAGGTCTCAATAAAGTAAATAAATTGATAAACATAAAATTCAGGAAAAACTGCCCATTTTATTCGACCCGTTCCCGCTTGAAGTAGGACAAGCCACAGCAACTTGTAGTGCTACTTGTTCTGCCTGATGTGTCTACCAGAACTGCTTTGAATGCAAACAAACTGTGCGAGCAGCAGGTCTAAAAGATGCGAAGTGTTAGACTGACCGCATGAGAACTCAATTTGTTGACATCCTTATCATCCTGTAATGTGGTCTCGGACACACACATTAATAGCTAATGAAATTCCCACCAGTCCTTTGGCTCTTTCCCTGGATCCTTCGAGAGCTAGTCAAGTGCACCGACAACATGTGAAGGCAAAGTGAACAACATGTGAAGTCTCGAACTGAACTGAACAATCTCCAAAACTATGTTTCCCATAACAGGACCAATAACGCCAGTCACTCAAGGAAGAGGTCCAGTTCACGCAGAGTGCAGCAAACAACGGCGACGTGCAGCCCCTCACAAGGGTCGGCAGAAGAGAAAAAAGCGAGACAACGCACTGACCTGTAGTTGTCAGGTAGCCGCAGAGGATGCTTTTTCTCCTCGTCCGACAGGATGCTGTCCAAGGTCCGCTCCAGCATGCTGCGCAAGACAAGACGCTGATGTCACGCTACCCACCACCACCAAATAGCAACGGGCTTTTTTTGGAGGTCACCATCTCTAGCCTGATAAGGAATAATATTTTATGGTGGTAAACTAAAGCAGATGAGCAATGCTTATTCCATCAGTTGTCACTCCATCACAAATTTTTGAGTTGCCGCGGAGATATCTGCAGTTAAAAACAACACTCATCCTCTCCCACAATTCGTACATTCCTAGACAGCAAAAAGAAAACAGCTTGAAGACTGCGCCTGGCCATGGACATGGTATTAACTGACATTTGGTTTGCCGACTTCAGGTTGTTGTGCCTATTTTACTGATCGTGGTGGGCTTTCAACCTCTCGTACATTCATCGGCCACTGTCTTCCTCTTCCATCTTGACTGCGGAGCCCAGAACGCGACTGCTGCCAACAGAATGATGCGGCAGCGGTAAATCGGAACCACGTGCGCGACAGCATTGGCCTCGCTCGTGCACGTTTGAGGGGGCTCAAGCAGCAGCGCAATCAAACACTTATGCTGCTAATGGAAGTGTGTCGACGATAGATGCAGCAAATGGCAGTCTCCAGTGGCCTGTCCCTCATCCTGATATCACCGTAAACACGACATATGTACTGATTCCCCAAAAACCACCATTATGCGCAGATCATCCAGCTGGCAAATGACAAGAACAAAGCTCTTAAATATTAATAATAAGTCACTGCTTCCTTTCCAACGAGTTCAAATGCATTTAGTTTACACATTTAACACATTTACCAGCAACCTTCGAACCCATCTTTTGGTCCCATTAACCAGGGCACAACTAAGCATTTACAAATGGCGAGAAATAACTCCCAAATCTAATATCAAACCGAATTAAGAAAAAAATAAAGCACATCGAATAGAATACCTAATAGTAACACATTCATTCAAAGGTGTGCTGAATAAATTGGTCATCCACTGCTCAAAGCAAGAAACTTTGCTGACCAGAGCCGAACATAGGCAGCGTGGCACAACAGAACAATGGAGAAGCTGGATTAGATTAGATTATATGCCCCGCTCTTTGCATCGAGTGGGCGCTGAGAACGCAGTCACGTGGGGGCTTGGAGAGACAGGAGTGGGGGATTTCTTGCACTCGACAGGTAGCAACGCATTCACCACCATCACAATTTTGTTCAGTTCGTTGTGACCTCCTAGCTGTTGCAACGTGTTTTTGTGCAACCCCTTTGTGTCATAAAGGCTGCACCGAAATGTACAGAAAAACAATGCGCGCCGAGAAAGGGAAGAAGTAGCGCAGGGGGAGGATTCTGAGAAAGGGCGATAGAGCACAGTTGGAGAGTTGGGGAAAATGCCAGCGGCGGCGCTGGACAGCAGGAGGGAAATGTTAGCAGCGGCGCATGTCATTGGCGCTGCCAGTAGAATGTTCTGGAAAAGACGGCAGGACGCTAACGGTGTGCTCGTCCACCTTGTATACGTTGTCACATGTGAGTTTCACTCCACATCACGAGACCCTAGTCACAGGCGGGGAAGATCGAGAAAGCACACCACAATGAAAGAGGCTAGCTCGAAATGCCGCTTCTCATATTTGTCGCTTGGAAGTAGATGTCGAAGGCATGTCGAGTGAAGTGTGCGCTAAGAGAGTTCGATGTCACAGAGTGTGAATTAAAGATAAATAAAAGTTTAACAACGTTCTAATAGGCTTTCATCTTCACTCTCTCAGGATGTTCTAAGCATCCCCTATGATTTTTATGCTTTTGAGGCTGGCCTTGGGAACGAAATTGAACCAAAAGAAGTGCAGACTAGTATTAGCAACTTTCTTGGCCAAAAATATTTGTGCGAAAGAAACTTTTGCATTCATTTTGACGATAAACTTTGCTTGCTTTCGACCACACGAATTTCAGACAGCAAATTTTTCGATGTCTTGCGAAATTCACATCATCAATGTGTTTAATTATTCAAGAGGCTATAGACTGCTGCAAAGTACATTTCACAGAAGTCAGCAGACTGTCCCACTAAAAGGCTGCGATTATGAGCAAAAAATAAAACCCACCTTGTGGCCCGTGCACAAGTCCTGTTCTCTATCAATTCACATATATAAAGCATAGGGTGCTGGGGACTTACCTCCGCATGTTCAGCATGACAAGGCTCGCCATCCAGGTGCTCTTCTCCTCGGCATTCTTGGCAAAGAGCACAATGTGCGGAGCATCTCGTGGTGCTATCTCAAAGGCAAACTTCAGCTCTGCAAAAGTGCCAGAAAAGGGGACAGTGAAAGAAAATGACGCACTTCTCTTGAGATGGCACTGGCAGCCTCTGTGGACAACAAAACAACCTCAAATCAAGCAGAGGACACACATAGTGACAGATTCACGAGACCCTGGATCAAGGCTTTCCCCCCTACTATTTTGTGCTTAACAAAGTTATTCAAGAAGGTTTACAGTGTACCGGTAATAGAAATGGGCCAATTATGATCAGTGGTGGCGTATTCCAAAGCATTGTTCACTGCAGCATCTTCGATGTGAAGTGAGCTTGGACTTACCACACCCAGCGCAGTGTACAACAAAGGCTGCAGGAAGGGCACTGCCAACACGGGTGCCAGGTATTCACATTTTTGAGTCATAGATAAGCTAGTCTGTTCCCACATTTTGTATTTCGAATACCTATCAAACTATCGAAATAAATCTCGTTATAAGAGACATTTGAAAGTGATTTATTTGGCTTCCCCATGTTCACCATGTTAACAATACTGCATACGAGACATGGTCACATGAGACACTTGGCTAGCAAGGACAAACTTTTGGGGTAACTAGAGCAAATTCTTCAAAATTTAGATCTAATATGAATCTGCAGTTTTTTTTAAAGAATTTTTTAAGTTTTTGGTTACAAAAGGTCTTGGTTACATAAGACATCCTTGCTAGATCCCATGGGCTACTCTTGTAACAAGACAACTTATTTCATAACCGCCTTCAAGTTTCGTATATCTGGGATCGGCTGTATATACTACAGTTGAATCCCGCCACAACGAATACCGCCACAACGAAATTTCCGCGACAACGAATAATTTTTTATTCCCCGCGAGTATCCTATAAGAATTAATGGCCTAAATTTCTCTGCACAACGAACCATTTTTGCAGAGCGTTTCCGCTTCAACGAAATTTTCGCGTTCAAAATCGAAACCGAAACTAGTTTTATTGGCGAGAAGTCCAAGTCAAATCCAAAGCCACATTAAGCATGAAATCACGTGATTGCAGTTCCGCCATTTTGGCTTTGTGTCGTGGTCGCGTTGTTCACTCGCTGCCTTTCTCTTCGACAACGACGAGTTTTCATCCGCAGGACACGATGGCAACGCAAGTGAAAAAACGCAAAACTCTTTCCCTTGAGCAAAAAGCTCAAATAATCGCCCAAGCAGAAAGCGGAAGGAAGAAAGCGGCAATTGCTGAAGACTTCGGAATTCCTGCAAGTTCGCTGTCAACGATTCTAGGCAATAAGGACAGCGTGAGAATGGCACTTGCTTCAGGCACATCCTCGAAGCACAAAAAGGTGACGCGGCCCCTCCATGAAGAGTTGGACAAAGCAGTGCATGCGTGGTTTGTGGAAGCACGAGCCAGCAACGTCCCCCTGTCCGGAAGCATCGTCCAGCAGAAAGCCTTGAACTATGCATGCCTACTTGGCATTGATGATTTTAAAGCCAGCATTGGCTGGCTAAACCGTTTCAAGGCCCGCCATAACATCGTTGGAAAAGTGTTGTGCGGCGAGTCAATGTCAGCAGACGTGGACGGAGCAGCTGCTTGGAAGGCGAGTAACATGGCCGGAATTTTAAGCAACTTCGCGCCTGCAGACATTTACAACGCCGACGAGACCGGGCTATTCTACGAGATGTTGCCGGCTAGGACGCTCGACTTCAAGGGGCAGCGCTGTCACGGCGGCAAACACAGCAAAAAACGCATCACAGTGCTGCTTTGCACAAACATGGATGGCTCGGACAAGCGTCCGCCGTTAGTCATAGGCAAAAGTGCCAAGCCGCGCTGTTTTAAGGGAACTCGTAGCCTACCTGTGCAGTACAAGGCGAACAACAAGTCATGGATGACCCGCGCTATTTTCACCGAGTGGATGATGGCATTCGACCGCGACATGAAGCGGCAGGGCCGTAAAGTTTGCTTGCTTTTGGACAATTGTTCAGCGCATCACTCCGACGAAGTCAAGCTCACTAACACGGAGCTGAGGTTTTTCCCTCCCAATTGCACGTCTGTCTTACAGCCTCTCGATCAGGGCGTGATTCTTAGCCTGAAGCGCGCTTACCGCGGGAGGTTAATTCAGCGGCTGCTTTTTAACACTGAAACCGGCCGAGACACGAAGGTGGACTTGTACGTGGCACTGCAGATTATGTCTGCTGCCTGGAGCACACTGGGGCGCTCAGTAATTGTGAACTGTTTCAGGCACGCCGGATTTGCCGAAGGTCGACCCGTACACTCTGCTGGCCTAACACCAGGCGTTACAGACGACGACGAAGAGGCGTCACCGGCTCCGGGGATCGCGGCCGCCTGGAAAACGCTGGGAGAAATAGGAACCGTGCCGCCTAATCTCGAGCTCGACGAATACATCGGCGCTGACGCTTGTGTTGTTGTTCACGAAGATGTGAGTGATGAGCAGATCATAAAAGCTGCCCGGAATGATAAGGACTCTTCCGATGAAGAAGACGACGACGTACAGGAAGCGCCGGCTGCGGCAACCGCCGTACAGGTGATGGACGCTTTTGATGTCATCAGGAATTTCGTTGCTGTCCGAGACGACGATGTTGCAATGGGTTTGCTGACCGAGTGCGAAAATCGCGTGACGGCGTTGCTCGCCGTGAAGCGTAAGCAAACCAAGCTTACAGATTTTTGGCATTAAACGCCTTTGCTGCTACTTGGGCAATTCTTTCTGCGTTTCACGTCAAATTTTTGCGATAAAGAAGTTCCGCGAGAACGAATTTTTTTTCGTGCACCGTGAATTTCGTTATAGCGGGATTCAACTGTACTACTACTGCACTACTACAGAGCTAGCAGATGCAGTGTGGCCACCAGCAATGGCAGCAGGACTACTATACACATTGGGCATGTCAATACTACCAATAGGCGATAGATTTGAGCACCGAGCAGCTTGGAACAGAAGATTTTTTTTGCCAACAACTACTTTGACGCTGCTTACTGCTCTTCTTGGCAAAGTAGTGTACTTGAGATTTGTCTTTTTTTTTTAAGCAGCATGAACATCGTTAGGTTTGACGTGTGATCTGCAGGCCTGAGAAGAGACGCCCCATGTTCCACATTTTGCAAGAACACGTCAGGGTGAATGCCTACCGTCAGTGTCCTCCCGATCGAGGATCTCGACCCTGCGCAGAAAGAAGCACTCCTTGAGGCGGTACTCCGGTGTGGGTCCCCCCGTGACACTCGAGCGCTTGTTGCTGTGCTTGCACAGCAGCACCAGGCCATCGAACAGGAACAGGTGTCGCTCGGTCAGCCGCCGGCCTGAGCCCACCTTGCCAAGGGTGCCCTCTGCGCACGCGAACAAAGACATTATGGTGCAAAACTTTTAAATACCATCACTGTCACCACCCTAGTAATACTGCAGAACAAGAGCCACGCCCTAGAATTTCCAGTTGCCACAAGTGTGCATAAATACCGCAGTTCGCCATTTAAATGCTATGGAAAACAACTTCAAGTTCCTAATGTGCTATTAAAGAAAAGAACACTGCACTTTCAGCATTCAATTTTTCGAAGCAATGGAAAGCTTCCTATATCAAGTGGTTGATTCCGTAGCGATTTTGTTAGAGACACCGCAGAAAAATTTTACTGGTCAGTGCATATGCTCATTTTAATGTAGGCCGATGCTGGAAACCATGGCACAGCATGAAGAATGGCTGCGACCTAAATACAAGATAATATTATTGCTTCTAGGTGGGAAAACGACATGGGCAAGCAGCAAGAACGCTCACAAAATTTTCAGGCTATCAGATTGTTCAGAACGTTTTTTGTATCACGCTGAGTTCAAAAACTATGTTGGCAACTGTAGAAAGTCCCCTGCAGCGGCATTCACATTCAGTCTTTTCGTGTTCACGGTTACATGGTCGCCTCAGATATGCCCCCTTGCGCACTTGTATCTAGAGCAGCCATTGCAAGGTGCGAAGTCAGCCGAGCTGAGCAGGGGTGCTCTGCTGCAGACCCTCACCCATTATGTATTCGTTGCAGCATTGGCCAATGTCCCTTCCTTCCCAGCCGTCGACGGCCTTCTGCAGCTCCTTCATCTTGTGCAGGGCCACAGCTCGGCGGTCACGGCTGTGCATGCGTAGAGACGCCTCCCTGCACAACACACGAGACGATGGCAAAGACTCAGAAAAGTCCAAGTCCTCCTCTTTGCACAATACATTTCGTGAACTTTCACCACACAGACTTGTGCACGACGAGGTGGGTGAGGCTTCGAAATTAAGCCAAGCTTACCCGGGCCTCTTACGTGGCAGCTTGTCAGCGCAGGTACGTGTTAGCTGGGCTTTGAGCCTTCGGAGCAGGCCTTCCGCCTGCTCCAGGGTTTCTCGGTCTTCTTCCGAAGGAGCCATATGTTGCAACACCTGTGTACGCAAGGGCAGAAATTCAGTGCTCTCCCTCAAGTAGATGAAAGACTGCTAGCAGGTTATTCCAATAAGCTTCAGCAATTTCATCCCATAATTACCCTAATGACTCCCACTATGAGTGCGTGATTGCATTTTAAAGACACAATGGCTAAAGGCACGCCCATTCTGCATCAGCCAGCAGATTACGCTCCCTTTATACAAGCAGTTTCATCTAATAGAACAGCCTGAAATAGGGCCACAAACAAATCATTAATGAATGAACAGTACCTTATATTTTTGTTATTTACTTTAAACATTAATTTCGTTCCACTGAATCTCAATATTTTTGCAAGCTTGATGTTTCCCATTGACAATCTAGTACAGCCACTTCCAGCATTTGGCTGCGATTTGTCTGAAGTCCCTTCGCACATTCCGAGTGCTTACACAGCTAATGCTGCTGCGTAGCACCACTCAAATGCTGACACGACCGTTGTGTAAAATCCTGTACAAATGCATAAACTTTTCTTTCTCTCCGTAAAGGCTCTGAGACCAGGCTAGTGTGTTCTACTCAAAGCAGTCCGAAGAATCGGGACCACTCTACTCACCTTGATGGCTTCAAAATACTGAAAGCAGTGGGCCACGGGGCCCAAAAGCAGCCTTGGCAGGACATACTTCACTGCTAGCAGAAACCCATGTCCGGCAGTCTGTTGGAAAAAGTAAGGAACAATAATAACTAATAAGAAAGAACCAATGACCTGCCCCCTCAAAAAAAAAAAACATCGTAAACTGTAAACCAAGGGTTTTAAAATCCCGAGATGACACATGGACTAAGATGGCCATCGTTAAAGGACGGCTCTAGGTTAATTTGCACCAGTCTGATGTTCCTTAACGTGCACTGACATGACAGAGCACATAGGTACATTTGCACTTTGCCGAAGTTAAAATTCAGCTGTCAAAAGTGAATGAACCTGAGTCCTAAAACAAGCATTCCAAATGTGCCCAATGACAGCAGTTCCACATGGTTACTCACATCACTGGTTCAAAAAAAGTCAACTCTTCATTGTGTTGGGCACTAGAATTAAAAAATTCTAGTGCCCATGCGCTGACGAGGCACAAAGACAGTGGCACTTGAAATCGGCACATGAAAGAAGACCCACCTGTAAGGAGCTGGCAACATCGGGCTTCTGCAGCAGTTCAGCTAGCGTATCACGACAGTTTCTGCAGACCACAGTTTGTGCGTAGTCATCATAGACGTCAAACTCATCATACTGCGCACAAGAGAGAAAAAAAAGATGCGAGGCTGTAAATGAAGTCCTCCAGTCTCCACAGAGTGAATGATATCAGGCAAGCAAACAACGTAAAAGCAGCACAATCAGGATCTCAATCTGTTGCGTTTGTGGGGAGTGGATATAAATAACAACAACTATCGAAAACGGACACTAAGGAAGGCAGACCACATACCTCAGCCATTTCATAGAAACAGGAACCAATGGCAGGGCTTTGGTTCTCATCCGTCATTTCCACAACATCCTCAAAAGAACCAAGAAGCGAAACGCTGAACTCGTACACTTCCATGACATTGCCAAAGATGACGTCCAGGTCCTGGGATGGAGTATGGCACAAACACAGGCAGTTAAAAACCTCCATCTCAGTGTACAAGTTTACTTTGAAGCGTGAAAAATCAAAACAAAGAAGAGGATGCAAAAGTTTTTGCCCTATTCTGTTATTCACGGTGTCCTTTCTGTCATTAAAAAAATTAAGGGACCGTCTCACGTTAAAACTTCGTCAAAGCTCTCGTGTACAACAAGCTGATAAAACATTAAACTTTTATCACTTCAGGAATCACACACTGAACCCTGCAAGCTTGTGAATGAGTATGCCAGGAAATTTACATCAAATTAAAAATAATAATAATAATAATAAATTAGGCATGGAAAACGCGGCACTGTGATGGGGCTGGCATAACAGTACAGGCAGCCAAAGTAATAGAGACATGGTCTCCAGTATCTAAACAAGTAGAGGAGACATTGCAAAATCGAAGATGGTAATGGTGCTGGGGAGGAAAACCATGCTGACTAGAAGCTAGCCACCCATTTGGTCCAGAGCACAGGCCTATTAAGAACAGTTTTAGCTACAACGGCTGGCAACTGAAAGCAAGACTGAAATGCAAGGTGATCCAAGGCTTGTTTGTAGGTTATAAAAAATACCATAATTTATCTATGAGTGCATTTCGCTAAAAAGTACATCACACCTCCAGCCCATTGCACCCATCAGTCGTCACTAACTATTCAGTGATTCACATATAAGAATGCATTCACCGCAGCCACAGCACTAAACCAGTATAAGTGCAACAGTGTTAGGTTTCCCATTCTAATAGAAAGTCGCTGGTATGACGCTAAATGTGTACCAAGTGAACGAGTCAGTCATGTCACACTTTTCACAGTGAATCTGACTTCACATTGACATCACAGGTGACGAGGTGGTTTGTGTTCTCTGATACTACATAAAAAGCACAAGAGACATGCGTGGATTTAAATTAAAGCACAAATATGAAAACTGGGTAATTAGAAGAAAGGACTTGGACCTCCTGTATAGTGAAGCGATCGCGCTACATCTGCATCATGAAGACACATGCATTCAACACAACTTAGTTGGCACCACGCCAGCTGCACGACTATGAAAGGAGTGCATGAGTGGTGCAGAAAGTTCACATGGAATGGTTTCACTTGGACAGAACCTCATATATCTCACATCTCACTGGAGTATACCAATGCATCTTGAAAGTTTTTTGCAGTGCCTACCATATCACTGACATAGAAGATATGTGAAAATTTCGACGAAGTACCACTTCGAGATCATTACTATGACATGAATATCCAGAATAATGAAGAATAATGAAGCCATCTGACCATTTTTTACCATTACAACTAAGGCTATAAAGAAGGATCTTGTTTTCTTCTTAAACTCACAAGAAACCTGTTTGATTATTCCTACAGTTCTGACGATATTATTTTGAACTAAAATCTATACCCTCCTTATGTCTCACATATCAAATAGCAGTATGTATTTGTAAATAAATAAATAAAACAAACAAACAGAGGAGCAGTGCATGCAAATACTAAGTCAGATTGGTATTGCCGGCAGGCTGAGTAAACAGTCAGAGCAGGTGTCCAGCATGTGCGAGGGAAATGCCACGCACTTTGCTCCCTGGAAAGAGCTTGTCCAGAGGCTCCCGGAAGACCTTGATGATCATGTTGAGCTCGCGAATGTGCTGCCTCTCCTCCGCGATGAGGTCTTTGACCTCTTCATCATACGACGAAGGTGGCCGGCTGCCTAGAGACTCTTCTTCGGCCGCAGCCAGGTCTTCGCCATGGAACATGTCCATGAGCACCTGGGAACAACACGCCCACCCACAGAGCATGAGAACCGTGGGTGGAACAGCTAAAGAGCGGGACCACCAAGACGGGGCACACCTTGTCGGCGCACATGGCGACCCGGCAGTCCTGGCAGGTGATCTCCACATGGCGGATGTTCTTGACGTAGTTGCCAGTCAGCTTGAGGATGTCGGCCGCGATGTACTCCAGCACAGCCACCATGTACTGGCTCACCTGTAGGTCCAGACGGTAGCCCAGAACCTGCACAAATGCCCGAAAACAAAATGCATATGAGCCAAAAAAAAGAAAAAAAAAAAGGTCACGTAAAATAAAAGGGGACGACTGTATACAACACGCAAAAAGGCTAAACAAAACAAAGCGAATACCTGTAAAGTAAATGGCAATATAGTTTGCGGCGGGTATTTGCGGCGAAAATCGCCGCAAATACTGAACGAGAAAGATATTCCAACTTTCTTAGCACGGCAGTCATGCTACTGTTCTAGTGATGTTCACAATACCTTTGTTCAATGAGGCACTGTTGCAGGAAGCGGCACTGACAGCGGAAATGAATGCGTACAAAAATGTTGCAGGAGTTCAGAAACTGCGAGCATTCTCTCCAAGAGGGCTCTGACTAAAGGAAAAAATCAGTCACACATGTACTGCAAGGGTCATAAAAGTGATAGACGTCAGTAATCGGGAAAAGAAGGGAAAAAAAAAAAAACAGCTGAAAAACATTGACACTGCCTGTACACATTAGACAGCTCAGCATTCCTTGTTTTTACATGCATTTTGTAACGACTGGAGCTGATGCTACAAGGCTGGCAGAGGCCAGCCCAAATGACGGATGAAACTGCTGATTCTGGGAGCGGACGGAGTATACCACGTGATCCATAACTGACACTCTCAACCAAGTAAAGAAAGGTGGTTTTAATTTTGTAGCTTCTGCAAACAGACCGCTGCATTTCTAGAAGTACAACTCTTTATCGTGTGCCCCACCTTAAATGCGCTTTCTCAATTACGAAAATTCACAGAACCTCATTTCGAGAAAATTCGTTGTTTTTGTCTCCTAAGGCCGGGACATTAATGTGTGAACAGACTGATGCGATTGGTGTGGTGCTGCCCCTTGCCTGTTTCCTTTGTGCTGCTGCAGCTGTGAGGTATCGCACCCTATTTGCTTATCGACAGATGCTGGGAGGGCAGCAGCGTGAGTAGGTTGAGGAAAAAAAACAGTAGTTTCAAGACTTTTCCAGTCTATTTACTCCACTGTCTGCTCTTGTAGTCTGCTGTGGGCATGTGAGCTGTTTCCAGAGATCAGCAAGTCACTAGTAATATGACGGTCTTGTCCGCGACCTGCTTCATTATCCTGACTGGACTTAACCTATCAGACCCATCCAACTATCACATTTTCTTCACAATCATTGCCTGTAAATTTTGGAGCATAGTATATATTTTAAAGTAGCATTGCATTCCGATAACAAGTCTTTCTTTTTTACTAAGTAACATAGCTTTCATTCTGTTTGCTCTTGCAAAACTCAGTTTTTAAATTTACTACCGACTTTCACTTAAATCTGGATTTTTCGTCTCAAACTGGCATCATTTTTTAAAGATTTTCGAAGGTTTTTGACTGCTTAATCCATCAATCCATCAATGCCTCAAACCTAAACTTTCCAGGCTGTCCACTGAATCTCTGCTTTTATCATGGATATGATGCTTTTTAAAAAAGCACATCACTCCCAGTGCTCAGTAATTGACAATTATTCTTCAGGTGTTACTAAAGTAGTCTCTGGTGTGCCCCATGACATGGTCTTCGGCCGGATTTTTTTTATCATCTTTATTAACGATCTTCGCTAATGTATTTTGTCTATTACCGCATTTGCTTGAATGTAACGCGAAAGACTTTTGGCTCTCAAAGTCTACCCCCGGGTTATAATCGAATACTGTGATTCGGATGGCCTAAAGCAGCGCCGGGATGCTGCCATATTGAGTCCTTCACTACTCGGTTTTGGCTTCCGCGGTTTTACGTTGGAAACGTGGGTACCAGGGAATACAGACCAGCCAAATTCTGGCTCTTAGGCTCCGGATCAAGTTGTCACCTTACAACAATTATTTTCGGGCGGGGCGGGAGGCCTGAGAAGGAAGTAGTCGGCTAGTTTGTTGTTCGCTGTTCTTCCTTCCCAGGAATATGCGTGCCGACGTTTCACTGAGGACCATATAGTTTCTGCTAATAATGACACTCACTACTTTTCAAAATGCCTTACTCTATACCACAGCAAGTTTTCATGCAAAGCCTCCACTCTCCACAGCGGAAGTTCTGCATTGTTTGTGGGCGCATCTGGTATGGATACATGCGGTGAAACCTCCGATGGTCATTCGAGGGGCAATGGTGTGCCATAATGACTTCCACAAAGCCGCAAAGAGCTGGGATCAGCACATAGCACAATGACAAGGCCACATCGGTGGCTTCCTCAGTTTTGAAAATGTCACGCAACGTCTTGGCCAATCACAGGCAGTGGCCCGACCCGCGGTGAGCCCCGTCGTACGGGCTGCATATTTCTGCTGGAAAAAAACCTATTTATGTTTATTTCTGCCTAATTTAAATCTGATATTCGAGTTCGAAGCATGAAAAACTGTGGGTTTCTGCTGAAAGCCCGATTTTTGCGAAAAGTGCCGCAGTGTCCCTTTAACCTGGTGCGAACGCATCTTGAAACTAGCAGCTAGTGCATCGCAGTTGCTTGACCTTATCAGAAGCCTGCTATACCTTGCCCTTCCTTCTGTCAAAAATCGGAATATAGAACATTCACCTGCACTAAACATGAATGCACTTGCTGCATGGAACCCTAATCATGTACACTTAATACTCTAGATGCCATTCAGAGCCATATAGCCTGTTTCATCACCTGAAATTACGATACAAACCACAGTATCGGGAACATTTAATCTATGCTTAACCTTCAACTACTTAACTACTGATGGCAGACCACGTAACTTTGGCTCTTTCATAAATGACACCAGAGGTTTCCCAACCTTCATGACACACTATTTCTAGCCTCCATCGGAACACCGTGCAGCATTTAGCACTTACATAGATCAACAACAACTTTTAATAAGCCTTTTCTGAAAACGGCAATACAAAATTGGAAGCAGCTACTGGAACACACTGTAAACAAGCATGTCTATACTAAATTTAGACAGACATTAGTCAATAATTACAGAGAATAAACAACAGAGCATCTCCAACCGAGTGCTCTAGTTAGTAAAATTTTTTTTACCTTGTTTCTGCCTGCTGCAGTCTTTCCAACACTCTACGCTGCAAGCACTGCATTGCATCATTTTATGCTGTGCTAGACTGCTTCACATCCCACTGTATTATAGTGCACCGTAACTAGTATTTTGTGTGTCCTGTCTCCATGCACTTCTCTTAAAGAGGCCACTCCCATTCGGCAGGGGGCTAGTCACCTTGTGGAGGAGTGGATGTATCTTGTCGAGCGGCAGCACGAGGGAGGACCGACGGCGTCCGCGTTCCAGGGCCGCCTGGGCATCGCGGATGGCCCACAGGTCGATGGGGTGGGGAAAGAGGCGGCACACCCTCTCCTCAACATCCTGCACCGAGTGCGGCCGCCCTCCGCACAGCGTCCACAGCAGCCGCAGCACCAGGCCCTCGACATACTGCAATGCCTCCTCAGTGGCCGTCAGCGTCGGATGCACCTGGCACTGAACCTGAGGGCCACATTCCAGAGGGATCAACACGATGCAACAAGATTCTTACAGGCAATGGCACAAATGGTGGACCTGCAACTGGAACACACTGTCTTAAACACACGTTTAATGAATTTTTACTGATAATACAGAAGTCGTATGATCAGGTGATTCAACAATTCATTTCTTGTAATCTGTCATTTTCCTTTCTTCCCTGCTAATCAGGGGACATCAATAAGGGGCACGATTAGGTGCTACCATTGACTTTGCCTCCTCCCAATGGTGAGACCTGCCACCTGTGTGTGTTTATATTTATGCCCGCATCTGTAAATGCACCAGAACAGGCAGTTTTTTGAATTATGTGACATCCAAAAACCTTTTTTTCGTTCTATGTCTAAAACTAGAACAAGAAACATAATCAGCACAAAAAAAAAAATGCAGATTTTGTTTTTAACACTAATGTTGGGTGTTACGATTCTCGATTGCCACTGTGTGTCGCATTCAACAAATTTCAGCAATGCTCGACTAATAATCCATCTGGGTTTGTGCGCATTGTATATGGTATGGTGCGATTCACAGATGTATGTCATATGTGAAGTGCAAGTTTCCTGTTTTATATACTGAATGTCCTGACAAGACAATGTGTGTTTTCCAGCCATACAAGTTCCTGTAGAATAAAAGCACGCCTTGAAAGAATTCAATTCACTCAAATCAAGCACCACTAAAATTTGCATCACCACACACGAATCATATACCGATCACAGGCACCAATGCAAACACTATAATACCAGCTACTTTTTCGTATTAGTGACATGCCATCTCAAAACGATATACCCAGCGATGAGTTATGCAGCTTTATCTGTGCCACCAAGAACTCTGTAGGCAGGCTAGCATTTCAAGCATTTCGAACTGAGATTTGATATTTGCTTGAAAACATGCACCTTCGAAGCCCAAGATAAGGTCAAATGAGACTTTCCTAGTCTGGTGTATGAAAACGAAGGAGAACCGCACTGGGGGGCAGGAGCCAAGATGCTACAACAAAGTAAATGCTGCAGAACTAACGTTACACAGTTGGGTTAACTTTGTGGGTAGGCAATAAACCACAATCGAACAGCCACCCCACCAACCCACTTCAGTGAGTACTCGCACTGTTGCCATAGAACACCTGACCTTACTTTATTAAACCAACTGCTTCGAAAGCACTAAGTACCATAATTCGATACATAAAAATGAGCAAAGAAGTGCTTTCGTGAATTAAAGCAACTATCAGGTGAATAAATCTATTTTTATGGTTCTCCAGCTAACACAAGAATTTTGAAATGAAGTCAATAACACCCAAATACCAATACAAGAGAGAGAGAGAGAGAGAGTTGGTATACTGAGCTGTAAGACAAAAAAGAAAAAACTGCGAAGGGTGATTGCAAAATTTTCCCATTATTTCCCTGTTGCAAGCTAAAGTGGGCATCATCCCAGAGCAGGGATCTGCCAATTTTCCTGGTACCTCAGTTACCGTATATACACAATTGTCCCCCAAAGTCAGTCAGATGGATGCAAAAAAGAAGAAAAAAAAAAGCCATTAGCAGTGCCAAGCTTAAATTTTGATTGTAAGTAAACAAAACACCCCTCCCCCTCCGCCCCATGGATTTTCAGAGCTGAAAAAGCAGGTCAAATTACAGTTGTGCAAATATGGTAATGTATCTTCAGTCTCACAAGATAAGATCAGGATGTGAAATAAAGTGCAAGACGGGTACTTTAGTATTGGAACTGGGAGCACAAAAGCTTGCTGAATAAATTTTTTTTTTTTTTCTTTAAAGGCAGTGAAACTTGGAATATTTTGCTTCATCTTTAGTGTATATTGTGATTTTTTGACATTTGCATTCAAGACAGCAGCGTTTCTGGGCACTCATATCTCGTTTTGTTTTTTCAATGAAACCTCCCTTGCAATTTAATACTCTAAAAAAAAAAAAAGCAATATTTAAAAAGAATTATATATCTGAATGTCTTGAATATTTGCATGTTCTTGCACTAGAAATCTTCACAATGCTGTGTCAAACGTATTTGCCTTTCCCAGATGAACACAGAGGGACCACTCGTTTCAGCCACTAGTCCTCTATCTCTTTGTGATGAGCAGAGTAACAAAAAATAGCTTGAAATTGGATTAGAGATGATAGGGAACTCACAAATACTTACATCTATACTTAAAAAAAATAAAAAATAAATATATATATATATATATATATATATATATATATATATATATATATATATATATATATAGTAGGGCACTACTACGCAACAGTGCAGCCCGCATTCTGATGCCATCGGCTGAAGGCACCCAACATTTTCTCCCAGGCATTGGAAACCAGCAATCCTATCTTCTGATGATGATTATGTTGAAGAGACATTTAAAATCAACAGAGAGCCCCAGGCTGGCCCTGTACTTGCATCAGGCCCTAGTTTAGCAGTTTTTGAAACCTGCACTGAATGCTAACAAGGACAACTGAAAAGTTATGTCTCAATAGCTCAAAAGCGCATATCAGCAGTGCAAGACAATGCATGAGAATGAAACAATAAAAGTAAAGAAAGTACTCAGCCAGAGTGCAGTAACAAATCAACAAGGCACCAGCACATTTTCATGACTGCAACTCCTGCTCTCTCATCCCTTAGGATAGCAAAGTCAGACCTGATGCAACTACCAAATTTAAGCGACATGGGCATCATGGGACATTGCAAAATCAACTACTGGCTGCTACAAGCAAAACATTGCAAGTGTGAATATGACAAAAATTAGACACTTTGGACATACTGATCTATGGTAATAAATACATCAATGTGCATCAGCTTCCACCTATCACACAGTGTTTGTATACAAACCCTTCAATATAGCAAAATATGCAGCTTTTCTGCAATGTGCAACTATTTTGTGAATGGCAATAATGGAATGCCAAGGTCAAATACTAGCAAGAGGCTTGGATGGCTCTTCAGTGAGTTGGGAAGACATACAAATGAAATTTAATGCAATGATACACTGTTCACATGCATTCTCATCGGAAGTTCGATTAAAATATTGTTCCTCACTAGAAGCTAGAAAAAGCTGCTTTGTCAAAGCTTGGAGTAGTATTAAGGCCTGTTCAGTAGCAAGACACTAATGACACTTGTCAGTGAATGACATTGTCCAGGTAGCTAGGTGGCACGAATCATGTACTATACCTATGGGTCACAGGAGTCATACGTTCTAAAGAGACCCAGGCTATTGAGTGCCAGTGTGGGAAGCGTGCTGTGACAAAGAAAATGCCAGTTTAAAGGCTTATTAATATACCAAAAGAATATATGCTTGCCATCTCTACTTAACATAACCACTGCGCCGAAATAATGTGCAGATAGCATTTCCTTTTCACAAAAATATGTCAAGAAAGGAAATTTCTCGCAGCCCCTTAAACGTTACGCTTGCCTTAGGCAATGCCAAAGGGTGGATTTTCCTCCACAAACATGTTGAAGGTACAGTGCAGATAAGGTACGAAGCCTAAAAGTGATGTTCTGTCCGTGTCGCCACCGGGCTGGTGATAACGGAGTCAAGTGCCTGGTGGTGCTGCAATCATTACATCGCGCGACACGTGAAATCGGAGCACCAAAAAATCTGCTGCAGGCGTAAAATAAGGCGAGAAGCGCAGACATCATTTAACGTTCGCTTATCTCAAACAACGAGCGTAAGGTGTGACCAGCCTCTGGTTTGGCTGGATACACGACCACGGCAAGAGATAAAAGCCGTCCAGCTGGCCTAACTCCGGAGTTCTGGGAGGGCAGCGAAGGACCGCTTCAGCACAGCGGCGGTTAGGAAAACGGGTTCCATTGATGCCCAGGGCGCTGTCAACTGTGATGCACAGTTCGCAGCGCGCATATGACCCGTGTTGACCGGACTGAGCCCGAAACATTCCTGTGCTATGCAGTTGAGGCCTTGCGCACTATCTAAAGCATATCGGCTTTCGTTTCTTTTTATTCAAATTCCTTATTCCGCTGAGCCCAGAGTGGCGCAGGCACAAGAGTCGGGCGCGAGAAATGGAAGGCGCCGGAGCGAGCTGCTTGATCGCGAGGACGCAACAAACAACAACGGCCGTTGCGGCGGGGTGGCTGCAGCGAACGCGCAGCCGGCCCGGAGACGGAACGCAGGCTGGGCTCCGAGCAGCCGCGCACACTACTGACCGCGAGCACGGTCGCTGCACGCGCGGTGCAGCGCCGACAAGGTGCACAGGGACGCACAGCTGTTTGGTGGTTTCTCGCGGCGGCGGCGGCGGCGCTCACCTTCTTGAGCGCTGCCACCAGCAGACCTTTCCACTTGGACGCGATCTCCTGGCCGTCTACATCCAAGTTGGAGTCCGCGTCCCGGGCAGAAAACATGTCGCAGGAATCAGACGTTCGGCCGCTGCTCCATGACGGCCTCGAGGTCGCAGCCGCAGGTTCGAAATCGCACCGACGGTCTGATTAGGCCTAGGCCTTGTTGCTGTCTCGAGCACGGTCGACCCCGAGTGCGATAAAGCCGAAGGGTGCGGCGGCGTTCTCGCCACTAGCCATGGCACGTCGCGGTCCGATCCCTGCATAGGCTGCACATCACCGTGCTGTGTCGGCAGGCTGGATGCACTTTTGTGTACGCCTCGCGCAATAAACACACACACAAAGCAGACCTCTCTGCGCGTCCCTCAAGGTGCGAGCAGGGAGCACTTGTTTCGCTCTTTTGCGCTTGTTTTTGATTACATGCAGGGTCTGCAATCAAGGTTGGCCGTTGTCTACTTCCCGAGCCGGAGCCAGACGAGACTGACGAGAAACCGAGTGCACAGTGTTGACGCCGGAGGAAAGCGGCCGGTCAGGAATGGCGGCGAATCCGTCGCCTGTCGCACTTGCGTGGAAGCACGGTTTTCTCCGCTTCCGTGGGCGGAGAAACACTGGCAAGATAAAACTTCTCTGTAACCTCCGATAGCGGCTGTACATGGTCCTTGACGCCGTGAGTTCAGAAGCAACGTGGAATAGAGACAATAGAGAACTGTGCCAGCTTTGCGCGGCGCGATTTTTGAAACTGTCTGTGCGATGCCAGCGCACGTTAAAGATCCCCAGGTGGTCGAAATTACTCCGTAGCCCTCCTCTACGACTCCTCTTTCTCTCTTTCCACTTGCACTTTCACCTTCCTCCCTTCTCTTAAGGCGCGGTTCAGGTGTCCACAGAAACAAGTGTGACAGATACTGCGCCTTTCCCTTCCTATAACCCAATTTATTATTATTATTATTATTATTATTATTATTATTATTATTATTATTATTATTATTATTATTATTATTATTATTATTATTATTATTATTATTATTATTATTATTATAGTAGCACGCAAAATTGAAAATAGAATTATTAGCAAAGGGAAGGCGCAGTATCTGCCACATTTCTCGATGGACACCGGAACAGCACCGCGAGGGAAGGTAGGGAGTTGCAGTAAAGAAGAAAGAGGTGATTTGGTGGAGGGTAAAATTACTGAGAACCATTTTGAAAACCCTCCACCACTACGTACGTCTCTCGTAGCCCGAATCGCTTCGGGACAATAAAATGCCATAAGTTATGTGCTAATATATGTGGCTGCACTTTTTCCTCCTTTAGAAACCACTTGTCTGGACAAGTCGAGAACTTGGTCATGACTTTCCCGGAATTTCTCCAATGGCTCCACGAAACGCAGGGACCGCCTGGTTTGGTACCTCCTTACCTTGCTATTGAAAGGCTGCGAGTGATAATGATTTCTTTTTTTTTTTTTTATACGTGAGAGCTTGCATAAAGCGATGCATAATGGGTAATATCCGCCATGTTGTCGTTAACAGCAGACGGCATGCAGCGCAGCCAGGCTGAATTGACCGAGTGCCTTGTCGTTTCCGACGGTCAGCCAAGGAAACACGTGGCTACTCGTGCGCTGGCGGCAACCCTATACGTGCGTGCAATATGTCGGCAGATCCCTGAGTAACGCATGCGTCGGCGCTGTTCCCGAAATATCGGTCGCGCTGTGAACAAAATGCAAAGCATTGCAGCGTGGACCTTCAGCCCCTAGGACCTTCAGCTAATAGTCCATCACTTTAAAGTGCTGAAGTGATGGACTATTGGAACGACGCAATTGTGCGCTATCCCAGGCTAGCAAATGCAGCGTTGACATTGCTGTGCCTATAGTTAATGGCAGCTGTAACGTTGAGCGAACGTTCTCTCAGCTAAGATACCTTCAAAGACCAGACAAGTCTCGGATGGAAACCGAAATGTTGCGCATGCAGATGATCATGCATGTTAATAATAATAATCATCATCAGCCTGACTATACCCACTGCAGGGCGAGGGCCTCTCCCACATTTCTCCACTTAACTCGGTTCTGTGCTAGCTGCATCCACTTGACCCCTGCGAACTTCTTAACCTCATCTGCCCACCTAACTTTCTGCCGCCCCCTGCTACACTTTCCTTCCCTTGGAATCCAGTTGGTTACCCTAAGCGACCATCGGTTAACCTCTCTTCGCACTACATGTATGTGCATGTGTATGCTAATAAGGGCATGCAAAACGTCAACGACCATGTTCACGTGAATAAAATGTCTCTTGTCCAAAAACTGACCGTTGCAACCACTGAGAGTAATAATTACAACAGAAACGCCGAGTTATGAAACACTTTCCTGAAAGCAAGCCAAAACATTACCCTAATCGTAACGCACCGATTAGGAGAAATCGAATAAATTATTAGTTTCTAAATTTAACCCGATAAAACCAGAATTTCGGAGTGTCTCCACAAAAATAATAATAATAATAATAATTGGTTTACAGGAAGGGAAAGGCGCAGTATCTGTCACACTTGCTCTGTGGACACCTGAACCGCGCCGTAAGGGAAGGGATGAAGGTGGGAGTGAAAGTGGAAAGAGAGAAAGGGGAGCCGTAGTGGAGGGCTACGGAGTAATTTCGACCACCTGATTTTTCTCTTATCTTCAAGTCGAAAAATAACGCTCGCTTTTTACCCCCGAATTTAAAAAAAATATAAAACCCGAAAACGAATAACCCTATAAGTAAACAGTGATTCATAAAATGCAGGGGCCATCAAAGCTGATGCGTTCGCTTCGCCGCGGGCTCTAAACGGTGGTGTTGTCTAAACCCGCTCACAGCATTAAATGATTTAGTTTATTACGCGTTTTATTTAGAATCCATTATTCACGTGGTGTGTGACGTCACACCCCGCAGCTATGCTCCGCGTTCGCCCTCTTTTGTCCTCCATTGTGTTCGTCATTGCCGCCAGTCGCGCCTCCGAGGCGACACCACCTAAACTATGCGGTGTTGGGCCAACACGGTTCAGCGCATGAGCGGGCGAGATGCACTCTAAAGATCTATTCGACGTAGAATCTGATACAGTTGAGCCTGCGCTCGACCGCAGCTCTGTTCCACAGATATTAATTCACTGCGGAAAAACACAGTGACGTCACGAGTAAGATTGGCAGGTCTCAAGTGAGTGGAGCTAGAAAAGTGTGGATAGACGATATAAACACTAAGTTTTGTCTGCAAGACCAAGTATATCAAGGAAAAGATAAAAAGTTAAAAAGGAGCACTAATATTTCAGAAGCCTGAAGTGACTTGATCGAAAGCTGATTACCTACACGCGAGTTTTCCCCATAGGATAAACCGCCAAACCACGGTTTGTCGCTATACCTCTGAGGAAGTCGCAATAATGAATAGCCAAGCGAACAAATGTAAAGAAAGAAAAAAAAAAAAAGCCGACTTGGTGACGGCTTCTTCTAACTGACGTCCTAGTTGAGAAATGTGAAGACCAGACGCTGATCGCCGTCACGTGCGAAAAGCGAAGCCGAGAGGAAAGTGTTCAGAGAGCAGGTTCAAGTCCCCATTAGTTATAACTGAACTCGCGTACGCCTTTGTGCGAATATTTGCGTACTTGAGAGTCGAGGAAATTTTCGACAAGGAGAGGAAAGCAGGTCCATGATAGAAAAGCGAGAACAAACGAAGTGTGAATTGGGAATATCCTTCGTTTTAAAGGTGCGTTTGCTTCCTCATAACCAAGCAGTTCATAAGGAATGGATCGCGACGATGAATTGATTCTCTTCGGTGGATACGTTGGCGGTGTTGTCGGTTGATATGTATGGCGTGGTTGTGATTAGCCACGGAGGAAAATACATTTTCTTGCCTTTATATTGTCAGCGATTGTATCATTGCTCTTTATCAATACATGTTGACAAGTCAAAATGCAATTGGCAAATTAGAGGCTTTAACATAGCGTACCTCAGCTTTTAACAACCCTCGAAAAAGATGTTTTGTTTTTGGACTACGAGAGAGTGAGCTTAATTACTTGTTTGCGTTTTCCTGTACCCGGGTTCGAACCCGACCTCGGCGGCTGCGTTTCGATGGAGGCGAAACGAAGAGGCGTCCGTGTGCTGTGCGATGTCAGCGCACGTTAAAGATCCCCAAGTGGTCGAAATTACTCCGTAGCCCTCCACTACGGCTCCTCTTTCTCTCTTTCCACAGTCACTCCAACCTTCCTATCTTCCCTTACGGCGTGGTTGAGGTGTCCACAGAAAACACAGTTACTGCGCTTTTCCCTTCCTATAAATTAATAAGTTAAATTAATCAGTTGCGTTTTCCTGTGCTATATATGCATGCGAGTACAGTGGTCACTCCATGTCCGCTTATGCAAAAGTTGAAGAGGGGACGAAATTGGTTGTTTCTGTGGAACACGCCAGGAATCATAAGAAAATTGTCTGTAAATTAAGCTACTACCCATTTCAATTTTTTTTCCACTATCCACCCGTTTCTATGCAGTCGCCGTACACGCTGGCGGCGCTGTGAGCGAAAAACGAGCATGGCACTGGCAGGCGGTAGCTGGCAGCTGAGATGGCCGAGCACTAACTGGACGAAGGGCTACTTGGTATTACATTTGGCAGGAGCTGCCAACTCGGTCCACTCCTTTCACAAGGTTTGCCAGGAGCCTTGCGTTCACGTGCACCCCAATGCCACGTAAACATGCACATTCATACGCTTGATTAAAACAGAGCTTTATGTGGGGGCTTTTTTGTGTCATTCAAAGGGGACGTACTCTAAACATTGCGTGGGAGGCTTAGAACTTTGTGTGAGTGTGAAGGCGAAAGCCTAGTTGGGCGTTTCGTTCAGCTTTCTGCATTTTTTGTTTACATTCTATGATACCCAACTCTCCCAGTTCGCACATCAGTCAGAGCAGCACACATCTTACACATACACTTTCCGGTAGCGGTTAGAGTCGCATTTCGATCTGCTCTAGCCCCTTCTGCCGCGGAAGTACACTCTAGGTCATCCCCTCTCGCGACTTGGGCCTCGTCACCCATAGCGATGTGGAATGAAGCTCTTGTGCGCTCTGAGCATACGCGGCAACGTATATATATACAAGGCAGGCGAGCGCGCTGCGAGAGGGTGCTGCACCCTCCACATTTCCCTGCAGTTGTAGTTCCTTACGTGCTATCAGTGACATATTTCACATATTTCCTTGTCCCTAGCGCCGCTGTTTATCTTTTCCTCAACTCCCTACAGCGTCGCAGCTGACATTTCCCTCAAGTCTCCTACTGCGCTCTGTCGCCGTTTCTCAGAACCCTCCTCCAGCGCTGCTGCTTCCCTTTCCCGGCGTCCCCCATTTTCTGTACCTTTCCTTTGCTGCCTTGCAACTATGAGATTGAAGGATTTCGTGTTGAAAAATTTCCCATTTGTGTTGGCTCTGTATGTGACGGAAGTGCCCGAACAAACGGCTCTTTTGTGCGCTCTGGTTTTCTGACAAGATAACCTCGCGAAGCATATTTCTTCACGACTGTTTAAGTCTATTTTTTGCCCCGCCGCGGTGGCTCAGTGATAAGGGCGCCCAACTGCTGAACCCAAGAACTCGAGATCGAATACTGGCCACGGCGGCAGCGAAAAGCAAGGCGCCTTTGTGCTGTGTGATGCTAGCGCATGTTAAAGAACTCCAGGTGGTCGAAATTCACCGGATCCCTCCACTACGGCGTCTCTTATACCCTGAGCCTCTTTGGGACGTAAAACCTTGCAAACCAAACCAAACACGTATACTGGAAGGTGGATCCACTCGATCGATGTTCGAGGAAGAAATGACTGTAAGATGTATTAAACGATATCTATTGCACTTTTATGACAATAATCGATGCGATCTGTCATGTAATCTGCAGCACGGTGTGTATAATGCAGGGTATGCATGGGCGTATAGGTGACTGGATTTGGGAAGGAATGCGTCTGTAATTTTCGCCAGGTGACTTCCTGTGCCTTTGTATGAGAATTGTGTCCCGGAGGGTAGGGTACGTGTTTGACGGAAGTGTAGTGTAATTCCTTGATAGGAAACTATACGGTCCCTCGCCGACCTCATGAGGGGTTGGTCCCATTGCCCGGCTGACGAGTCTTCGGGCGAAATTGTGGGCAGCCTCAATACCAGGAAGGGAGTAATGTGCTGGTGTCCAGATTAGCTGTATTGAACGGTGAGTAGTTTGAGAGGCAAGCAGCAATTTGAGTGTTATAGGGGATATCCTGCCTTTGCTGTAATTTCTTATTCCAGTTTTCGACTCGCTAATTATATGAAGGGATGAGGTTGAGCTTATCGCGAGGGCGATCGCAGCCTCCTCCGCTTCCTCCGGTTCGTTGCTAATGACCGAACCAGCCGTGAGTTGTTGACCCTGATAATTTACAGTCACAATCGTGAATGCATTACGGTCCGCGTGTTCGGCTGCATCGATATATCCCACCTCTTGTACGGGCTGGTATTGCTTGTGCAGGGCTTTGGCTCTTTCTACTCATCTGAATGAAATTCAAGGTGCATATTCTTTGGGAGAGGTTGGATTTTCAAGCGAGTTCGCAGGCTTATTGGAAGTGACATTTTGTCCTGTCTTGTTGCGGGGTAACCGACTGAGAGAGCGTCAAGGATAAAGCGTCCGGTCGGCGTGTGGGTTAGCCGTTCGTATTGAGAGGTGAGGTGGGCCTCTACCAGCTCGCTAAGAGTGTTGTGGACTCCGAGGGCATTGAAGCGCTCCGTGGAGGTGTTTATGGGGAGACCAAGTGCGGACTTGAACGCCCGTCTGCTCAGGCAATCAACACGTGTTTCTGCTACGTTAAGTTTGACGTAGGGTAGTGTGTAGGTGATTCTACTAATGACAAATGCGTGGACCAGGCGGACGAGATCAGCTTCCTTCCTACTCGAATACCGGTTAGCGATACGACGTATGAGACGCACTGTCTGAGAGACGCTAACCTTGAGGCGATGAACAGTATTTTAGGTGTAAAATATTGCACGAAAATCTGTCCACACTCTATGGCACCCATAAAGTTGGCCTTAAAACAGCCGTTGTCTAGCCACCGAAACGACGACTGGAGAGAGAGAGAGAGAGAGAGAGAGATAACTGCACCCGTCAGGGAATTTTACAGAGAATCGTGGAACTATCTTCCGATCATTCCCTCCTAGCTGTCGCTCTTGGATACTGACGGAACACGTAGTCACACAGAGTTTTATTTTCGCCAAACAAAACGTACAGAAAGGTTCTTGAAAGGATACAAGCACCCAAATGTGTTAGATATGGTAGGGTCTAGCACATTATATAATTCACTCCAATTCTGCAGTACCGTACAAACTTAGTACGTTACACAATCCAATTCATTATGGTTACACAATATAATACAATTATAATACAACACAATACAGTTCAAACAATAACGTTTCAACATAAAGGTGCCGGCATGACCAGCCCGGCCGGCCGGATGATAAAGTACCGTGAGTGCCAGCGCCGCAGAAACTGTCTCCCCATCTGCATCTAACTGTTCCGCAAGGTATTTCCATATGAGGAAGTCTCTGCAGCGCTGAGTACATTGCCCTCCCAAGGAGTGCGGCGCGCCCCCGCCAGGTAGATAAAACAACGTGGCCATGAAAAGTTACCAAACGCGTGTAAAGAGAATTTATTGGGTACATACATACATAGAAAAACGCACATTACTCACAGACCAAATCACTATACAACAAATGAAAGATGGCTTCGCTCTGCTATGCTATGCCTGGATATACGTAGCGAAAAGCAGTGACTACCTCGGGATCAGAAGTTAATTTCTCCAGTCTTCTGTGAAGTTCGCCTGCAGCTAAACTCTCCTTTGCTTCCATGTCGACCGCGTCTAAGTTCCCCGGCCTTCTATAATTTGTTTACAGGAAAAGAAAGGCGCAGCATCTCGCGGAAAGCAAGAAGCGCCGCCCGGCGACGTTGGAGCGCACTCGTTCTCGCTTGGTTCTCATAGCTGACGTCAGATGGGTGACGTCACATCCTTGACTTCACCCTAATTGAGGGACGTAACTATTTTTTAGTCTATTTCTATATATGCTCTGTGGTGCGGCGTTCGAGGATGCGCCAAATGTAAGGCGCCGCATGGACACAGGGATGGAACGCCCGGAGGGGTCAGCTTCATATATGCGTGTCTCTCCTGATGACGTCACTACCAGTCATGACTGGTGGTGACGTCACCATGTGACGGCTATGGACGTCTCGAAACGTCTAACCATTACTATTGGTTAGTGATAGTTAACTATGACGCACTTTCTGAGTGCTAGTTAATGTCTGATTAGTGTTAGTTAAACACCCCTTAACTACTAAGTGATGGTTAGTGATAGTTGCGGTGACCTCCAAATGCATGGGTTCCTATTTGCATCTGCAACGCTGGCAGAACTTGGAGAGGTGGCTGCGCAGCTGGCCTTGGCTGTGACGTCACTCGGTCGCGGCATACCGCATACGGCATACGCGAAGCTCGGCTCTGACCCTCGTAGTGAAGCTTTTCGCTTCAAAACACTATAGGGTACATATACGTAATAAACTCAAACACATGATTCCCCAGAGAGTGGAAAACAATAGAAGGGGTAGGGGTTCTAAAAAAGGCGAAAGAAAATTTTTTATTGCACCCGAAGGTGACATGTCAGGTCCAGCTGTGCAAAACAAACCCGTCAACATCATGGCACGGGATTAATACAATCATGTGAAAACAGGACACAATGCTGGATGGCAACCAGAAGACAACACCCACCAAATTAAATGTTGTTAACAAATGACAATCAAAAGAGCAAGTGATCACGTTGCACATACCAAAAAGTTAGGACTCGGTCCGCTACAAGAGACACCAGTGCATTCTCTTCTGGCGAACTATATTATTCTGATGGTCACCGATAACGAACCTCAATGTGGTGCCACTTGTAGTCAATTTTCGCATCAAAATTGTTATGCAGCCGTTCTTCGGACAGCACCTTCTTAGTTGTCATACCATTTAGCTTCCAATTCCGCATGCATCTATTATTCAAGTGAGAATCATTTTGCGATAGGAAATTGAGCAGACGGCATATGCATCTCCAATTGTCTGCCTTTCAACGAATGTGTCGACTGGACAACAAAATTACGATGGAGACGAAAAAAATAGGCGTCTGCGTGCTGCTGTGCGATGTTGTTGTTGTTGTTGTCGGGGCTGTAGGAAGAACGAAAAGAAAATGCACGGGCCTGCTACTGGCTCTGTTGCAGAGCCACCTCCGCTGCCTCGTGCTGACAGAAGAGAAAAACTGATTTAACTGATTTATTTTATAGGAATGGAAAGGCGCGGTAACTGTCTCACTTGTTTTCTGTGGACACTGCAACCGCGCCGTAAGGGAAGGGAGGAAGGTGGGAGTGAAAGTGGAAAGAGAGAAAGAGGAGCCGCAGTGGAGGGCTACGGAGTAATTTCGACCACCTGGGGATCTTTAACGTGCGCTGACATCGCAGACGCCTCTTCGTTTCGCCTCCATCGAAACGCAGCCGCCGAGGTCGGGTTCGAACCCGGGTACTCCGGCACAGTAGTCGGGCGTCTTACCACTGCACCACCCCGGCGGGGCGGACAGAAGAGAAAATAGACAAGAAAGAAAAAAGAAGAGGGAGGACGCGCGCCGCAACAACAGCCGTCGTCCACCACCGAAGCGGTGGCGGGTGCAATGACGGCCTACAAATTAATTCTGACGTTTACGACAGAATTACAGAATATTTTGTCGTATTTTTGACACAGTTCTGTAGTTTTTTTTCTACTGGGTAATATGGTAATATAAACAAACAAAGATTAGACGCGAGTTGTGCGGTTTGCTGCGAGTCTGCTGGGATAAAAGTGATCTCTCAGTATTTGGAATAGACAAGGGGAATGTTGTACGTGCAGTAGAACCCAATAACAACGTCCAAGAGACCGCGATGTTTTTCGTTGTTGCCTTTGCTTCGTTATAGCGGAATGCGGCTGCGCTATTCTTGTTCCTCCCGATCGAACAGTTTTTACCATCTGGTAAAGAAAGATTATCTCGCTTGTACCTTTTTTTTTTGTTGGCTTCACCGCACAACACAGAGGCACGCGGTTCGTATTACTTTCGTACATGACAGCAATGTCTTGGAAAAATGACACGGGACCCGATGGCCGGGTCCCGGCCGGAAATGGCCGGGACCCGATCCCGCATTATTAGAAACAACAGTCGAGCGCCCGGACCACTGCAACACAGCGGCGGGGCACGTAGAAAAGTTGCAAGCACGGTCCGAACGTGGCGGAATGCACAGACAACAAACTTTCTGTCCAACAAAATATCGTTCTACATATAATTTCCAGACACCGCCCAGACAATGAACTTTGTGTCTAAGAATATATTGCTCTACATATAAGAACTTCTGTACAAACTCTCATATCACACTTGAAGATCCCAATGGCGTTAACCATTGGCTGCTCAGTTTACTGTAAGCCTACCCGAGAGCCCAGGATTAAAGCAGTAGTGAAGAGGGTAGCTCTATGTTATAAAAGCGTGTTAATGATTGTGATAATACTTAGTGTTACTGTCACCAGCGAGGTTAAGCTTATAAAGCGATCATCTGCCATTTACCTTCAATCAACCCTGTTTAGCGACATCCGCAGCCATCCATTCTACGCAGACTTTTTTTTCTCTGCCTAAAGCTGCCGCCCCCGAATTTTGTTTTATTATCTTTGAGTTTACAGAGTATACCTTAACAATACATCGCGTTTCTCCCGTGAGTAATACATTAAGCTTTTGCTCAAGCTTAATATTATTAATGTACTAGCATTATATTGGCCGCGGTGAGCGATTTCAGTGACGTGCCTATGCGTTGAAGCTGAAAAAAAGGAACTGAGAAACTTAATCAGAGTGGATTCTAACTCAACAACGAAGCGATTACAGAACCTGACAGCCCTCGGCGGCACTGTGCTGATTGAAAGATAGATATGAACCTAGTGTGTGTATGTGTTAATGAGTCACTGAAAGAGATCACGTGATATGCATGAAGGCAATATAAAGCATCGGCGAAATAGAAATAATAAAATTCCTCAGCTACCATCAACCTTGACTATCGTCAGGTACGTTATAGCAACAGCGCAGCACCAGCGTTGGTAGGGGAACTTTCCATGACGTCAGCGTAGGTGGCGTGAGTGAACAGGGAGGCGGAGGCACGTTGACGATATCGAAAGCTACCGCGCGCTCGCCTATGAAACCTTCGCGTGTCTTTCCGTGCATGAACAAACGAGGGCTATTGCGATGACCCCACAAAAGATGTCCGCCGCGGTTTAAAAATCGCCAAGCAATCATTAATGTGGTAAACTGCTTAATGGGGCATTCAAATATTGCTCCTGCGGAGTTAACATATTAGTCTCAATTTTCTCTAAACCATGTAGCTTAAAATTTTGTCGCTTGCCAAGTCCTATGCATGCACTGCTACCGCCCCTCACGAGCACGCTTTCGAGAGCATTATTCGGTTGCGGGGTTGACAAAAACCGCTTGAATGTTTAAAGCTCGAAGGTAAAGGTTGCAGGAGGAAGTTCCCCAATTGCGAGCATGTGCGAAAATAGAAAGCTATAGAAACAATATAGCTAAACATCTAGCAGGTTTGGTTTTTCGCGCAGACTAAGGTACCACTTCTTTCGTCATCATCATCATCATTGTCGACGTCGTCAGGACTATACATACTGCAGGCCAAACTCCTGTCCGATATCCCTCCATTTAGCCCGATCCTGCCAGCTGCATTCATTTGACCCTCGAAAACTTGCTAACCTCACCAGCAACTGATTTTAATGCTTTAAAAGCGATAGTCTCTTTCCTGCTCGAGCATCGGCTGAGATCTATACTGTTTCCGCGCTATACTCAGATGAGATGCACGAGCCAAGTTTCTCCAGATGAGCCGATAAGGCGTGGGACTATGCTGGCGGAAAGCCGGCGCGCGAGAAAGCGCGTTCACCGCGAGCTGTCGTCAGAGCGCGAGGGCACGTGTCCACGCCCGCGACCATCCTTCCTGTAAGGAGGAGATATGATGCTTCGGCTCGTTCATGACTGAGTCGCTGCCCCATCTTATCGGTCGACGCGGTATCGCTGTCAGACCTCACGAGAGCCCTCCAAGGAGGGGCGGCTTAATAAAAGAGTCTCCAGTGTCTTCGGAGACGCAGTCCGTCCAAGAGGATCCGACAAAGCTCAAACGACAAGCGTCCTGGAGAGAACGCAGAGTGAACTATTAGCCATTCAGCTCTCTTGCGTGATTTGATCCAGCTGTGGGTTGTCCGTTTGGTCGAACATTGTCTAGCCAAGATCTTGTCACCATCAGGTCAATCACTCAAGGAAAGGAAACAACCGAAAGCCCATACCGATGACCGCAGTGCTCGTTTGTTCTGAGTTCGTAATTACCTTTGTGAAAGTTGATTAGGATAGCTAAGACAGTGTTAACGCAGGTCTGGACAAATCCTGCAGCGGTGACCTTGGTGGTGCATTTCAATCTCCCGGTGTCTTTGTGTGGAGTTCACTGAGAATTTCGATCTCGTATCGACACTAGCACCATGTTCAGCATCCTTAAGTTCGTGACACGGATGGCTGCGCTCATCTACGACTGGCTGCTCGGACCCGACCGTGTGCTGTTCCGCACCAGACGCTTCTCGGGCGATGGCAGGCGGGTGCTGGTGAGCGGATGCGACTCGGGCATCGGACTGCGGATCGCGGAACGACTGCACGCAGCAGGCTACGAGGTGCTGGCGGGATGCCTGAATACCGACAGCGCGGGAGCCCTGAAGACTAGCAAGCTGGGAGTCCAGGTCTTGCCTTTGGACATCACCTGCGATGAGAGCGTAAGAAAGGCGCTCGAACTGGGACAAGTGCGTGAAAAAGGTAAGTTCTTGTGATTATGAAACCTAGGCTGTTCGATATTGAACTGTAATATTTGTTCATTCCTGAAAGCCGAACTCGCAACTAGCTGCATTCCAGGATTAATTGAAATGAGAAGTTGCCTCCTTTATGATTGTGAACATCACCTTTCTTTTGCACAGTCTCCCAATGCAATGCAACTTTCCGTGGCAATACCTAATCAAGCGTAAATAAATTGACCGCGTTGGCTATAGCGAGGTATTATACTACTTTCGTATTCATCGATGACTGAGCAGTGGAAGAGCGTGGACTACAAGAAAGTTATTGCTTTCTGAAGAGATACTTTTCTAGCCTTAAAATGTTCAGATACTTACATCAGAAGTAGCCCCACTTGTATGATGCAGGTTTGTACTGAACATGAAGACAGACCATGCTTTTGTTAGTTGCAGAAAGGACCTTAATGTTTATAGCGATGAGAGCAACCTTAAGTTAGTAGAAATCGCGCCATTCATAGTTTATGTTGGCGTCCTAAGAGATACTTTTCTAGCCTTAAAATGTTCAGATACTTACATCAGAAGTAGCCCCACTTGTATGATGCAGGTTTGTACTGAACATGAAGACAGACCATGCTTTTGTTAGTTGCAGAAAGGACCTTAATGTTTATAGCGATGAGAGCAACCTTAAGTTAGTAGAAATCGCGCCATTCGTAGTTTATGTTGGCGGCCTGTACTATTGAAATATAAACCGTCCGTGTACCTTTTGCAGTTTATAACTAAATAATGAATTATACAAGCTTACGGCATAAATAGTGCGAAGACAAGGAAACCTATGATCGTTAGGGTAACAACCTGGACTCCAAGAGAAGGAGAGAAGGCAAAAGTAGCTGCAGGGGTAGCAGATGTGCAGGTGGTTGATGAGATTAAGAGGTCTGCGAAGGGAAGGTGGCCGCTGCTCTCACAGGCGGGGATCAATCGTAAGGCTGATTGTTCTGTAGTGAATGTTGATAGGCTGCTGTTGATCATGCCAATTAGATTTTCTTAGGCACCTCATGTCCACAGCTGCTTTACATTCACTAATTTTTTCTCTGCACCTAACACCCTCTTCCCTCAATTAGCTACATGCAGAAGCCACAAATATCAATTCATTAGTTACTTTAATTCTTTAATTAACAAGATTTTGTTTTCAGTTACAATTCGGCCAGATATTTTGAACATCAGGATGAGACCTCCCGAATTTTCGATACATCGTCATAGTGAGTTGTGCACATTTAACCTGATGGAAGCAGCTATACAACCACGGCAAAGAAAGAGGAACGGTTTCGTCGACAAATGACACCGATTAACTCTATAACAATAATTTCCAGCATGTCCATGATACAATAACGGCGCTGAATAAGGCACGGACCAACGTTTTAGAAGCGTTGCACAGATGACGAGCCACCGGTTGCGCGTGTACCATTCGATTTTCTGCGAGTCGCATGCTGGTCAAGCATATGTTTTCCTTTCATGGCCGATCGTAGAACGCTAGCGTGTTGGAATATGCGCAGTAAGACTGATGCCACAGCAGCGCCGGATTAACGGTGGCGAAGGCCTAGTTAAAAAAATAAATTAATTAAGAGGGCCTCTATAACCCCATATTACCTTACTTCGTCAACTGCTTTCATGTTTGAGACGTGACGAGTTTTAGAATTCCCTACAGAGAACACACGCCATATTCAGTCGAATAATTGCGGATTGTTTATGACCATAGCCTGAGCACATACTTTCCCGCAAAGCACACAGACAGGCTGGCATCTAGACTGGGATATTCTAGGAGATGACAGGACGCACAGCATCCTCCCTCAAAAATCAAAACGTGCGTTCGTGAAAAATAAATTTCTCGAGTAGATATTTTCTTGCCTAATTCAATATCGCAGGACGATTGGCGCGTGAGCACAGACGATATAGAGATGAGTCTTGTTCAGAAGCTGTTTGCAAATTATTACTGTAAATACGCTACTAATCATCTAATAGTTTTGCGAATTCATCCAGCAAGACGAATTGAATTTTGCGTAAGGTATTATTTCCAGAGACTGAAATATTAGGTTCTCTATGGTGACTTAAATACATCGAATAATGTTTTTACTCTAAACGTTGTCGTAATGCGGGGAGCTAAATCTTTTCGAAAATGTGGCGCCTGTGGTAAATAGCATCGTTATTGAAACAACACAAGAAAAAAGTTTTAACACGCTCAAGTAATCGGTAATACATACTTACTTTATAGAGACTGTCCACATTTATTAACACAAAATATTAACATTTTGCCCATAATTTGCACTTTTAAAACGGAATGAGGTACTTTACCACACGCCTTTTCTGCATTTACACAATTAGTTTGCATTTTACGAAATAGCATATGCAGCTCGTTCCACCGAGGAGCTCCTGTCGCCGTAGACGGCGGTTGAAAAAAGTAGGGTGGGCACTGAACATAGGGTGGACGCTTCGACAGGGTTAATGGCTCATGCTTGCCGCCTACCCGCGACGGACCTTCGTTCGCATACACGCACGTTCCTTTTAAATAAGGTGAACGTTTAAATAAGGTGAAGCCATGCTATCGCGTCTGCTTGGCGATGGTTAAGCATCCTCATATCTTTTTCACACACATACAAAATATTACATTGCAAATTTGCAAACATTGCAAATTTCTGAGATGGCTGCCAGCTATGAGCCTTCATAATCTCTAGGTAATAGTTTATTGCTTTTGTCACAGCTTCCACTGCTTACGCTTAGAATAATAAAACACACAACTGATCTCAACAGCAGTAATGATAGGGTCAGTTGATTTGTAGAAATTAAGAAGAAGAAATGGACATGGGCAGGACATGTAGTGCGAAGAGAGGATAACCGATGGTCGCTTAGGGTAACAAACTGGATTCCAAGGGAAGGAAAGCGTAGCAGGGGGAGGCAGAAAGTTAGGTGGGCGGATGAGATTAAGAAGTTCGCAGGGATCAAGTGGATGCAGCTAGCACAAAACCGGGTTAAGTGGAGAAATATGGGAGAGGCCTTCGCCCTGCAGTGGGTATAATCAGGCTGATGATGATGACGATGACGAGCTGACTCCCAGCTGAAAGCCAGCTAAAACTCGTTGATTCTACTTGGCCATCAACTGAGACCGCTGACTTCCAGCTGGTAGGCATCTGGAAATCTTTAGTGCCTGTTGAGTACCAACTGGGACCAGCTAAGAACAACTGAAACCAGTTAAAGCCAGCAAAAACTATTCGGATTTTTTTTCTATTTTGGCGAGTACAAAGTTTCGTACTCTGACTGGCGAACTATGAAGCTCGCATTAGGATCATGAATACGATGCGACGAGAAACATTTGAAGCATTTGACATTGCAATACATAAGTTCTGATTTTAATTATGGGAAATAAGGAAGATGATGATTTGACTGTTATTCGGGCCACACGTCGAGATCTGCCATTTTTTCCAGCTCTCGGGGGCTCCTTAGAACGAAGGCTTCCGATCATTTGAACCCTTTGGATTCTGGATAACCCGGCCCTGCGCCACAGCAAACCACACGAATCATAAGTTGCCCTCGTCTTGCGTTACCGCTGCGTACTACACTCTTGAGTCTCACACATTCATGGGCGATAAATGCGTGGAGGCGAAGTACAAGTCAAAAGTGCAACTTCGCAGGAGTGCGACCGCACCATCCAGGAAAATAAAAGCGAAAACAAAATAAGCGCCATGAAAGATACTGCTAAACACAGCGAAAACATCATGATTATTCTATTTGCACTCCCTTCATCTCTTCTGTCTCCTTATACAAATAATACGGACTCCTCGACTGGTCAAATCCCGTGTACCATACCATGCCTTCCTCAACGGTGAACAGCGCTGCGCAAGCGCAAGTAAATATGGTCTCGATGACTGAAATATGGCAGAGGTTTCATTTGGCTATACCTAGTAGGCTATATAACGTGCGAAAATCACTAGTAGGATAGTTCATTTAGGTAGTTGGTGGGTATATTAACTCTGTTTCTGTCTCCTTGCCATCACGTGCCACGCTCGTGAGGGGGACAGTGATGTATATAACCAAAGTTACCAGGAGCAGCATAGATATATAGCCCCCCTTATGTAATCCTTAAGAAGGTGCCTGGGTGGCCTATGGTCGCAGTGTCTAAATTGGGATCCAAGGGTCCTGAATGGCTAGATTCAGATCTCACACTCACATCTCGACGGTGAAGCACAAGGTTCGACGACGCTGGGAATGGTACGCTGGTTAGGCCTCTTGAAGTAGGGCTTTCGCTCTATTAAGGAGAAAGCCTTTAATGCACTTCATACTGTTGTCCGCAAATGTGTCCGCGTTTCGGGTGCATGCCTTATATGGGCATATGCCAATCGCCATTAAATTTATACTTATCAATAGCAATCGGATGATATCGGAACATGACGTAAGGTATTTTAAAGATAATTTCATGATAATTTACGACTAAAATAGTTAAGCCCCGCAGAGGTGGCGCAGTGGTTACGGCGCTCGACTACTGTTCCCAAGGGCACGGGATCAAATCCCGACCTCGGCGGCCGCTTTTCGATGGAGGCGAAAAGCTAGGCGCCCGTGTGCTGTGCGATGTCAGTGCACGTTAAAGAACCCCAGGTGGTCGAAATTTCCGGAGTCCTCCACTACGGCGTCTCTCATAGCCTGAGTTGCTTTGGGACGTTAAGCCCCACAAACCACCCAATAAAATAGTTGAGCAGATGCCCATAGGAACATATATAGAGGTCATCGTAACTATCACGAACCATCATTTACTAGTTAAGGGGTGTTTAACTAACACTAACCAGACATTAACTAGTATTCGGAAAGCGCGTCATAGTAATGGTTAGACGTTTCGAGACGTCCATAGCTGTTACATGGTGACGTCATGACTGGATGCGACGTCACCATGACGTAATATCAACTCACGTCTAATAAACGGAAGTGACAATGACGTAACATCCGGTCATGACGTCATGACTGGTGATGGAGTCACCAGGAGATCCACGCATATACGAAGCTGACCCCGCCGGGCGTTCGATCCAGGCGTCCGTGCGGCGCCTGTTATTTGGCGCTTCCTCGAACGGCGCACCACAGAGCATATATAGAAACAGACGCAGTACAGCAGGCATCAGTAGCGTTTAAAATTGGTTGACAGCAAAGAAAAGGCGCAGTATCTGTCACAATTCTAGTCAATCACAAATGGTCTCGCAATCAATGCCTAAGAAGTGCGGCGGGGAAGGCTTCCGCCTGGAAGCACTTTACTGAACCAAAGTGCCCCTGAAATTTTTAGGCATCGTGAAGTAGTGCTATCGCTCTATTTAGGCCTCATGAAGTAGTGCTATCGCTATAAAAACGTGAATGACATTCCTGCTGAAGGTATTTCAGAACTTTCGTAGGGCTGCCTAAAATCCACCCAGAGCGATAAGGTTGCTGTGTCTTCCTTTCCTCATAACATAGTCTCTTCCTTTCCCCCACCCTTATCCTTTGGTGCAGGGCTGTGGGGACTGGTGAACAACGCGGGCGTATGCGTGCTGGGCGAGTTCGAGTGGCTTACCCAGGAGCAGGTGGAGCGAACCGTGGGCGTCAACCTGCTGGGCACCCTGCGGCTCACCAAGGCGTGCCTGCCTTTCATCCGCCGCTCCAAGGGACGCCTGGTAGTGGTGAGCACGGTGATTGCCGTCTCGGGATTCCCATGCATGGCCGCCTACTGCGCTAGCAAGGTGGCGCTCGAGTCATTCTGCAACTGCCTGCGCGTCGAGCTCGCCCGCCACGGAGCGTACGTGTCCGTGGTTCGACCGGGGGACCTGGTCAAGCACACCGCGCTTATGGACCGCCAGGCCAACGACGCCAAGGTATTTCTATGCCACAGCAGTGACATTGGGTTGGTAATTCCCGAACGTAATAGTCGAACTTTCTTTCGCTAGGAAATTGCATGCCCTTTTCAGTAATTATTTGCGTCTTGCTTAAGAGGCATCCCACTTTTCAACGCATTATTTTGACCATGTCTGTATTGCGGTTTTTGTTCGTGTTTGCTTTGACTGTGAATTCCGAAACAGTGTAATATCAACTTATTTTTTTTTTTTTTTCATCGATTCTTGCGCCTTTGTTCTGTTTGTACTATTTCTGTGTGGGTGATTGCTGTGTGCATACTTACTTATATCGTTGCTAGAAGCTGGAAGCGCGGGACCTCGCCGCTTGTGAAGCTTTCATAGTCGGTGTCATTACTGTGATCTCCAGCATAATGTTATCACTTGCAGGTTGCAAGTAATGTTTATTAATATTGCAGCAAGCCGAAACTCAATAAATTGAGCTCGAATGCGACAGATTATGAAGGCTTCCGAATGGACTTCTCTCAGAATGCTTTATGTCAGCGGGACGACGGGTGTTTAGAGCAATAAATCGCAAATTCGAATTAAGGAGAGTATACTGTGTTATTTTAACGCATTATTGTTTTATTTTTACTGTATTGTTATTTTAATTATGAGCGTGCCTCTGACAGGTGCAAGTTGACAGGTGAAATTGCCAGACATTGACTGGTCGGCGGGTTATGTGACGTCACGGGATCACGTGATATCTCCGAGTTTGCAGGAGTTGCCAACTCAGGTAGATGTTTTGAGATGGGAAGGTGAAAGCATCATCGAACCTTCTCTATAAGATTCCCAGAGAAATTCGCTACAGTCATGTTAATAGGTATGAACGACAGTTTGGGCAAGTTGGTTGTGTGTTTCTCATAAAACAGCGCAGGGACATCGGGCTAAGATGGAGGAAAACACTCGGCGCTGAGCTTGTAACTGCGTTTGTTGGATAGAACGCAGGAAGGCATCAAGCATGCGCGCATGCGCTTTGTCAGAAATGCACTTGTGAAGTACTAAAAAAAAAAAATGTCTCATATCCGCACGTGTGATCATCGATGTTCACCACTGTTTAACATGTCCACTTCCTTAGAAGATAGCGCTAATAAGCTGATGTTTCAGCCAGCATATTAACAACCCAAAATGATATGGTTGTAATGTCTTGTTTTAACATAGTACTATTACTATCGTCACTAACCCCATTATCATCACTATAAAATACCTTGCGGAAGAGTTGGAGCATCGGTTCCGTTGCAACTGCAGGACATGTGGGATTGCATGGACGAGGAGCAGCGTGCCGCGCATCGGTTGAACATGGCGGGCTTCATGAGCGGCTGGGTGTCCCGGGGTGGAATGCTGTCGCCGCCGCAGCTGGACGATAGCCCCGTGTTCGGCCACGTGGAACACGCGCTGGGCGCTCCGCGGCCACGGGCTCGCTACGTGAGTGACAAGACGCTGTGGGCTGTCTTCCTGCGCACGCTATCCGTGCTGCCCACTGTCCTGTCGGACGCGATCATGGGGCTCTTCTACACCGTTGTCAAGCGCCTTGGAGTGCAGCACGCCAAGAAGGCCTGCTAGTCTTTCATCAAGCTTGTGTATAGTGAGCGACTCTCACACCTAACGGCGCTAGTGGATGTGCCCTCACCGCCTGTCCGCTGAGCGGACACTGCCTGTCTTCTATAGATGACACAGAACTGGCGACAACTCACTGAGCACTTTCTTTGTTGACTGTGTGACCGGTGACAAGAAAAATACCGTCGCATTAGTTACGGTTGCTTCGTTAGCTGGCGTTCCGTTCGGAGCGCTAAGCAAGATGACACGTGCTCTTAGACACTATATAACGTGTGGTCAGCGACGATTATGCTGCCGGCTTTTTCTTGTTTTCGCTGTAAAGCTGCATTGATCTCTTGCCGTTTTTTGTTTTCTCGTTGAAATGAGGAGTAATTGCCCACCCGTGGAAAAAACTGTTTTGTGGCGACATTCTCTTATGTCGGCTGTGATGAAGTAAATGCTTATGCCCGCAAGCATGTGACGAATCGTTTGGCTGGGTCACAAGTTTGAACTTTAGTGAGTGTACAGAGCACTGTGCCAAACCCTGTGAGCAGGTGTTGTGCTCCGGGCCTTTCGTGTGTTGCACCTCGTCGCTTAACATCACCTGCGGCCTCATCCAATGATGATTGTCTCGGAATGCCTCGTAGAGAAGGGAAAGATTGTGTGTAATTCTACAACTATTGAAGAGGCAGTAACCGAATATTCCGTCTGTTTTGTGTCTCTGAGTCGTTTTCTCAAGGGCATGTTATTTTTTTTTATTCAAGCACATAGTGTTGTCTTTTATTCCGAACCCATGACAGTGAGCGCCTATACTGCTTCTGAGCACAGCGCTAACGTGTTTTTTTTTTTTAAACTAGGATTTCCTGCATTGGTTAGATTGATATAATAATGTCTTATGCACAAGGAGTTTGGTTACGAGCAACGCCGGATGGTTTAAATAACTTCCGACACTTCTCTATGGCGTCCCACATAACCGGTCCAGTCTTTGGGACGTAATATAGTATTCACCTAACTTGCCCGAGCGAGTCGACTGGGTACGATAGAGCGCGTGATGGCGGCGCTATACGGCGCATATTTTTAAATCTCAGATGATCAGTTATGACCGTGTACCCTGCAGCCTCGCAATCTGTTATCTCTAGCAAAGACTGGGGAAACAACCGCCTGGTTACTGAGATGTCTGTAATTGCTTGCCCTGAAAAGCCTCCATTGTGGCAGTCAATTTAGTCTAGCAAAATGGAGGCTCATATTCGTGTGCGTGTCTTTACCCGCGGTTGTTGTGCACTGTCCAGGTTGGGGAACACGGTAATAAACATACGTTTCTAGTGCATAGTGAATTTCCCTGCTCATTCATCATCTACAGCCTGCTTTAAGTATGCTCATAGAAGAGTACAATGCAGTTGCGTGCTGATCACTTCTGGGACATGTGGACCAAGGATGTTACCAGAGATGCGCCCGTAATCTTTTCTACAATCAAGGTATGAGTCTACGTGAGGGTCTGCTTTGCATCTTCAGACACTGTGATAGTCTATACATGATGGCGGTGATGTCTTGATACTCTTCCGAGTGCTTTAATGAATACTGACAGAATGAGAGCACTGCGATAGGGCACAGAACCGTGCCACAAATGTCATCCTTTAATTTTTAACTTACCGAAGCGTCGCCACTGCGGTCGCCACGGCGTAGCCTTTGCCAGCAAAATTACTCTAGGATAGCCACACTTGTATCCGCAAGGTCACAAGTTCAGCCACTACCGCTCATTGGCATTACGCAAGAACAAGGGTCTCTGCCGGACGGTGCAAACTTTTTTATTTGAGACTAGAAATGTTTTGCTTCATAATAGTCACCGTCACAAGCAGGTACGAAATCTCTGTCTTTTTATTCTTGTATGTGCACAGACGTGGGCGGAAGTAAATGGTGCGCAACACGGTACTGCACGAGAACGCTCTAGTGATAATGAAAAAAATAAAAGTCTCGGGAGGATAGATGCGCGCCGCCGTCTGAAATAAATGCACTCGACGAACTCCAACTCCAGCGCGTTGCAAGCCAGTTCTTTAGTGGAACGACACGCGGAGCCGCCGTCTATATATTCTCCTTCTTTCAACAGAGACATCTTAAACTCTAGACGGACACTGTATGGCACAGGTCCCCATATACGTAGGTTCGCAGTGCCGCGCCAAAGCAGTCGGTAAAGTGCATTGAAGTCGAGAATCTTGCTCAGCCGAAGCGCTCCAAAAGAGCACTTTTATATTTGGTTAAAGATGTTGAAGATAGGATCGAACACGTTCAAATGAGCGTGATATATCTGGAGCGTAAGGTAGACAATCTCGAGAACAGAAGCAGGCGGTCGAATCTGATAATCTTTGGTTGAACAGAACATGATAACGAGACTACTGAAAACCAAGGAAAAGAAGAAACTGTTAGCATACTTCACGATAAACTTGATATGGTTATCTCAGGGATGGAAAGAATACATTGCTTGGGAGCAAGACGGGAAAACAAATGCGTCCTCTCGTCTTCACTGCTCGATTACAGAGATAATACGAAGATTGTGAGCAGCTGTTGCAAGCTTATTGAGGGCTCGAACTTTTCGGCCAGAGAAGACTTTTCCCAGCGAGCACGCACCATCAGGAAAAAAAACTGGGATAGCGTCAAGGACAACCGAGACGAGCGCGACAACAAAGATTCCCTCGTGTATGACAAAACTAAGATTAATGGACAGCTGTTCCCACGGGATGCTATACTAAAGAACAAAAAGTATACCCTTATGAAAGAACGCACCCGTCCACAACAGTGACCACGAAAGGACCAACCCAGACGAATATATCATCGCAAATGTAAACGCTAGGACTCGGAGTGTAATAAATACATTAGTGGAGATAAGAGCGTTTCTTCTCGAATACCGTCCAGATGCACAGTAACCATCACCACAACGTAGCTGTCTTCGCACGTATCTAATACCTTTCCGCCATGTTATCTTATTTTGTGCAAATACAGGCGTTCTCTTGGTAGAGGCCTGGTAATATTAACTAGGGACGACATATATACTATACCCTTACTGGACTTCGATGACGCAGATGTACTTTGGTGCAAGATTCTTGTTAATGACACTCCGGTTTATATTGGCACAGTGTATCGACCACCAAGCAGAAAAGTAGATGCATTGCTTTCTCTGTCAGAATACAGGCAACGTCACCTTACTATAATAATAATAATAATAATAATAATAATAATAATAATAATAATAATAATAATAATAATAATAATAATAATAATAATAATAATAATAATAATAATAATAATAATAATAATAATAATAATAATAATAATAATAATAATAATAATAATAATAATAATAATAATAATAATAAAAAAGACATTTTTAGAGAATATTTTAATATTTCAGTTATAGTATGGAAATCCCTCTGATAAAACTGTACCGATGCGTTTCTTGACGCATTTGTTCTCGGCCTTTAACAAATCGTGCGGGAATCCATCCTTATTACAACGACTAGCCACAGTATCCTTGATTCATTTATAAATAACAGCTTTGCTGAGGGTACATTTTCATACGAAACACATGATGGAATACCAGATCCCAAAGCAACCGTATGTTCCTTATTGATCTCTGCTCCGTTATGCCAAAAGAGAAATGCGATTTTATGACTGGAAAAATATGCTGATGATGTTGGTGTTCATAGGTGTCTTTGACTGCTGCAGACTTTGCTACCATGTATGCTGACCCGTCGGTATATATGTGATGGTCTTTGGTTGACGCTTAAGCATGAAGTAGAACACTGCCTATCACTTTATGTCCCCCCCCCCCCTCACAAATAAATAAACAAACAAACAAACAAACAAACAAACAAACAAACAAACAAACAAACAAACAAATAAATAAATAAATAAATAAATAAATAAATAAATAAATAAATAAATAAATAAATAAATAAATAAATAAATAAATAAATAAATAAATAAATAAATAAATAAATAAATAAACAAACAAACAAATAAATAAATAAATAAATAAATAAATAAATAAATAAATAAATAAATAAATAAATAAATAAATAAATAAACATAATCATCGGATAACGCTGGACATCATACAAGGGAAGCGCAAACTGCCACGACACACACTGAACAGATTCACAATCTCTCACATGATATAAAGCAAGCGATTAAAACTGCAAGACGTAAATATACAAACATTACACTAAGCAACTTCATCAAAACAGCTCCCAAAACATTATGAAGATATCTGAACTCTCGAAAACGCAGAGAAAGCCACGCATGTATGACCGCATGAGGCCTTAAAGAAGGCTAATGAATTTAATCAGTATTTTCAAACAGTTTGCACACTTGACAAAAATTCTATGACTCACCAAGGATCACAGTTCCCTCTGCTAAAACTATAGGAAATAACACTAAGTGAATAAAAAAAAATTCTCACTCTTCTTAAGCTTGGTGAAAAGAAATCTTGAAGCAGAGAGAATATTCCAAATCCATTCCCAAGAAATATGCAGAGTGGGTATCAAAATAATTGTCCCTGATTTTTAAGAAGTACCTCGTAAAAGTGTCGAGAGACTAGAAAATCGCGAAAGTTGTTATCGTTCATAAATCTGGAGCCGCAGCAAATACATCTGACTATCGCCCCGTTTCATTCACACGTGCTGTGTAGAAGATCTTTGAACATGTCATTCTGAAGCAAATCATAATATTCATTGTAAAAAAAAAAAAGAAAGTTATATTCAGTCATAACCACCATGGCTTCGAGAAAGGATTATCAATTGCAAATCAGCTATTAGAAATAATACCTGATCTCGCATCCGCTCTCGACAACGCAGTCAGGTTGACATCTTGTTCCTTACCTTATCAAAAGCGTTTGAGTGCGTATCGCATCCAAAAAGTGATGTTTAAGCCTTACCATTTCCTTGGCTACAATAAAGTAACAAATCGGAAAAATAATCTTTCTGACCGTTATCACAACGTGCAATATGGCAGTCAAGCATCGCAGCATGTTAAAGTTGTGATTGCGTACCCCGGGAAGCGTTATGAGAATCTATCGTATTTCTTCTTTACATTAAACACTTAAAATTAAATCTCAATGAAACTGTTCGAATGTTCGCAGATGATTGCTTAAATTATAAAGAAATTAGGTCAGATGAAGATCAGGTAAATTAAAGTAAAGCAGTTGTTCAAATATATGGCGCCAGGAGTAGTAGATGATTTTGAATCTCGAGAAATCAGTTTTTGACTGTCAAGAGAAAAGAATCCGCTCGTCTTCAAGTCCGAAGTAAGTTGAAAAGAGATTATTAAAATCAGTTAAAGAATACAAATATGTTGGTGTCATCATCCCTTCGCATTTAAAATGGAGTAAATATGTACAACACGTATTATTAAAAGCGTTTTCAGCGCTTTTTTTCTCTTACGTGATGAATCCGGTTTGCCTCCCCCAACACAAAGTTATCAGCATATTGTCTTCTTGTCCGGTCAGTGCTCGAGCACGACATTCTGTGTTGGTTTCTATACACACAGCAGTGCACAAATAAGTTAAAAAGCTCGATGGAACATGTTAACTAAGGACGTCATAAGCTCCGAATCTGCAGTTTGTTTTTATAACCTGCCATAATTGTCTATTTAAATCTTAAACTGGCATTTCTGTGGTACTTATCAACACATTTTGTATCATCTGTACCCATGTTGCATTGTATATAACACACCATAGATATTGATTTTACATTACGTGATGGCTACTTATTTCCGTTGTTCATGCTTCTTTTCATGCTTGTACGAATTCATGACGTGATTAAAACCATCATGATGCACAAAAATTCTACAATAGCCTCGAAAGAAGCTAGTAATATGCTCGAAACGAAATAATAATGGTAATAAAATGACGAAATTATGCTTGCGTGAAGAAAGCGAAAATTACAACAAAAATTACTCTGAAGACTCGATAAAAGCTGGCGTGACTGTACCTGAGACTACGACGTCTCGGCAACGCGACGTGCCGATAGTCGGTGTCTGTGCACGCGCGTATTCAAACACTTCAGACGTTGTGCAAGGGTTGCGACAAGACGCACTTCTTAGCGATCTTATCTCGACCCGAGGGATGCACCCGAGGGTACTTTCCAGAGCTTAGTTTCTGCAGCTGATGATGTTGCTTGGATTGGATAACGGACAAGATAGCATGGAATAATGGCGCTGCCAACGTATAAGCTAAATCTTTGGTTCATGGTTTTTGAAATAAATCAGCGTACTGGGAATTACGTTTGCTTGTTTAAATAAAGAAAATTAAGAGTGAACAGCAGCAAGAAATATTTAATCTGTGCTGTGGAATCGGCTGAAGTAGGCGCAAACTATCGATGTACTGCTGCTTAGTTCCCAGGACCTAATTAATTATTTGAGACCAAGGTTACTATCGTGATCATGACAGGCTCACGGTTAACATGGGAGGCGCTGGTTATGTGATGGCACGTGACTGGTTGCCGTCCACTCTATGGGCTGAATTCGGGCTCCATATAACAACTTTAGCGCAAAAAAAAAAAAAAAAACTGATATTTTAGCCGCTTTTAATGCTGCTTTGCTTGTCAATAACACCAAACAGCTGACTTTTTTCTTCTTTCAAAGTATCTGACGCTTCATCGTCTGTGCAGCGATCGGCCGACAGCATGTATTTGCGCCGTCTCGTGATATGAACCGAAGGCCCAAATACCGGCATAACGCTCTGTCACCCTGTCATTTCGCCGTGGCAGTAGTCACGCTGCAACTGAGCTTGTTCATCTATCGCATGCTTGAAAGCCCCGCAATAGTAGTGCACAAGTGCCCATATGGTGGCGTTTTTATTATTTCGCGGGATTTGTTGGGACCACAGAAAAAAGTCTATGTGAGCGATATCGCACAGGAAACAATTTAAAGTGGTTTCGGAAGGTTCTTTACAACTTTACGTATCAGCTAGACTTTGGATCTGGAACCGATGTTTGAAAAAGTTGAGTGTTTTAACATTACTATTGGGCGAATTAAGGAAAAAATAAAACAGAATATTCTGAGTTACTTTAGGCTGGTGCCATCAATATGCATCCAATTCAATTCGCGTTTGAAGTGCCTTTCATTGCTGTGAACTTGGTCTAAGCTACGTGGGACTGACTATATCTCTATAAAGCGAATGGAATTCTTGTCCTTGCATTTTGAAATTTAAGTAACTTTTGGAGCGTTAGAGTGTCTTTAAGGCTTGACCTTAGGGCTAAGACCAAACAATGAGGCCCCAATACTTTTGATCAGTGCCCTACTTGTGCTATATATCGATCAAAAATGCATACGGCATAGCAGGTTGGCATGCAGCGTACCCAAAAGCCATAGTCGTACATCTGAGAAGCGAAGACAACAGAAGATGAGGTTTAACAACTCGGTAAACCTGAAACTGCCCTCCTTGTGATTGATGCATGCCCAGACGAAAAGAAAACTACAGAATATTTTGTGTTGTCATAACAAAATTTCTGGTGCGGTTTTTGAAAGTGAACCTGTTTGACAACAGAAATTTCTGTAGTAACGTCAGAATTTTCTGTAGTTACTGCAGAAAAGTAGGACAGAAAAAACTACAGAACTACAGGAAAGCACTAAAGAATTACAGAAATTTCTGACATTTACACCATAGCTACAGAATATTTTATAATATTTTTGACAAAGTTGCGCAGCTTTTTTTTCTACTGGGCGGAGATGGCTGGCCAGATCACCGACCCCTGGAGAAGTTGTTCCCGTTTTAACCTCAGCAACGTCTTGTGTACTTTTTTGCCTATCTACGATAGCTGGCAACGAAAAGCTTTGCGAGGGCCTAGCGCGCCATGTACGGCGCACGCACCAAGCCGACACAGCGAAAGGGTGAACTTTGGTTATTGATCAGGTAACTCGAAGCAGGTGGACGACCGCGTGCTACTGCGCTCTTGTGGGAACGGATGTCACGAGCTCGATGCGGCTGGTCTTGTAGCAACAGCGCCGACAAGCCAAGGCAGGATGAACGTTCGCTCGAAATTTAAGCCGGTGAGTCTGACGTCTTCGGCTTTCCAGAGCATGCAGCCCTTCCGATGAACTTTGATTACCTGCGGCGGATAGTTAGTACACGTATATTCTCTTGGGCTATAAGTTATCGTATCACAAGAAGGAGGTTCCGTGTTTGTGTGGTCGCTGCTACATCAGCCAGACGAGTCGTTGCGTCTTTATGCGGCTGCTTGAGAATTCTTTTGTCTTCAGGTGACCCAGAAAATCCGCATCTGTCGGCGCGTTGTAAGAAATCAGTATGCATACAGCTTGTTTAATGACGCTCAGATTTTATTTCGCTGATGGGGTCAGTTAACATGGGAAGTTTCTGAAGCCTTTCACATATAGGTGAATTCGTCAACCGTCCCTCCGTTCGGCGTTACGATGGGAAACATGCGCGTTTGGCTTGACATTATCGATAAACAGAAATCAGGCTGTATTCTTTAACTAGCACCTCCACCGCCCTCTCCACCCTCCCGACATTCTGCATGCGTGCGCGTATTTCGCGATTGTAAATGTTATTTTGTCGCGTGTTAAATTTTCAGCAGCGAGACAGCAGCGTGTTAACATTCTCATTTTAAAGTCAGTGTTTTTCGCGTTGAGCATTAATCCCCTCCAGGTAGCCAAATTCGCTGTCCTATTTATTAAAAACATTTTCAGCTGTCAGTGCAGTGCGCTGTCGTAACTGTCTTGCTCGTGAACATTTTTATGTGGCGTTACTGTTACCCGAGGTAGTCAAGTTCGACTTTGTACAAATAGTTTTAATCGAATACATATATTTCTCCTTCATTTCGGACACACCACGCAATTTTCGCGTGAAGTTTAGTTGAGTGCATTAAAGGTTATTAATAATTTGCTGTAACTGCTGTCGTCGTATACCTTCAAAGGATATTGCGTCAACTGTGAATAATGAGCAATGAGATCTTTTCCAGAGTCCCCATAAAGAATAACGTTGCTTAGTAGCAAGCTATTCAGACACACGAAGAAATACACAGGACCGCCGTTGTGTATTTCTTCCTGTATCCATGTCTTTTATGTAGCGCTGAATAACTTGTCACAAAACCATGCTTAACCAATTAGCCCAGCAACGTGTTTTGTTAAGCGAATAACGTTGCTCTTGGCGCATGATGGCCTGAGTTGCTTATGCGCCATAAAAGCTAACGCAACATATAAAGAAAAATGACATTCAAGCGGGGACTCCGGTACCACATGAACGTTATCTGCACAGCACTGCTCCGCAACCATCTTGTCCAAAGTTTTAGAAATGGCGTATATCCACAGAGAGTACTGATCAAGACAAAAAAGGTAACCGATAAGTGCTGAAATGCATTGTTTTTAACAAACACAATTTGAGTGAAAGTTTGCAGATTAAAATTTAGACCATATGAGTGTGAGATGACTGCCTGAATATCCATGGGTTGAGGGTCTTATGTGCAGAGAATCGAATAGTTTGATTATGTGTGATTTTTGTGTATGGGAAGAAATCGATAAGAATTCAGGGATCAATAGATAAACCCAGACCGAGCTATTGAAACGGGTTTTTTATTAGGCACCGCTGCAAAGAGGAAAAGCGATGGCGGAACAACAAAAAGTGATTGATGGTTTCGGGTTCATCCATTAAGAGGAGATTGGTAGACAAGATCTATCGAGGTAGAAGTTTAATTGAGGTATGTGACAAGGCAATCGAGCGAGTTAAGCCCCATACAGGCTTTCGGGACTGCTATTATTCACTGTGTCAGGAGAACAGAAGACGCTAATTGTCGACGGGTGAAAAAAACTGTGAGGCTGCAATTTTTTTCAATAGCGCATACCCGCGAAATCTATATGTGCAAAATATCTATATGTGCGAAATATATGTGCAGCTCCTAAGTATAATTACAGGTCTTGATATGCCACCGACTAGGTATCTGCAATCTTATTTAAATGGCTGCCTCTGTGTCCAGACACTTAAACTAACCGTGCTAAACCCAGTGTGGTGATATCCAAAGCATGCATGAGTAGAGTCTAATTCCCTACACGCGGTTCAAGACGAACAGATGTAATAAGTCTGCCATAATTAAGGATTCTATTTTTTTTTTTGTACTGCAGGTAGCTTTTCACTCTTTCTCTCGCTTTGTATGCAGTTGCGAATTTTGTGATAGAAGACGTCATCTCATGAACGTTCGAGGCACTCAGCATAGAAGAAAAAGAGGCTATGCCCTGTGTGGCTCTCGGGCGTGTGCTATGACGTTTTTGTGTGTGCTTTTTTAAATTTTGTATTCCACCTATTTGCTTTGTTTCCGTTTCTCCTAGAAAACATTGCTTTATGACTATACATTTGAAAAACTATTTTGGTCCTCTACATCTTGATATGTCCCCCTGTTTGAGTGTGACGTCATCTATTAAGAGGCCATTAACGACGACGACAACAATTCGTTGTTTTTCGTCTTTTTTTCTTCATTTTGAGTATTAGACGGTGTTATTTTACGACCTTCTTTATTTTGCTTCTAAAAATCATTGAAGGTGTTATTTTTCTCCATAATACGTTGCGGGGGGCCTTCAATACCTCGCATTGTGGCATAGTTGTATAGTTCTATTGCAGGTTTTTACACGTATTCTGGGGCACAACAGCGATGAAGAACAACAACGCAGCCTCCGAAGAACACAGCGAGAAACGAGGGCTGGCGGCGAAGGGCCCAGCGGGGCGCAGTGGTCGACGGCCCTCGCTCCCTGCGTGACTGCGCCTCCAGCAGGCTTACTCCTGAGCGGTGGTCGGAGCGCTGAACCTACTACTTCTAGCTGCATGGTGTCGACCAAGAGTTGTCCTCGGCGCTCGCGTTGCCGTCACCTCCAGTCCAAAAAAGGTAGCCCACTCCTCGACATTTTCGCAGTTAAAAGCAGCCTTGATATCCACGCGTTATGGAGAGTCCCGCCAAAAAGCTGCTGTTGATACTTGTCAAGAAGGTCAAGACTTGTCTAGCGAACCTAATATAGAGAAAAGCCTTCTGCAACACGCTGCTATCGTGGCCCGTAATTGTTTCTCGGGACGCAGGAACTTTGTCTTCCTCTGATGTGTTCGAATCGCGGACTCGAGTGGGGACGAGTCTGTCAGCTCGTTCGCAACAAGAATGGCATCCCCTTTGGGACAGCCAACTGAGAGAAGCTCGTTTGCAGGGGTACAGCATGCTGAACGCCGCGTGCAGCGATAGGCAAAGAAACAACGCTCTGATACCGTTTTATCTATGCAGTACGGCAAATCTCACCCACGGCAATGGCAGTGCCATGACTATAATATACGAAGGAAGAGCAATTAGGGGTCGGTCGTAGGAACATCATGCTCCGCTTTCGTGCATTTCCGACTGATATGTTGTAGATGGTTAATACATTTATTGCAACTGCCAACTGCAGGGTACGTGCACTTGAGCGGTGTGGTTTTGAGCCTGCTCGTATGAAGGTGCATAGTGGGTCAGAGAAATAACTAGAATCTGGTGGAAATCAAGAGGAAAGCAAGGCATGTATAGGGCGAAGAGAAGATAACCGATGATCACTAAGGGTAATAACTGGATTCCTAGGGAAGGAAACTGTATTTCAATGAAACAGAAGTGTAGCAGGGTGCGACAGAAAGTTAGGTGGGTGGATGAGATTAAGAAGTTCGCAGAGGTCAAGTGGATGCAGCTAGCACATGACCGAGTTAATTGAAGAAATATAGGAGAGGCCTGCGCTCTGCAGTGGGTATGGTGCAGCCGATGATTACGACGATGATGAAGTTCCTCCTAATGTATACAGTGCTGCGTGAAAGCAGAGAGGCCGCGCGCGAATTGTCAAAACTGCATGCCAGCGTACAACGGCTGTTTTCAAGATCTGCCTAGGGTACCCCCCATTGATGTGTTGTAGGCAGTAGCCACATGCAGTGGATAGGTCACTTGGCTGCGCTGCTACGTGCTCGCGCGACGCTCGCTGCGGCTGGGACGTGTCTCGTGTTCGTGCCAGTGTTCGCCTGGAATAAACCTGTCCTGTTGGCATCTAAACAATATGCTTGCCCGCTTGGTTGAGTACTTTTGTCCGGGGTGCGTTTTTAGGCTGAAAAACTGCAATCATGGTGGATAACGTGGTTTCTCAACTTTTGCGTAGAAACGTACAGTCTTTGTCAAAAGTTTAGAGCCCAGGGGGTCTACATCAGAGCCATACTATGTGGCTCCTAATGTATTCCCAGGTTTCCAAACTTGCTGAAGGCGAGAGCATTTTTCGTTCTGCTCTGTCCAATGGCTAGGATTTCTACGATTGTTAAAGAAGTCATAATACACGGCTTAAAAGCAAACCCTCTGGGTTCTAAACTTTTGACAAAGGCTGTACGTACATCGCAGAAAATACTGTCGGTCAATTCATTGCAGAGCGCAAAGCACAGCGCGTCGCCGGAATGCCGACCTGGCCACATCACCGCTCCTCCCACCGGAACGGCAAGAAGCCCGTGCTGCAGCATTTCTCCTTGCAGCTGTATCGGGCGCTCTCCCGCGATCGCGTCAACGTCTTCGTCTCGCCCTTCGGCACCGCCGTGGCCCTGGTGAGTGCAGCCCCTTCCTTCGCTATTTCCGCGCGCCGTTAATTTCGCTGCTCAATCATCATCATCATCATCATCAGCCTGATTATACCCACTGCAGGGCGAAGGCCTCTCCCATATTTCTCCACTTAACCCGGTTCTGTGCTAGCTGCATCCACTTGACCCCTGCGAACTTCTTAATCTCATCCGCCCACATAACTTTCTGCCTCCCCCTGCTACGCTTTCCTTCCCTTGGAATCCAGTTTGTAACCCTCAGCGACCATCGGTTATCCTCTCTTCGCACTACATGTCCTGCCCATGCCCATTTCTTATTCTTAATTTCTACTAAAATGTCGGTAACTTGAGTTATTTCTCTGACCCACTCTGCACGCTTTCTATCTCTGAATGTTACCCCTACTATTTTTCGTTCCATAGCCCTCTGGGTTGTCCTCAACTTAAGTAGAACTCTCTTGGTTAGCCTCCACGTTTCAGCCCCATAGGTGAGTACAGGCAAGATGCAACTGTTGTACACTTTCCTCTTGAGCGATACCGGTAAGCTGCTAGTCATAATCTGCGAGTGCTTGCCAAATGCGCTCCATCCCAATCTTATTCTTCTTGATATTTCCTTTTCATGGTCTGGATCTGCGGTTACTACCTGTCCTAAGTAGACATATTCGCCTACTATTTCCAGTATTTCGCTACCTAATGTAAACTGCTGCTCAATCAGGCATTGCTAACCGAGAAGAGCATAGATATGAAAGAGGTTTATTTACAATATACTTCTATCCCATGACATTTGGGACATCGCAGGAATGGGTGCAGATAATTTTCATATAAATAAGAACAATAGCAAAGCGCTATCGTCAGGAAACCGAGAGAGCACTTCTGCGAAATCAGAAGTAAATATGGCAATATGGTGGCAAGAACATGTAAACAAATCTATCCGCTTTATCACCATGCAACTCATCTTCCATAATGGTGTGCCTGGCTAACCGTCATCATCATCATCATCATGATGAACCGTCACAGTAGGGAATTGACTTGGCTAGGACCTTTCTGGTCCACCTGGTATATAGTGAACTAGAATACTTTCTAGTGGCGCGAACGACGCCGCTGGGGCACGCCGTTTCTCATTGACGCCGCCAGGTGGCGCAACTGCAACATCTTCTAGTCAACTTTTCAATGCTTTCTTGCAATAGTGCGACATAGTATCGATACTTTTGCGCGTATATATAGTAATCAGTGCTTATTTTTCCCTGTGCTGATTTATGTAGACCTCCACCTATGTCATAAGTTTGGCTTTTCATTCGAAATTACTGTTTTTTTCACGGCTGCACTAGTGCGAAAGCGCTCTTATTTCGCTGGCGTCTGCTACGGCTCATGCGGGATGAGTTCTGTACTTGTGTAACTTTCTGAGCCCCGCAGAGCCCGCTTTATTAAAGAGAAAACTCAACTGTCAGCAGCAGACTGGTAGCGGAGTGGCCAGGCACTGTGCGCATGCACGGATTCTCGCATCTCTGTTCAGCCTCGCTCGTCGCAGTAACTTTCCTTTAGCCAAATAAGGATGGATAGTAAACTGCGCTGTTCGGTAACCAGTAAATACTGACTTTAGCGTGAGATCTGCGTAGCATTAGGAAATTTACCAAATGGAAAAGTGAGGAGCAGTTTCAGGATGTTGTTTAATGACAGAAAGTGGTCACGAAAAAAAAGAAGAAAACTACGTTTTTTAAACGAGCCATCCGACGATATTCTGTGGATATTCTCTTTTGTTCACTTCAGGATGTTGTTTTTTGACAGATAGTGGTCACAAAAAAAAAAGTGTTTTTTGAAACGAGCTCTCCGGAGATATTCTGTGGTGTTACCATTATTCTCTGTTCACAGCAGCAACATCTACTATAAACCATCGCTGTAAGCCAGGTGCTAATTAAAATCCTTTCATCATCTCATATGCATAACATATATGCCCACAATCCATACATGAGGAGGGCAGAGCAGTTTTATTTAGGTACTTCCCAAGGCTTCTCCACTACTGTTTTATTTTATTTGCATGGGACACAAGCCATCAACAATGAGTTGTTTTGTGAAATTATTGACTACACAAACAGTCCTAACAATGAGTTGTTTTGTGAAATTATTGACTACACAAACAGTCCTAAGAGCATCCATCTGCTCATCTTCAGGTTCTTTGAAGCTTGACATTGCGCTGGTTAATGCATTTTGTGAAAACAGCTGCACCAATTTGACAGTGGTCAGAGCACCCAAGTTAGCAGGTTTGCTTGGCCAGTAGCATATACTGTGTACAAGCTGTCTGCTTGAATTTAGACTGAAGCAGGTTGTAAACACATTCTCAAGGTCAGCCACAAACTGGTATCTCTTGAAGGGTACAAAAGGCCTCTGTTGTCTTTAAAATTAGTAAAATTAGCCAAATTTAATACATGTGACATCTTTTTCTTTTCAGAAAAAGATTAAAGCCTTCCTCACAGACGTTAGTTCGAGGTAGGATTTGAGGTAGGATAGAGAGACCACAATTGTATACAGCTGCCAGCCAACTGGCTCATCCCAGGCAATGTTTTATTTTGAAGTTAAGTAATTAGTAATTGTTTTTTTAATTGACTAACTATTGCCTTTAGACAATAACAGTGTTTGCAGAATTTGAGAGCGCCTTCTAAAACCTCCATTCCATTTATTTCCGATAAAGAAAGCCTCATCGTTTTTCCAAGCTCTAAAGAAAGCCCGCGAAATACAAAAATTATCAGCCTGTATAGCGCTGACACTAGGCTGTTGAGTCACGGCCGCAGCTAATTTCTGTTACTCAAACCATGCACGGTTGGGAGCAAAACAATATCGTAGCGCATGAATCCGTCAGTCACGTGATTTTTTTTTTTTTTATTTCGCGGGCTTTCTATAGAGGTGGGAAAAACTATGCAAGTGAGGTTTTCTTTATCGGGAATAAATGAAATGGGGGTTTCAGAGGGTCCTCCCCAACTTTGCAAATCCATTTATTTGAACCCAATACTTACTAAATTAGAATTGCAAATTGAAAAATTGCCTGCACCGTATTTTTTTATCGATATTTATTGTCTTACGGCATCAGTAGGGTATGATATAAAGGATGATTAAATGATTAAATAAATATGCCAGCTAGAGATCCAAGGATATACCATGACTACGCGGAATTGAATTTAATTTAATCTGAGCTGTCTGCTTTATTGAGCCAGTGGTAGTATTCGAGATCACGCAAACAGTCGAAGCTTTCTTCCCCCGAAGTCTTCCTTTTGTTCAGACCTGGTGCGCCAGGTGGCTGTCAGCAAGTGGTTTCTCTGGCCTATCTTAAATGGTTTATTTTTAACACTTGGCTGAAGTTAACTTGTACACGCGGTATAAAATATGTCGGCTATCGTTTAATTGGTGCCACAGGCTTAATAGCAAAAATCTGCACTGAGCACAACTCTCTGCAACATCAATATTGCCCACATCCAGCCTTGACTTCACGGGTTTGACGGTAATATATGCCGGACAACCCGGCAAGAGTGTATAGGCACTCCATCAGGTGCCAGTGACGGCTTTTCACGCGGTATATCCTCACTTCTGCCGTTGATCATATATATGCGTAGTGCGCAGCAGGATGAGGTGCGGCTTGAAATGATGCTCACACACTGCCAATGTTTCTGTGAGAGGCTTTTCCTGCCTTCACAAGGTTCGTTTCCACTTTGTGCGATGTTTATTGTCCCTCGGAGCAGCAAACAAAGGTGACTGGAGCATCCGGATAGCCGCGTTTCGGCATCTCGGAGCAAAACAGTGCGAGTTGGTCTTTTTCCTGGCCATTTCGAACATCGCATGGTGCTTTTGAAGGGCTGAGATGTCTTAGTTGCTGTGATGGAAGGCAGAACTGAAAGTTCGAGGGCAAAATCGCAAGAATGTGCAGACAGCACGGCGCGCCAAGCCTTGACTTCCCTTTGCGGACGCGCACACGGTCCTAGTAAACGTAACTGCAGCGCCACCAGCGGCGGTCAGTGGCGTCGGGCGTGCAAGAGGCGCCCATTTTCCTTCCGTTCGCGCCACTAGAAAGTATTCTAGTTCACTATAACCTGGTAAAAAAGGGAAGCCTCAGTACCAATCCAATCCAATCCAATATACTCACACCAGGGTGAAGGCCTCTCCCATATTCCTTCAATTAACCCGGTCCTGTGCCAGCTGCGCCCACTTGACACCTGCGAACTTCTTAACCTCAGCCACTCAAATAACATTCTGTCGCCCCCTGCTACGCTTTCCTTCCCTTGGAATCCAGTTTGTTACCCTAAGCAACCATCGGTTATACTTTCTTCGCACTACATGCCCTGCCCGGACCCATTTCTTCTTCTTGATTTCCACTAGAATGTCAGTAACTTGAGTTATTTCTCTGACGAACTCTGCACGCTTCCCATCTCCTAACGTTACCGCCACCATTTTTTGTTTCGTAGCCCTCTGCGTTATGCTTAAGTAGAACCCTCTTCGTTAGCCCCCACGTTTCAGTCCCATAGGTGAGTACAAGTAAGATGCAACTATTGCATACTTTCCTCTTGAGCGATACCGGCAAGCTGATAGTCATAATCTGCGAGTTCTTGCCAAATGCTCTCCATCCCAATCTTATTCTCCTAGTTATTACCCTTTCATGGTTCGGATCTGCTGTTACTACCTGTCCTAAGTAGACATGTTCGCCTACTATTTTCAGTGCTTGGCTACCTAATGTAAACTGCTGTTCCTTCCCGAGACTGTTGAACATTACCTTAGTCCTCTGCATATTTTTTTTCAAACCTACCTTTTTACTTTTCCTGTCTAAGTCACCAATCATTCTTTGCAGTTCATCCCCTGAGTTACTTAGCAAGGCAATGTCATCAGCAAATCGCAGATTACTGAGGTATTCTCCATTTACTCTTATTCCTAACTGCTCCCATTCCAAGTCTCTGAATACTTTTACTAAGCAAGCTGTGAATAGTACTGGGGAAATCATGTCTTCTTGCACAGTGCTAAAGCCTTGATTTTTACTCTCACGAGAAATCATGTCATCCGTCGTGAACGCGACAGTCTGAAGGTCCTAACTGCGCCAGATAAGACGCTGCATCAAGATGACACCCCAAACTCTCCATCGCTGTCACTAACAGTCACTTAAATTAAGAAAAGTGACTCAGAACAGTCAAGTTTAGCTTTATAGGGTTTGTGAACGTGATAGGCTATGAGGGTCATCGTGGAGGGCACGAGAAATTCCGATTACCCGGGGCTCTCATGACACGATACGTGGGGCCTTGATTTTTGGCTCCATCGAAAATCGGCCATCGCGTCCGAGATTTGATCCGGTGTCCGTAAATTCATCAGTCGAGCGCCTATTCCACTGAACCACCGCGGCGGGGCTCAGAAGCGTCACAAGGGTAGCTGATTGGATTCCGAGGCAAGCATAGCAGGGGGTGGCAGAAAGTTAGATAGGCGACAGAAATCGGGAAGTTTGGGTATAAGATGACCGGAGTTGGCACATGACAGAGTTAACGGGGCGAGTAGGGAAGATGACTTTATCCTGTAGTGGGCATATATAGTCAGCCTAATTTTGAGGAAAAAAGGCACCTGGCCGACATTATAGTGGAACTTAATGATCAGGAACGTGACGATGCACGCAGGTGAGTGCTCTGGCCGGATCTCGGGGCGACACCGCCGAGCAGATTCTGGCCGCGCTGGGCGTGACCAACGAGGAAGAGATATTGCGCGAGTTCGCCACCGTAGGGCGCACCCTGGAGCCGCTGTCGGCGTTGCACGTGGGCCTGGCCAACAAGATGTACCTGTCCACATCCTTGGAGCTGGCTGACTCTTTCAAGGAGGCCATCCACCGGGAGTTCGGAGGGCAGGTCTTGACATTTCTTGAATCATCTCACACCTGCTACCACCTGACACTTCGACGTAACCTCTCTGGAGTTATTTGTGACATCTTTCACGTAGGATGACATTGGAAGGGGAGAAATGTCGACATGCCTGACAGTCAGTCAGCAGCTGCTGCTGTTCCTAAAACCACTTAGAGGGGCATCTTCTGATGCGGAAGTCTGAGGTACTCGCTCAGGACTCCGGTTTAGTTCTTTTCTAATGAACTTCATTTGGTGCAATTCTCAAATAGTTGAGAGCGCATCAAACGACAGAAGCGTACCTTTAAGACTGGTTACGTGCAGTGAAGGCGAACGCACGAATGTCTTATCGTTGGTTTACTATGTCGTCGGTCGGAATTCCTGTCCTAGTTAGCCTCCAATCTGACTGGCAGCTGTATGTTGCGGGAAACGAAAAATTAGAAGCCCCCGCCTCCGAAACACTGTACCACTAACGGTAGTATCAGAATTTTTAAGTGGAAGTATAGTAAAGGCGTAGCTTCAAAGGTAAACATGCCTCCGGTTGGAATCCCTATCGCAATCTAGCCTGCAACTTCACTAAGAGACGTATGCTATACGTGTAACGGAAATCATATATGACGTCACTCGGAACGCTATACGGCTAATGGTGTCGTCACAATGTTGATACGAAAGTGCGCTGTGCGATGAACGATGGTGTCACAGGATAGACAGTGGCCACGCATTAGATTATAGCGACAAATTAAAAAGTTGGCGCCATTGAATTTTACTAAGCAGCTACCCTAAGTACCAGCGCTACTTAGCGCTGCTCCTTAATAGCCCTACTACATAGTTCTGCTGATGATATAAGAGCTACTAAGAGCAGATAGTTAATACTACTTGTAAACAGCAATGCATAATGACCATACAGCAATGCTTTCGAACGAAATGTAAGTTTTTCGCTGACGGCTGTGTATGGACGTTATGCCGTCTTTTCCATTTCATGGCCACAATAACATGCCTACAATACTGCTCTCTTACTACATGATCACACGTCTGATAACGTCTTAATGAGTCAACGAACCACTAACACGATGAAGCAACCCGCTTGGTTCCGAGCGCTGGTCTTTGAGACATACCATTAGCTCTCGGCGCCGCCGTAGCGTGGCGTGGATTTTGTGAAAATCGCCAGTAAGAGTGCGTCACACGGAAAACGTTCAAGAGCCAGGGCAAAGTGAGCACTCGTTGATAACGTCGCGCAGGTGGGCATCGTAAATTTCCAGGGCGACCCAGAGCTAGCCGTGAAGGAGATCAATGCCTGGCTGCACCGCGTCACGGGCCACAAGATGGGCGCCGTGGCGAGCGTGGACGACGTGAGCCTGGACACGCGGGTGCTCATGGTGAGCACATCCTTCCTACGCTGCCTCTGGCTGGACAAGTTCTCCGAGCTGTATACTGCGCCCATGCCCTTCTTCGTGGACAACGACAAAGTCAGCGTGCCCACCATGTGCTCGCGCCGCGTCTGCAACCACTGCCACGTGGAGCGGCTGGCGTGCAGAGTGCTCGAGTTGCCCTGCATGATGGACCAGCTGCAGCTGCTCGTGCTGTTGCCGGACCGCCAATCGGACCTGTCCTACGTCGAGGCCAACATCACACCTCAGGACGTGCTCGAGTTCGAGCGGCGCTACGCTCGCAGTCCGCTCGATATCACTCTGCCCAAGTTCGTGCTCGACGAACACGTCAACATGGCGCGCTACCTGGCCGACGTTGGCATCCGGGACCTCTTCAACAAGGAGGAGGCCGACTTGACCGGCATATCGGGTGCGCCACTTTGCCCCTTCGCTCGACGATGGATAAGAATACATTCGGCATCGCTCAAGGAACCTTACAAAGAGAAAAAGAATACTCACAGTTTACAGATGCGGCATCAGTTTACAGATGCGGTCCTGTCAATATGAAAACCCAGGATATAGAGCGGTTTTCGTATGTGAGGTCTTCTGTCTTCTCTATAGCCAAATTAAATGACCATTATTTGTACGCAATGACCGTAAATTTCGCCGGTTACCCGTTGGCAATAATGCTGTCTCTGTAGGTTGGAGCCAAAGTGCTGCGATAGAGAGACCGAGGGAGGACGACCTTGACTGTGATTTCTGTGATACACGACCCCCGTGGTCTTGATTGCGGCGGTCACGGGATGCTTGTGATGAAATATGATATAATAGTGATTCCTTCGTAGCGGGAAATGATTGTCGCTTATAAATCGAGTACAGTTCCATAATCGCGCGCTTTTCCGGTGGACGAGTGAGGAAGTTCTGTTCCGGCCCTTTTTGTCGCTTGCGCAGACGAGAAGGAGCTGTGCGTGCGCGAGTTTCTGTGCCGCTCGCGGCTGGAGGTGACGGACGAGGAGCCCGTGCGGTTGGACTTGCGCGTCTCTACACTGCGGCTCGCCGAGCGAACGGACCTGCCCAGCTTCGAGGTGAACCGGCCCTTCATGTTCCTCGTGGTCGAGAGGCAGCGCAAGGCCATCCTCTACGTGGGCTGCCTGCGAAACCCCAACACGGCCTGACCCTCACGCTGTGTGTGGACGCGGGCTTTGCCGCACACGCGGTGCCGCGGAGTTGCAGTCGCGTTGGCTCTCGATGTCCCGTCCATTGGCTACATCATAGTGCCCAGTCTTCCAAGCGGTGGTGCACGATTGATATTATTGGACGCCATCGTATATACGGTTCTACACGAAGAACGCATTGGTGTCTACGACGAAATGCAAGCGAAGTGCCATTCATTTATTCTCCTTGGCGTTTCTTGCGTGCCCTACAACGCTACTTGGCGTTGCTCACTTGGCCAAGCTAAAGGCCGTATTATTTATAGACCTGCCACATTCCATTCAACGGTTGCTAAGAGTGTATGAGAACTCAAATTCTTTTAATTCGTTTCGTATGTTATAATAACAATATTTTTAAAGTGCTTCGGAATATCGATTTCACTAGCTTGGCTACGTCTGCCTCCCAAGATTCACTGGAAATAAAGACACTTTTGTGGCCTCCGTAAAATTTTATGAACTGCATATGGATATGTTTCAGCAATGTTTTTTGGTGAAGGAAGGCAACATACCGGCCCTTTTTGTCGGAAAACGAGGGGGCTGTCTGATAACTGCACATGCTTACATCGCAAGTTGTCCGAACCTGGCGAAATGCTGCCGCACTATTTCTTCCCCTGCGACTCGGGCTCACAGAAGAATTGTCGCCTGCTTTGCAACCGACGAGTGATCTCCTTGTCCAGCCATGGTGATACGGCTATAGTCTAATGAAGAGAGAGAAAGAGAGAATAAAATTTTAATATGCAGCTGTAGTGGCAACCGCTACGGCTATAGTCTAATGAAGAGAGAGAGAGAGAGAGAGAGAGAGAGAGAGAGAGAGAAAATAAAATTTTAATATGCAGCTGTAGTGGCAATCGCTAAGTTGGTAGCTTGCCACACAAGGGCCAGCTAGTCTTGGAGGCTGTCCGAAAGCTATCCATGAATTCGGCAGTGGGTACAAGGCTGACGTGGTGAATATACGGTTTATGGGCATTCAGAGAGTGTAAGAGGCGGGCGTAGTCTTCTGGGCATGTGGAACAAGTTGCTGCCCGATTACGGTGTAGATAAGCTCTAGCCACTGTAAAAAATGTCAAGTTAAATTATGCGTAGGAGACGAATGGATGAGACGTTTAGGTAAGGGCGTTGTGATGGAATTCGTCTTTTCATACTTTCGAAGGTTGTTCTATTGTAGGCTGATTTTCTTCAGGTTCAAAAGGGCCTCCAGTACTGATGATGATAATAGCCAGCGAATCATAGGCGCCCGGCATAGTCTCGCAGACAGCTCATCCGTCAGTTTATTGTCTATAACCGCATCATGACCAGGAGCCTTTTTAATCCAATTTGGAGTCCAGTTAGCGCGCGCATCAGCTCTTCGCAAAAGTGAGACGGAAGGTTTCCTGTCTTTTAATGGTGTTATTATCCGAATGGCTCATGCCAGGATGGGCAAAGAACTGGACAGTTTCTGAAAATTCATATAGTTACGATAATTTTAGCTCAACGTCTAACATCCTAGTTTCAAACTAAGTAACCGTATTGAAGAGAAGGAAAAAGAAAATTCCTGGATTTAACCCTGGTTACACTCCAGATAAGGCGATAGCTGAATGATAATGTATGAATTCTATTTGTCGAAACCTTTTCAACGACTAATGACTTGACACTGTAACGTAAAAGACAATTTTTATTCAACGTCAACTAATTAACGGCGAACAATACCAGCAGTTGGCGTAGTGCAATAGAACTTGATTTAAGCTATCCAACGATATTACTTGATTCTGTAGCCTCAAGTACAATTTTTAATTACAATTGTCTATCTAACGATAATTAGGTCCTGCAATTAGTCCTGTGCAACTGTATGCTAGACATGAGCTGTCCAACAATATGCTACTTTATGCCGCAGTGTAAAGTTTAATTTGCAGTCACAATTGGCCAATAAAATAATTAGTCAAACGTATAATTATTGAAGTGGTCAGTTATTGATGCGGTCATTAGATATGGTCTTGCAGTTTACCAGAGCACACTATACTAGGCGAGACTTGTTGCTAGTCAGGCCAGGTCCTAGTTGGACTTTGGCTAAGCACGAAGGTCATCCGAATGTTCTAAGTATTTTTGGGAGTGGTTCCTGAAATTGGAAAGCCAACATCAGAGTCGCTTAAGTGAAGGACTCTACCAACACTAAGTCCCATTAAAAAAGAGGGCTTGCTCCCTTAAGGCTCGTTGGGCATCAGCCGAGTGAAGTTCGTGCACTCCAGGAAGGAGCGGGAGGGTAAGGAAAATCAGGTGTGGTAATGACAGCGTTACAATGACGTGCTCTACCTGGCCTGGTCTCTGGACCGTTGGGGCAGTGAGCAGTGTCACATGAAAGTTACAGGGCATTTATTAAAGATCGAGTGTGTAGAGCAGGTTGGATAGATTTGTTTGTTTTTGTTTTTATGTAAGGAAAATAGTAGCAGCTGTTATTTTCATGTGGATATCTCAACAGCTTCATGATGGAAGGGATGAAGTGGAAGACAGCGGAGACAAATGAAGTAGCGTAGTGGAGGGACCCGGCTTAATTTTGATCCCCTGCACTGGCCACCGAAAGCGTTGGGTATTGTTCGAGACTGGGCAGCAGAGAGAGATGCTCATTTCTTCCAAGAGTAGAAAAAAGCGGAGGAAGACAGGCCACAGGAGAAGGTTGACGGAACCATGGTACTTGATCACAATATTGAATAAAAAATAAGCAAATATAGATGAAGAAAGAAGGGTGCCATCTATACTACGAGGGGTTGGCGGGAATGTAAGTTAGAGTGGGTAATAAAAACAAGCGACATAGCGTCCTGCCTGCACCAGTGTTCGAGGTTGCGGAAATAATGATGTCAAGATGAAACGCTTGCGAGCGAAAAAAAAAAAAAAAAGGAGTATATATACCGGCTCTCAGCGTCTGTGGAGACGCGTTAAGTAAAGTGCCCTACTCAGGCTCTCCCCAGGAAAGGGAACAGCAAGGAGAGCGGGAACTGAGGGACGAGGCCGCAAAGGAACAGTTTTGTTTTGTCGATGAACTACGCACCTGGTATTGTGGGAAGCGATGGTACTCAGTATATGAAGGTTGCAGGTATGACAGACGATCACTTCGCGCTCATCAGATGTTAGATGATGCACAGTGCGCGAATTGTGGGAAGATAAATCACAGGCAGCAGGTCAATATGGCACGTAGTTGTCATATGCTCTTATTTTTCTACCTTCGCAGTGCATATTGTGCATTTCTTCCTTCTTGACATTGTAATTTTACAGCAAGCTGACATAGTTTCCCGAGAACGTGTCGCGAGCGAGGATATTTTTTAGAGTCCAGAAGCGAAAGGTGCCACAAATAAAAGTATTTCATCGAGGTCGCACATTGCGAAAATATTTTCGAAAAGTAATTAAATTATATTACAACGACTTTGCTGAAACCTGTAAAAATTTTATAAAATTACATTACCAATTACTGCTCCCGAAAAGTAATTACAGTACAATTACTTGTGCAGAATAATGTAACTATTCAATTACTTTCTGGTTTTCATGTACAAAAACTAAGCCAGTGAGCAAAACAACAACCTCTCTCCAGACGCGATGCGCGCATTATTTTGTTTTCTCGCCAAATTCTATCCCCGGACACTATTCCCTTCCCTTTTTCTACAGCATGGGTTATTGCAAAGATAATAAAAAGGCAACAGAAAAACCAAAAAGGAATCATGGTCGAATGCTCGCCAATTTCATTGCTTTCCAGACCCCGCGCCTTGCTCGCCCGGAGCTGTCTCCCTCGTTTGAAACCCCTGAAAGATGTTATTTATTGCGTCCTGGGTCCCAGGAACCGAACACGGCACCTTCAGCTCAGTATGTTCACTGACGACCAATGAATGGAACAAACTGCCAACTGACGTAACCGAGTTGTGCTCGGAAGGCCGTTTCCGCAAAATTTTGTCACATATGTGACGCGGTGCTGAGCTCTGCTCTTTTCCTTGGGTTTTATTTATTTTTTGTTATTGTGCTTGGGGGGGGGGGGGGCGCTGTTGTCTTTTTCTGTTGCATGCTGTCCATTATTTGTGACATGGTCTTTTTCTTGCTAGTCTGGTGTTACCAGTGATTGTTACTTGCAATTCTCTCTCGGCAATAACGTATTAGTGCCCTACAGGACTCTGCAATAAGCACATTAAATAATTAATGGGAGAAGCCCCTGGGCTTATCCACCGATGCAGCTTGATGATGATGATGACCTGCATGGAGATGCTCCAGGAGTCAAAGGTACCACGCACGGGCGATCCAAAACTTCTTAATGGAATCAAAACATCTTCCTTGCTAGTATAACTTTTTTTAATCATTTGGCCACAACTTTCACAGTGTTCCCCTCCTGCGTGTTCCCTCACAGTGTTCCCCTCCTTTTTATTTTGGTGATTCATCTTATCGTTTCCTTCTCTCTTCCCCAGCAATCATTTTATTTTTGGCTATGTAAGTACGCTCTGCACACCAATTCTTGGACTATTCCCATTTGTGGGTAAGTGTCATCAGTTCAAAGGACAACAACCACCCCACGGGCGATCAGAAACGAAGAAGACGAGGCGCGGAGACGAGGAGTCGGTGGCGGCGGCGGCGGTGGCGATGGCGTTTCCCGGCAGCGCCAGCCCGCTGACCATGAGTCGGCAGCTGGGCACGCAGTCCCCGACGTCGCCGTCTTCGGGTGTCGGGACACCGAACTCCTCGCGGCCCTTTTGCACGCTCACCGACTTCGGGCTGCGTCTGGTGGCGAAGTCTCTGCAGGAGTCGCAGGATGCCAACGTGTGCTTGTCCCCGTTCGGCTTGGCCGTCGCCCTGGGCATGGCCATCGTGGGCACTGGCGAAGCCACCACGGCGCAGGTGGTGCATGCCTGTGGTGCCATCGACCCCAACAACCTGTTCCGCACCTGCGAGAAAATACTGTCCATGCTCAACAGCTCCATGCCCAACACCAAGGTGCGGTCGCGGCCTCTATTAAGATGTGAAGCGATGGAACGTTAACGCCCGGCTAGCTGTTAGCTCCAGGCAGCGCTAACCATAGACCCAATATTTCTATACGGCGTTGCCACAACCTCATTTACCCATGTACATTGCCAACTTATTCCAATCTTGGGCCGATTATTCACGCTGCCTGGGATAGGCGAAACAGGATCCATCTAGGCATGACTCAAGTTCAGCGGTGTTTGCAGGTGCAGCTGGCTTGCTTATATTACATCTAGAGTGCTCGTTGAGGGACGCGTGACCACGAAGTTTGCTTCCTGTAGGTATATGGAGAATCGAACGCAGTTTCGGGTTTCATAATGGCTATTTCCCACTACCCGAGGGGATCGCGGGGATCTGCCTTCCGAAGTGTTTCGCCAACCAACTATTTATGTGCCCTGTGTCATTGTTTGGCCAACGCTTAAGACCTCAACTCACATATACGACATCCAAGGAAGGCGACGGTTTCAGTAACTCCTTCATGAGAACACTGCTGTTGCTTGGTCAGTGCGTTATATTATCGCGAAAAACATAATTTCAAACTGCTATGGAGTAATTATTTGCTATTACTGCTCTCAGTATCCCTAGAACAGTGATAGCCATTTCGCACTACGTATTACAAGGTAAAAGAGAGCTTTGGAAGCGATCTAATAATAATAATAATAATAATAATAATAATAATAATAATAATAATAATAATAATAATAATAATAATAATAATAATAATAATAATAATAATAATAATAATAATAATAATAATAATAATAATATATAACAATTTATGGCTCCAAGACGAGCAATAATGTTGCTGTAATGTCTTTGGATAGGCTATGAGAACATAGTGATACCGGATGTTGTAGAAAACTAACAATCACCCTTATATTAAGCATGAATCTCACTCATGACATGTGCGTTTTTGTTGTTATTGTTGTTGCTACAACTGATGTGCTGATTTCAGTACGGAGTGAACGATGCAGAGTATCGTTCGAGTGTCCAGGCTTTTTCTCTTGGTGCAGGTGTCACTAGGAAGCAAGCTGTTCGTGTCCAAGGAGGTTCCTCTGCTGCCCGAGTTCAAGGAGACCCTGCAGGAGACCTTCTCAGACGAAGTGAGCCGTCTGGACTTCAAGGGGAACCCGCATGGGGCAGCCAAGGAGGTCGACAATTGGGCGGCAAAGGTCAGTGCTCCCATTCGCATCCCACGTATAGCTTCCTGAACACATGTGTACACAGATTTGAGGTTGGAAGCCATTTTATTACCATGTGCTTATCGCGGCCGGTGCAGCACACCTTAGGAACGACCGCGGCTGTACAAACACTATCTGTAGTACGAAATTAAACGCTGCTAATGAATTCATATTACACGTTAGTGTCAACATGCTGTCTCAGAAAAAAATTACGAGGGACTTTAGCGACTAAAGTAGTGTAAGGCGAAAGCCTGAGTGTCGCATTCTGCTACGCAACTGGCACTAACTAGCAATTATCAATAATTAATTAACCGACTAGTAATTCAGCAGGTAAATAATTAGTTAGTCATTAATTGGTGCTTAATTACTTAATTAGTTACTTAATAATTGATCAATAGGCCATAGAAGGCACGCTGTGGTGGTGCTCTGGGATCGGTCGAGACCTCTGTGACGTCATCCCGCCTCGGCCAATCAGAACGCCGCAAAAGCGGGACACACTTTGTCCACGACAGCATTAGCCATTAAAGGCTTTCGCCCTAAAATCCGGCGTTGGCGTTACAAGCAAAAAGTCCTGAAATGCAGTTTCGAGCTAAGGTTTCTTGGATGGGAGGCGTGGGGCGTCACGTGCCACCTAATTGACGCAGGCTCGAGCCAACGACTCCAGGGTAGGGGAAGCGTTATGCCCTCAAAAGGCGATGACTAAGTGCCTGTAAACGTCTTGCTCGCAAATTTAGGTTATGTATAGAAAAATCTATGCAGTTCGCTATGTCGAGAGGGTAATTTTGTCGCCGAGAATTGCTGCTGCACACTTTGTTTTTGTTTTATACTCGCGCACTGTATAAGCTAATCCCTTTTCGATATATCCGAAGCCTAGGTTTCTTGGCTACCGTAGTAGAATCGTAGCAGCGCCCTCAGCTATAAAATATTCGAGTGTATGGAAACTGGATGCCACGCTCAATATATCATGCTATTTCAACACTCCTTTCCCGGTACACCTGTGCAGGAAAAAGGGAAGGTCTCTTCATTAAGGTTTATAAGGCTGCGTGTCCGTTTTTCGGGACAGGTGGATAAATCATGTCTACTTGGTTGCTGACGAACGTCCCACCGTTTCATCGAATTGTATTAAGCATGAAACGCCCTTAGCTACCGTCGTCGATGACCTCGAGGTGACGCCGCGAGAGCCAACGTCCGGACACCGATTTCCAGCCATCCGGGCACTGAACGAGATTTAGCGGTAGGAGTTATCCGCTCCCTAAGCCCTCGTACAGGACAGGCATACAAATGCTAGGTGCTGCGCAAAGTAGTTTTTATGTTGGCTGTCGAGGTGGAGTATTTCAGCAGCATTGTAAGGAATATCGTTGTGAATGCATTGTCGGCCTGTGCTTCGTTGTAACCTGTAAAGACCATGAACGAAAGATTGATGGAAGCTAGCTATGAAGATATTGAATGGAGTGTTTACGTGCTTGATATATTATAAAATAATTCCCAGAGCACTGTGGAATCTACACTGCAGAAATGCTAAAGCCTAAGCGTTGCTGGTGCACACGGTACACCACGTTTGTTCTCATTATCATTATCAAATAAATGTACCGTAATTATCATTGGTAATTTCATCCTTGTCTTATCACTAATTGCAGCGTCATTCTCATCGCTGCTGTCATCGGTAGACAAAGAGAGTTACGATGTGCATTTCACGATCCCAGGCGTGGCGCAGTTGGTTAAAGCGCTCGGCTGGGATCCAAGAGATGGAGGTTCGGTTCCCGGTGGAGGCAGGATTTATTTTTAGCTATATTGTACATGGTAGACTGGCCGATGACTTCACCAGGTGATGACAGCCCAATCTCGCGGTATCTCGCGGAATCTCGCGAAGAAATGTGACACTTCTGGTGGCCGGACGGACAGGGTCATGGCCACGAGTATGAGCAATTAAAGGCTTTCGCCCTAACATGTCGATGTAATATGCCCTGTCATCACGCGTATCTGCAGCTCCCTTCTATCCGCACGAATATCTCCGAAGTCGATGATTATCGCCCGCGTTACACGTTTTTTCAGCAGCTTAAAAGTGCCGGCTAGTTGGTGTTCCATGATGCATAATACCAGCGCAACACAGCAAAAGACACGACGAAGACAGGTAGACACACGAGCATTGGACTTCCAACTGACATTTATAGGGTTCACCAAAGAAATCTTGTTATTGTAGTTTCGGAATCGGTATTTAAGTAGCCGTTTCACTCAGTAAATGTCAGTTGATAGATCAGCGTTTACGTGCCTACCTGTCTTTCTCGACGCATATGGATCACATGTTTAGAATCATGGGGAAGGAAACCTTTGGATCAATCACTGTGCTGCATTTTTTACGTGCGGGCACCATGGAGATTCTCGCATCCCCCATGGTGTTTGAAATTAGTGTAAGCAAAAGAGGACTTCAAGTAATTGAAAAATGAAAATTACCGAATTTCGCTTGTTTCGATTTTCGATTTTCTTTCGATTTTCACCTGCCACGCAGGCAACTGACGGAAACGTGACGCAGATGCTCAGGGAAGGCGACGTGACCAGCAAGACGCGGCTGCTGGTCGTCAGCGCCATCTACTTCCGTGGTATCTGGAGCGAGCCCTTCTTTGGGCCAGTCAAGGCGCCCTTCTACGTCAACTCCCGGGAGACGGTGAGCGGGAAATCCTTGCCTGGGGAAACTCTCATCGCGTGTCTCTCTTTACAGGCACTATAGCCTGTGGGTGCTGTGCATAAGATAAGCTGAACACAACGCAGTTAACGTAGGCCTAGAGAAAAGTCCTCGACACGGCACCCAGTTGGCGGCGTCTGTAGCACTAGATCTATATTGCCGCAGCTGCGACTTCGTATCAAAGCGTAAGCTATACTATTCACGGTACAGCTACGGATTTCGCTGGCCGTTGCTCAAACGACCTTGAGGAGCCATGCAAGGTCATTAGTAATATTTGTCAAATCGCAATGTCTAGCCGTGCAATATATGGTGTGACATGACTGCAAGAATAACTTGACCAGCGAACACTGGTCATTCTAACTTTGACATTTGACCTCATTGGTGGCGCCACATGTGACGTCACTACCTCATGCCCTGTGCTGCAAGATGGAGCTCGCTGTACGCTCGCTCTCACACCACTCGTAGCCATGAATGAGGATAGCGTTGGAACGTTGCCTCGGTCTCTGTCGACTAGAGTTCAGAGAGACGAAACCATCAGGCTGCACTTGATCAGTCGGCTGATATGGGCGGCCGGGAAGCTGCGTTGGCCAGGCGGAGAGGACTTAGTTGGGCTAAATTAAACAACTTTAACTCTTATAACTATAGGTTCAAGTCATGCTATATATATATTATGCTTCCAAATGAAAATGTTCTTGACTAAGTGCAGTGTATATGAAATATCAGCTCGGGTTTAATAAACCTATTTTAAAATTTTGATTGATCACACATCTCCAACGAGCTTTGACAGGTCTGCGGAGATCCAGCGATGTGCATACTGTGTAAACTGATGTAGATGTCGTGCAGGAAGTTATAGGCACAGCGTAGGATGCGTCTCAAATTGCACAAAATAGCTTTGAGACCCCTGTGGCTTCGCCGTAGTTTGAACATTTTTATTTCAGTGAGATACTAATGTTGTACACGGGCGGATGTTGCATTTAAATACCCGGTGTTTCTTTCTGGATGCATCTTTGGGTACAATCAGGGCTGATGTGAAGGTGACTGCTCTTGATCTGAACTGCTCGGACAAAATTGCTCTTCTGCAGCTCATTTTCGCAGAAAGGCTAAACACGGGACACTGAGCCCATGGTTTTCCCCTATTTCCCCTACCCTCCGTCGCCGCATTTGATGCAGAGCAAGCGACCGTAGCAAGTGAAAACCTTTACATTATAGATCTGTGCGGCCGATGCGAAGCTCACCACTTCACCATTTATTCTGGCTGGGCGAAACTGTTTTTGTTTATTTCTTGTACTAACCACCCAAACTTAAATTTTCGGAATCCTGACATTTCGAAGAAAGCTGAATTTCCTTATTGCCTGGATTCCAGTCAACGTATAAGGACTTCAGTTTTACCGGACATGCAGGGCCCGGACTTCAATTTCTTAAGCTACAGGGTTTTAATGTCAATTATTTTAATACCTATTTGAATAGCTTTGTGGTCGTCACTCTGATTTGCTTAGAAAACAAAACCTTTTCGGATAGTCCAGCGGGCGTTTGTCCTGAAAACGGTGCCGTATGCAGGCTCAGGTGGACATGATGGAGTCGTGCCGCGGTGCCATGTACTGCCGCAGCACACGCATCCCGTGCGAGGCGATCGAGCTGTCCTACATGTCCCGCTGCCTGAGCCTGCTCGTCATCCTGCCCGACCGCGATGTAAGCCTGAGCAAGCTGGTGGCTGTGCTCAGCAACGACGTGGTGCGCCGCCTCATCAAGGACCTCAAGCCGGTGAACTCTATGGCCGTGTGGCTGCCGCGCTTCCGGCATCAGAGATCGTACGAAATGGTACCCGCCCTCAGGGCACTCGGCATCACCAATCTGTTCGACGACCACGTAGTCGACATGAGCCGCATGACCGGCCCGGGCACGAAGATATGCGTGGACAACTTCATTCACGAGGCGCTCTTCGACACTACCGAGGAAGGGATGGGCGAGGCTTGTCGTCCTCCCAACCCCCTCGACGCCACCATGATCGCATTCCGCGCCAACCGTCCCTTCCTGTACGTGCTGCTGCATCATTACAACCGTGCCATAGTCTTCATGGGTGCCGTTTGCAGGCCCTGAAGCGCGGACCCCTGACCATTTCTACGGGCCCCGGACACACATGCGTGATCCCCGATGAACTGCAAGTGCAATGTAGAGGGGCGAAGGCGCCAACACGCCTAGTTTCCCGTGCCCTGGCGGTGTTGAACTGACGGTTACTGGACAACGCAGTGGTCCTAATCACGACCTTCTGGGAGGCGTGCGCTTTTGCATGTGGCTGTGAACGTGAGAACGAGCTCCACTTCACATTCTTCGCGAATAAACATTTGGTGACGGAATGTGGACATTACTAACTGGTTTCTCGTTCCGTAGTTCTTGCATACCGCAGATCTAGGTTGGAAAAGGTGCAGGATACTCGTCACGGAATATGCGTCAGCATCAATACATGATCAACAAATTTCGAAGAAACTAAGCTTAGATCTTATTTGTCGATTCAATGTTTCATTTATTTGGTTGCACCGTAATAATGAAACACAATACTGTAGAAACCGTTTTTTCTTTTTTTCGTGTGTTTCTCTGGGCGTCCAGCTCCCTCGCAATGTACAGGCTTTGTGAAAAATATACAGCCCAGGGAGAGTTTCACTTCTAAGCAGTGTAACAAGGCTCCCAGAAGCAATAATGGAATATATGGGTAAGCTATAGAGGAGGAGGGGGATGCAATTTGTCATCTACGAGATTTAGAACGCTCGTTTAACGCGCTCGGTTACGGAGCTTATAAGCAAAACCCTTGAGCTCTGTTTTTGACAAAGGCTGTAAATGCAGTCAATGTCAATACCATGCACATGCCCTTGGATTGCATGCCCTTGGATTAATGCCCTTCACACACATTACGTATTTCATGTAAGATGCCACGTTGGGCAACGGTAGCAGATCTTTTTGAGATGGCAGTATGGGCTGTCCGTGCATACGCACGGAGGGAATAAGGGACACCTATTCCATCCGTATTGACACTGTATCAATCAGTATACGAGGTGCTATAAACTGTAAACTCGTAAGGTCGCAAAAACGAAAGACGCCTCCAGAGATGTGTCTTTTGGTGCGAGTATGCGTATACACGCGGCTCACAACGTTTTGGACTTGTCTTTGGCTAAGAAGTTCGATTTTTTGCATCCAGGCCGCTTCCATTGATATTTTGAGCTCTTTCTAGCAACTTGAACCCCTTGAGTTGACCTATATTTAGATGTCTATCTCAGGTCGTTAAGAAAATGGCCATGGGTGGCTGTTGATTTCTGACGATAGTTGACAAAGATGAAGTTTCGGGGCCTCCGTTCGCGCGATATGTTACTCACGTAATCATACTCTCTGACTGCCTGTCAGTCTTAGCAGCATTAGAAAGCCCGAAAATGCGTTTTTTGAAACAAACTCTGACGTTTTTCCTTCCCATACATTTACAGGAAGTACGTTTTCAGTGGGTTCCGGGACACTGCGCCATCGCTTCTAATACAATGGCGGATTATTTAGCAAATTCAGCTCTCAATGGGCCTGTTGCCGATGTTGTACCCAATATTATCTTGTTAAATATATCCCGTTTTGAACGGTTTCAAACGTTAAACTTCTTGAGCCATGAGCCACTTCTTGCGACTACGGATTTTAACCATTTAAATTTCCATTGGAATGTCCGATGTTGTACCTCGAGGCAATGTGAGGTCTCCATGACGCTCATGCGTTGTAGAATTCCTTCCCTCAATCTTTATTTATGTCGCTCTGGATTCACGCCGTCGAATCTTCGTGCGTCATGTGATGACGTGGAAACAATTGAACATTACATCCTCTCCTGCCGCAAGTATGCTACTCAGAGAAGAAATTATTTAGAAATACCTCTTGCTCCCCTAGGATTGCCATTTACAGTTCCTGTCCTCCTCTCCTTTGGTGCAACCGTCAAAGGGTATGTCCTAAAACCGGTGTGTGACTTACTTCATAATTATAATATTGCTACTGGAAGATTTGTGCGTTAGCGCTGATCTGTCTGAATTGTACTTTTTCTTTTTGTTATTATTTTTATTATTTTACAATTTTATTCCTTTTTTTCATTGCTTTCTATTACTATCGCCTCAAAATTTCATATTATTTCAGCAACACTAACTCCTAATTATTAGATTATCTATCATACAGTCAAATCGACATTATCAATTATATTATGTCACCTACAACGAATTCTGGCCAATTCCCCACTGTGGGTATGTGCCATTATAACGAAGAAGAAGAAGAAGAAGAAGAAGAAGAAGAAGAAGAAGAAGAAGAAGAAGAAGAAGAAGAAGAAGAAGAAGAAGAAGAAGAAGAAGAAGAAGAAGAAGAAGAAGATATCCCCCGCCGTGCGCCTATACGTATTTAGAGAAGCCGTTACAACAGCTGGGTCTTAATTTGAGCAGCCAAATTGTATTATCGTTCGATGGCACCATGCTTGGGTACAGCCACAGGCCTGTTTTTAACGCCATTCAAAACTTCTTAATAGAAACAAAACGTCTGCCTTGCTAATATGCTTTGAATTTTTAATCTGTACATGTCAAATCTTAGTATTCTCCTACTGCGTGCGTTAGTATTTACTCTTTTTTATTTTGGTTTTTCATATATACATTTCCTTCTCTATTCCCTAGCATTTATTTCTATTTATTTTTGCGATGTCGTTATACATCTCAAAATCTAATATCTCTGCACCCCAATTCTTGGCCGATCTCCCTGTGTGGGTATGTGCCATCAAATTAGAGGAGAAGAAGAAGAAGAAGAAGAAGAAGAAGAAGAAGAAGAAGAAGAAGAAGAAGAAGAAGAAGAAGAAGAAGAAGAAGAAGAAGAAGAAGAAGAAGAAGAAGAAGAAGAAGAAGAAGAAGAAGAAGAAGAAGAAGAAGAAGAAGAAGAAGAAGAAGAAGAAGAAGAAGAAGAAGAAGAAGAATATCCCCGCCGTGTATATGTGCCTATACGACTGAGGACACCATCCGCATCATCAGTTTCCCTGCCAGTCACCACGTGTTCCAGCTTTGATTTCTTTCCTGTCCAGAAGAAAAAGAAGCTGGGCACGGTGGCGTCGTCGGCTGGCGTACCAGCACCGACGCCTGCCAGGGTTGCTCGCTTTGTCGGGTCGACTGGTGTGCGTCGCTTGACGAAGCACCATGGCTGACGGCACCGATGACACCCGTGAGTTCAGGTACCCATTTCGAGCAAAGGCTACCAGTGAGCACTGTTAGCACCATCGAGGGTTGGTGTAAAGAGAGAGAAATTTTCATATTTCGCACAAGTCATGTTTAGCTGTCCTTCATACTCTCGGTGTCTTTGTTTTAAATTGGTAAAGGCTACACAGTGTCACCTCAAGAGCACGCATGGGCGTCTCGGGATGTGCCATGGATGTTTTCAGGTCAAAGAACAACACACAGATGCAGTCCTGTCGGCAATCTTTCTTCCTTTTCTCATATAAAGGCTTTCATTCTCTATCTACCTCTCCTATAACCAAACGCTATCAATTTACGTCGCTTGCTTTTTAAAGTTTAGTCAGAAAAGGAGTCCGTGTTCTGTGAGACGTCAGTGCACGTGAATGATCCCTAGGGAATTGAATTCCAGAGCCTTTCACTATGGTACCTCTTTATCTCTTTCTTCTCTCACGTTTACCTTCCTCCCTTGAAGGCGTAAGTGCCTATCGCAAATAGGTACTGCGCATTGCCTTTCCTCGGGACCAGTTTTCATTTTAACAGGATCGCGTTAAAACCCCGTTATGCAGAAAATTCGGCGTGTCAGCGTTACCGGCGCGTGCATCGTGAGCGAAAAATCGAGAGCATGGACCTTACGGATGGTAGTCAGCAGGTGACGTAGGCGAGCGTTGATTGGTCGGTGGGTTGCGTGACGTCATGAGACCACGTGACATAGAAGGTGCTGCCAACTCCCAACTCGGGTGGCTCCTGTGAGACATGATGGTGAGATGGGAGTCGAAACCGGGACCCTTGAATCCCGTTTGACAAACACACACACTACTCCTAGGCCACGTAGGCGCGTTTGTATGGCTTTGTTAAAGCGAGACTTCATATCTATGTCGGGCAGCTTTACTCACAATCAGGTAGCTCACAATAATCTTATGTGCGTATGTGAGATACCAGAGGCTCAAATTAAGGAATCAGGGATTAAGTGAGTGGCAATAGGTACAGTCTTTGTCAAAAGTGTAGAGCCCAGGGGGTCTGCTTCTGAGCCGATTCGTGCGGCTTGTAATGGATTTTCAGTGCTCCGAATCTCTTGAGGGGTAAGAAGATTTTTTGCCCTACCCTCTCCTATGGTGAGGACCTCCACTATTGCTAAATCAGCGCCACTACAGAGCTCGGAAGCAGACCCCCTGGGCTCTACACTGTTGATAAAGACTCTACATGTACCGGAACACGCAAAGGGAGCCGTAGACGGAAGGCATTAGCGCTATTGCATCATAACTCTTAAAGGTGATTAAATGTCCCTCCATTTCTATGCAAAATCATGCATACAATAGTCATAGCCGAGCAACCATTTTGCTTGTGGGCGTCCTCTGGTTTCCGCGTCATATCGTGACGTTACAGTCCACGCACGCATCCTGGTGCGTGTAATTCAATGACTTTACACGCTATCGTCGGCTCAACCAGGTTAAACCCCGTATAATGCCTGGAAAAATCGCCTAAGGCTGTAAGTCTACTGGTAGTATTTTTTTTAAGTGGCTGAGCGCATTCGAACCCATGTATTTTATTTGGGGCGCAACTGATTACCCTCAGCACAGACTGCAAGACACACTCGCGCTACGCACTTCATGTCGTCGTCTCCATCAACTTCCACCTGTGCGCAAATGCTTTCGTATGTGCTACTTGGTTTAACTACGATAAAACTGTATCAGTCATTTTTTAACGCAAGCGTTTTCATCCTGGCACGGAGTGCGCGACAAAGACTCCAACGTAAAAGCAGGGTGAGCACTCGCCTTTGCCATTGTGTTTTCCCGTTGAATACCGGCCCACGAACGAAAATTTTTCTTCAGTGAAAAATTTGACTAAGGTATGTATACAGAAGAGTACAAATAAATACGATAACAGCACGTTATATGCGAGTATATGCGCAATAATGATGACACAGATATAATGATGTGAGCCACCATAGTTGGCGACTTAAATCCGCAGCATGCAAGACGCAACTATGGCAGCCCGCCCAATGTTCCCTTTCAGAACACTGACTGTTTGACAGCATGTACTCGAGCTGTAAGCGCTTGAGGCGGCCGTAATATTCACTAGCTTTACTTCATTTCCTGAGATTTTGAAAAATGTATGTTATGTTGCATTATTTCTCTGCTTCCCGCTAGTTTTAAAACAAAATGAACAAATTTTGAGGAGAAACCTGACCGCGTCACCCAACGTTCGACAAGAGGACTTGTCTTCTCCAAGACGTAGAGAGATCCTCCTGTTCAAACATTGGCAAAACACAAAGGCTACCCCTCAGCCTTTGTTCAGTTTGCTTTGCCTCATACAAGAGTCCCACCTATCTGCTGTATCACTACGCATAAACAGCGTGGTTGGAGCATTTTGCGCTTAGATAATTTTGCTTGCGTCCTTCGAATTGCGCAAGACTCGCGGTGTCGACTTGCGTACTGTTTGCTGCTTACATGTCTTCCCCTGGCCTCGCTATGAACATGCGACTCCGGGGCAGAGCTGAGAGGCAGTGAGCTTGAATATGCAAAAGAATGCTGTCGCTTTTTTTTTATTTGCATACCCTAAATGGAGCACGTTAGTTTGGCTCCGGAAACTCGTGCGGAAGCCCGAGGACCATATGCATCTGTCCATCTTTAGACTAACCAGTACACGCAATCCGTCGTTGGCCGCGGGCGGCGAGAAATTTTGTCGAGAAAAATATAATCAAGTAAGACGTGATGTTGGGCTAGTCGGTTCATGGTTATAACAAAACAGAACTGCGCGAAGGCAACGGGACAAGAAGGCACGAATACACTGCGCTTTGTGTGTGTGTATTCGTGCCTTCTTGTCCCGTTGCCTTCGCGCAGTTCTGTTTAGGAAAATATGACAAGAGGCATCCAACCATCTAATCATCCAACGAGCATCCAACCAGCGAACCGACGTACTTGTACGTCACGTTACCTCACTGTCGCTATGTCAACCATGGGAGGTCCTTCCATTCTACCACTGATCAGCATAGACCTCACACTACGAAAACAAGTCTATTACAGCCTGCCATTTGAGCAAATTATTCGATTTGTACGTTATTGCGTCACTGGTCATGGAATGGTTCACCATCAATAAATGTCGTACGGCGCATGGTTCACGCATACGCAGTGTTATTTTTGGGTGTTGTAGAAACTGCCTTCAGAATATTGTGCTCGGTGTCCACCTTAGGTTAACAAATGCCGCAGGAAGCGCAACGACGAAGCGCGCGGAACGTCGCGCACTGGACAGAGCCCGCCCCTATTTATGCGCTGCTGCAGGCGGCAAGGTCGACGGGGAATGCAACAGCGAGCTGAGCCTTTTCCAGCGGGTGTCGCTCAGCTCTAGGCCCGTGAGACAGTTGAGGAGCTCGCTTGCAGCGGAGCTTGGCGAGGACTCCGCGCTGATGCCGCACGCGCAGCGCCCTGTCCAGCCGAGTTACGCGGCGACTGACCAAGCTGCTCTCCTGGGAGCCCGACATAATGCGAGTCCCTTCATTCTAATAGTCACCGTAACTCACAGAGCTGCTGTCCTCCATCTTACCTTAAAACACGTGTTATGAAGATATTCATTGCGTGAATCCAAAACGAGCTTCAGGTTTTGGGACGAACTGGGAAACGTTAGTCTGTCAAAACTGCCGTAAGAGCCGGAATGTAGGTTTGACTGGACCGCTTCTGACATTCCGGACTGGAATAGGGGGTCGTAGTCCAAACTTGTCCCTCATGAAAAAGGAAAAAAAAAAAAAATTGACTCAATGATAAAAGTTCTGAAGCATACCCTTACCTTAAAACAACTGAAACTTACCCGTCTCTGCACACTGATGACATGACCAATTTTCATTTGGATTAAAATGTTGCTTTTGTGTTCATATTACATGACTAGTCGTTATCACAATTCAAACTCGAGTCGAATGATTGGCGCGTCTTGCTGCCCACGTCCATTATCCTCCTCTGTACCGCCTTGCGCGTTGCTGATGCAGTAGTTCCGGAAATACTTGCGCGCCATCTCTTTGGGGAGAGACTCAGCGACAAACGTTTTGCAACAGTGAACATCCCATGTTGTCGGCCGAGGTGTTACCTAACATCCATTCAGTGTAAATACCGCGCACTCGATCTTTAGTTGCTTTAAAGAGCCATTTTTATTTAGCACCTCTACAATGCTATACCGTGTCGCATTGCTGTTGGTATTGGTGATAAAGGCTATTGGTACTATTGACATGATTGTTACAAACCGCTGATTGTTACAAGAATATCGGAGTTTTTTCTTTTTTTTGCATGACCGGTAAATAAGACGTGGCCAGATTTTTCGTCACAGTTTTTGAAAAAGATTTGACCTATATTTGGCTTTTTTACGTCATCTGCGATGATGGAAAGGAGACTCCGTCTATTACAGTGTGATTTTTATGGCGCCGTACATGCGTTGTAGGTGGCCTTCGTTTATTCAAGCTTCAGGGCTGGAATTGCGGCTCACTCTTGGAGGGGTGGTTTGTAGGGGGTGGTGGGGGAGGAAAGGAGGGTTCTGTCTAATTCGAGCCAGATATTAATCGAACACTTATCGTCGAAAAGCGAAATTCAGCATTGTTTGTCTAAACTATAACGCTTGGGGGGTCGACCATGTCCCCTCTACCAACCGTCAATCCGGCCCTGCCAAGCCGCACCCTATCTTTTTTTTTTTTTTTCTAATGACAGTGGGCGATATTATGTCAACACTGGTTATGCAGGGCCTTATTTTTGGCCCTGCATGACTGGCCATCGATAGAGCCGAACTGGCGTCTCCGAGTAGAATCTACAGTTGCTGCGCTACATTCTTCATGTCCCCAAGGCCAGCGGATAAGAGCAGGGACGTGGCCGTATCAGGCTCTTCAGATGACGATGTTAGAAGAACAGACTTCATTAACGCGGCCAGGAAAAAAGCCAGGAGGTGGCAGAATCTCTAGGCCGCAGACAGAGCATAGCGTACGCTTAAGCGATGGCTGCAGTGAACCGCGGACATGTTTCCATGCCCCGTTTTCAGAGCCGGTGGTGAGAAGAGGCCAGTCACGGTTCTCGGCACCTTCGCAGGAGCGTTCGCTGAGCCTCCAGGGTCTGAAAGAGCCAGACAAAGCGGAGCTCGCGTCCCCTGGCAGACCCTTTCCGTCGACAGCTGATCCATTACAGCTCCCGAACAGGGTGAGCGTGCTTCAAGTCGTGCCAATTGTAATGAACACCTCATGATGACAAGAGGCCGATACGATCCGGAACAAGTGTCTATAAATTTGTCGACTTTTTGGGTGTGCAGAGAGAAGCTCTGAAATCTTACAAGGGGCCGATTGGGATAGGCCAGTTTACTTTTTTTTTTTTTTTTTTTCACGAAGAGGAGTGCCAACAGAGTTCAGGTTCAGTGTTTGCCTGGCTCTATCTGTTTCTTATGCCTCTGCAAGAGTGCAATTCGAACGTGGAAAACAAAGGTAAATGGCTACATTTTTCGCAAGGACAACTGATCAAGGTAGCTATCCGAAAATGTATACCTTGCTTCCGTATTTCTCTTAAGTGTCCGACTCAATTTGTACGCAGGTGTGGCAGCTGGGTTCGATGGCGCTCCCGAAGGAAGCGCCTTCGAGCGGTCGGCTGTCGATGGGCCAACAAATGGTTTTCGACGACGTCGAAGGCCAGCACGTTGTGGCGACGCAGGTCATCGAACTTTCCGGCGAGCTGCCGACGCCCGCCGTGGCAGTAGCAGCTCCTTCCTCTGAATGGCAGGGAGAGGTGTGGCAGCAGGCTCAGTACGGACGGAAACCGGAACCCGCGATGGCCCGCTTCTCAAGGGAGAACGTACGTGCCACGAATCAGACACGCAGGCACGCAATTATTTTTTTCTAGAAATCTCCTATATCAGAGGAACAAAAAATATTAATCTGGACATAGGTGACGCGTATGCATAAGTACACCCTTCCCTCCGTGTGTGTATTGGGGCACGGGGTTGAAAGTGATTCTCTTGTCAACCATCAGTCACCACAGAGTGGGTGCACAGTTCGTGTTGAAGTCGGCAGATGCTATCGTCGGCGCTACATAGCACCTGTCACTATGTAACGCCATGGTAAGTCCAGGAGAGTCAAGGCTCTTAAATGGTCTAATTTATTGCTAGGTTCAGACATAGTGGATATTGCACAAGAAAGAGGGTGAGGGACTGGACCTTCTGTGATCTTCCTTGTGCGCTATCGTCACTATGTCTGAATCTATGAGAGCGCCCAAAGCGACTGCACGAATCGCGTTTCAACTACAATTTGCTCCTCGTTTCTTCTAGACCAAATGCGTTTGGTGCTCATGAGCTATAGGTCTCTATGAACATTCAGTACTGAGCGTAAACGGACATGCAGCCTAGTGGAATCTCTGAGCGCGGGGTAACGGGCCGTGTGGTCGGCTAGCTCAACACGCAAGAATAACATATGTGCGGAAGTTTTCAGCTTGCGCTCGTACCTTTTACTCTAAGCCTCCTTCCTGCGCTTCCCTGAAAAAAGGCGCCGTCTTGGTGTGCGATACCAGCTCGCCCTAAAGAACACCATTCATGTAGCCAAAATCATTCCGGGGCCTTCCACTACGACATCTTCTTTCTCTCATTGTTCTTTCACTCCTCTAACCCTTCCCTGCACGTGGGATTCAGGCCTCCATCGGGAATGAGGCAATATATACAAATTCCCGCGCCTTCCCTGTGAAAATTTTGGTAAATCATATAAACTCCGTGTGGCCATAATTTTATTAAAAAGAATGATGGGGATATGGACTCCATATGACATAAAAAATATATGGGAACTATGTTTTTGTCTATAGCTTCTTATTGCCATACCGAGTTCGTATATCTCAGTATGAACTGAACCTATATAGTCCATATCCATTTCATGCGCTTGATATGCTACCATGCAATACATACGAAACCATGGAATTGTAGATCTTCTACGGAAAGTTTCAATAGGGTTTCCTTCTTCCTTCCTTCCTTTGTAGAGTATACCCTGACCAAGATACTTGCTGCCCTCTCCTCTCCCCGTGTTTGGTTTCCTAACAAGAACTCTCTGTTGCTGCGCGTAGCTGTGGAGCAAAACAAAACATCGTTATGAGTGCCATTAGTTACCCAGTATTATCTCTCTCTCTCGTCCTAGCCTTCCTAGTACGCGCACGGAACTATGGTCTAAGGAGCAGTAACAGTACTCCAGCCAGTTGTTAGTTGCTCTTTTTATACAACAAGTTAACGTGATTAATTGCCTCTAAACCGCCCAAATTTCCTCTATCTGCGGCTTCTGTATAGCCGGTTCACCACCTGCGTGATGCCATAATTTTCCACCCCATAAACGCAGGCTGAGCGAGATCGAAGAGTCACCAAGCAGGTTTCCGTCCACGGCGCTAGTTCCACCACGATCCAAGTTGAAGCTGCCAGAGACTTTGAGCGCAAGCTGGCCCACAAGTATGAGTCCGTCCGCCCGGGACCTTCTGGACAGTGGTCGTTCGAGATGCGCCAGGTCATTGAGGAAGGTCCTGCTGGGGGCGTCCGTGTTCGCTGGGACTCCGTGAAGTCGACTGAAGACGAAGAGCGACAACCGATCGATAAAGGAGGCGGGAAACTCGTCGACGATTTGAATCGTGACGCAGCGAATCATGCCGAAGGTGAAGCGGTACAGGGACGGAACGATGCCCCCGATACGAGACTTATCAAGAGCGAAGAAAGCGCTGCCAAGGAGGCCGTGCCTGTGAAAGCGGCACGCGCCAGAATCAATATGCTCGCTCCGACTACTTCGGCGGCATCTCCCAACCCTACAAGCACGAACTCGGTACTAGAGGAGTCGGGCGCTTCCTTCATCGTGCTACGGCCCAAAGAGTCGGTCGGCGACATGCCTATTCAAGTGTCTGCGTCTGTAAACAAGTCAAAAGAGGGTCAAGAACAATTTATAATCGGCGTCAATCAGGCCAAGAACCGCGGGAGCATACACCTGGAAGGTCAGATCATTACCCCCAAGACAAGCGAGGCGGACCTGGTTCACGGCTTCCAGATGGCCGCCGTTGGCAACGTGCATCATGTCTATGACACGCCACAGCCTCCGGACTGGGACGCCAACTACCCACCGCACAAGTCCAAATATACTCGGGCGATTTCCACAGAACAGGGTGCGACGGACGCAGAGACTGGAGTGACTGCACCCCCAGCGACGTCTGTGGACACTGAGACAAAGCTCCCAGCCTCTGAAGATCGGAAAGATGATGCGGAGCCGGTGAAAAGTAAACAGAAGCCTGTAACGAGCGAAGCAAAAAACAAATTAATTGAAGTTGCGGCTGGTCGGGAAATATTTCAGGCCGCTGCAGTTCCACTGGTAAGCGTACCTAGCATTGGAACCGTCACCAAAATCACAGCAGCCGTGCGTAACGAAGGAGAGCGGTCAACTGACAGCGGCGTTGTAGGCCTCAATCCCTCTGGCTTTATAGACACTCAAGTCGGTGGACCCTTTTTGCCTCTACAGGAATACGAAGAATCCGAAACTGTATTACGTACGCCGTCGGTACATAGCATCGACGCTGTTTATCAAGCCCCGTATGACTACGCGGATTCGTTGAACACAGCAGCGGCAGACGGGGTGCCGTACGTGGTTTCATTGGAGAAGTTGGACCGGACATCAAGGGCTAGCACTAGATCAGGCCTCAGGGAGGAGTTTGTCTTCTCTGCCACCACTTTCGGCCTCACTGAGAAAGAGTGCAAGGCCTTGCCGCCCGTACGCGGGCCCGCTATGTCTGGTTCACGCGTTAATTTGCGGCCCACGAGTCAAATGTCCGAATTCGGGTTTTCTGCGACGACCGTTGGCCTCACGGACAGAGATCGTCTCGCTATCGCCTCGAACCAGTCCGTGAATAAGCATGCAGATAACGTTAGCCGCTCAAGAAGTAACAAATCGGCGTTAAATTTGTCCCCTAAGAAAAGTCTGCATTCCACTGGTAGTCAGAAGTCACCTCGCAATGCTAAAACAGAGTTCGGTTTCTCAGCTACTACCATTGGTCTCACGGACAAGGATCGCCTGGCTATATCATCCAACCAGTCCGTCAACAAGCTCCCAGGAGATATTGGCCGGTCCAAAAGCAACAAATCTGAGTTTTGCTTGTCATCAAAGAAAAGTACCCGTGATATTGATCCCCGAAAATCGCTTCGTAATGCTAGAACTGAGTTTGGTTTCTCAGCGACAACCATTGGCCTTACTGAGAAGGACGTGCAAAACTTACCTCGATCCAGAGAAAGCGTTCGAGTATTCAATAAGCCCGCTTATTGTGAACCATTAGACAGAGATTATCAACGTGGGTTTTCCGCAACGGCTGTAGACATGAGTGAAAAAGGGCACGAGGAGTTTCTTGCACTTAAGGACCTCGGTCGTGTTCCATCTCGCGCTGGCAGAGTCACCGGAGCGTTGTCGCATGATTCAATCACAGGTCGCGTGGTGCTTGCAGATGAAGATGAGGAAAGCAGCTTGGAAATTTCTGCCGAACGTGGTGACCTAGAGGGAAGCTGGGCCGAGAATTACAAGGTCGGCATTTCCAGAGAAAGGCTTCCAAGTTCGCGTGCTTACGGCGGCTACGATTCGTCTGAAGCCGGTCGTCCACGTTCTGGTAGTTCGACACCGGCAAGCATGGTGCGACCAGCACTCTCCGTTATCCGCGAAGAGAGCGTCCCTGATGTTATGGCAGAGCAGTTCATGACGGGAACAACAGCGTCACCGACTTTCAGGGTGACTCCTGCGAGAGAGCTGTTTGGCCCCGTCGTTTCATTTGAAGATGGTAGCTTACTAAGCTCAGTGCACAACTCTAATCCTGCTACGTATAACAGCTCTAACCCTGGTCAGCAGATAGACGATTTGTGTGTAAAAAGGCTTTCGGATGAGCCGTACTCCGTCGAAGCATCATTTGCACCATCAGGGCATCGAGAATGTGCGGTTCGCTTTGTAGACGATCAGTCTGTGGCAGCAGTGTGGCCAGATGATCTTTCCTCGGGTATTCAGAAACACAGACTAAACAGCGCCACTACGTTTCCTTCTGCTCGGTCCTTGATGGACTTCGAAACAGCCTACGAATCTCCGCCTCATTCCATAGAGGCACCGTCACCACTGCCCACGCTTGCAGAGACAATGGTAGTAACTGTCAGCACATCTTCCAGCATTTCCTCCGAGCCAAATGGCCTTCACATCGACCAAGAAGTAGAGTATTCTGCAGACACACCAGTTGCTACGGGGCTTGCAGCTCCTGCCGAGTTTAGTGATCCGGTTACCAACAGTATGTCCGCAAACATCATCTATCCTTGCGAATCGGCGCGCGACTCTCAAGCCACAGAGTGGGGTGCTTCAGTTCCTTTCAGCGGCTATGTCGAGTCATCGTTTGAGCACGCTAGAGGAGTTTTAAATAGAGAGAACAACTTGACTTTCCAAAATCAGGAACCGGAATTAAATTCGCCTCCATCTGTCACAGCACTTCGCACTGAAAGCACAAGTAAACGGCTTAAGATGCCCTACAACGAACAACTTGGCCACCAAATGCAGGGCGGTGCCCACGACTGGCTACCTTACAGTAGCTATCGTGATATCCCATCATACCCACAAGGAGCATACAACGCCAGGGCGCTGGGTGGTTTTGCGGCCCCTTTCGCTCTCCCCACTCCCCCAACGCGCATTCATGACTTCAGGATACCGCATATTGAAGCGTTCGTTGCGACCGGCGTACCCAGGGCTCCCAGAAAAGTACTGGTGCGCCGCAATTCACCTGAGTCCATGCGTGGACAGTCACCGTATGGCCGACTTAGGCCTTCCACGGCCGGCCGAACAAGAAAAGGCCGTCGCTTAATAAGTGCTCCCTGGCAGCAGGAAGAATTCTCTGTGGGTCCAAGAAGCACAATATCAGCACAGCAGGGTATACGGCTTGGCCAAGCCTACAGCCCTCGAACAAACCTACGCCTCAGGCGAAGCCTGTCACCACCAAGGATTGCAACTTATGCACGGCAGCAAACTCAGCTTCCAATGAATGTCCCAGGCCAGTTCTGGAACAACACGTGTCCTCCCAACATGACCAACTCGTGGCACGCAGGCTGCTACGAAAATCCTGCGTTTGAGCCTCCCTCACCTGCCTTCGTGGGTACACTGCCACCGTACCCTTCTCTTGCCAGCGAGGCAAGAGGTCCTTGGATCTCAGAGAGCGGGTGCCGGCCGCAGAGGAAGAAGAGGCTGATCCGCGTACAGAGCTTGAGCACTTTCGAGAGCCACGAGAACGCCGACGAAGAACCGCGACCGCTCATCGTGCGCTCCTCAGCTGCTGCTAGGAAGCAGCCTTCGCTGGCGGTGCAAAAGAGGATGACTTCGGCTAAGACAGTGCAGACGGAAGAGCGCGGTGAGTGCGCGCGATGCTCATCACCGTCGAAGATTCAGTCGCAGTTCCCCAAGATTATAATACCGAGAGTAAAATCACATGTGGACATAGATGACAGTAATAGTGAATCTAGACACGTTACCATCACGCGCGCGGCAACACAGACTGAGCAATCATGCCCACCTATGGAACCTCCACGTCAGCCAGGCTTCGGAGAACAGTCGCCCATGCTACCACGTTCAGGAAGCCAGCAGTTCTCGGGATACGTTAACCAAAACTTTGTATGTCCTCCTTACATGACTAACCTAAACACTGGATTAGCAGTATCGGCACCCTCGTCAGTTATACCCTCTCCTATGGTGGTAGGCCCGGCTCAAATGCAAGTTCCCGTGGCTCAGATGCAAGCGCCCATGGCTCAGATCGGATACTATGGGCAGACACAGATTCAAAGTCCCGCGCCAGCACCAGCAGCGCCAAATGCAGCAAAGAGCTCTTCAGAACGTGTCGCTGCATGTCCTCTGTCCTCCTGCTTCAAGGGTATATTCAGTCACGAAGAGGAGACTTCACAAGAGCGGCCCAAGAAGTGCACGACCCACTGTTGTCACCACGAGAAGACTCGCAGGCGCAGTCGTTCACCTCTGCCACCGCCAGCAATAGGAAATACCTTTACGGTGGGATACATGATGAACTCGGAAAACGAACTCAACCCTGTTCTAATGCCAGTGAATGCCACAACCCCACCTCAGGCTGACATTAGGGGCGCCCAGACAGCTCCATGTACGCAGGGTCGCGGTGCCCTTGCGTCGGACATCGAGGAGGATCCTGTGGCGAAGCTGGAAAAACGGGTCCAGGAGCAGATGGTGGAGATTGAGAAGACCATAAAACAGCAAGACGCACGATGGAAAGAGAATCAAAAGAAAGAAGACGAGAAACGCAAGGAAAAAAAGAGCCCCGAGATTGACTCGTATGGCAGCCCTAAACGCCGTGACAAGTCCAAACAAAATAGGAGTCAGCTCAGGATCGATATTCCGAAGGTAGATGAAAGTTTCAGCCTTAGTGATTCCGACACAGGGTCACCCAGTTGGTTCTCGTGGTCGCGAACGAGCAAGAGTAAGAAAGGTGTACAGCTCAAGGTTCCACGGCAGCAGATGAGACCGTCATTTCGTTCCATGGATTCACAAACAGAAGACTACGCGAGTTGCAGCACGTCAAGAGAAAAATCATTCGAAAAGAGCGAGAAGATCGCCATTCCAGGAGTGTCCAGCAGTGACGCTACAGCGTATGATGCCAACTTCACGTGGGCAACGCGTAAAAAGATGACCAATCGAATGAGCGCCAAGTCTAGTCCACGAGGAAGTCCTGACCGGAAGAAGGGGAGCAACGATAGTAAAAGAAAACACAGAAATAACGACCCCTCGTCTCGAGAAGCTCGGGGAGTTTGCAGCAACGAGTCAGCCACGTCTCGCACTGGCTTCACGTGGGCGACGCGTAGGAAAAAGTCGAGTGCCCAGTCCAGTCGTCGTGGAAGTCCAGACCGGAAGGATGCCAACAGCAGCAAAGGACAACAAAGCCGCGACAAACCATCACCTCCATCTGCTCCAAACAGTTGCGCCTCGAGTAAGCGTGGGTCGCCAAAGCACCGACCACCGCCTAAGTCACAAGACAGACCGACTCGTAGCGAGAAGTCGAGTCCTACTCGAGACGAACGACGGTACCGAGAGCAGTCAGCGACGAATAGAGCCCCGTCTCCCTGCGTATCTTACAGCTCAGAGTCAGTCACGGGATCAGATAACGATCTAATTGCGAAGATTAGAGTCGTGGGCTTTCCTGGTGCCAATAAGAGGACACAGAGGCGTTGGTCCCGCACGGAGATGCACCGCTCTACTTCCTACGACACTGCGGCATCATCGGCAGCTGCTTCATCGGCTGCGGACAGGCGCGCTAGATCAGCCCAAGATTTTTCTGGCGGCGAATCACCAAGGGCCATCAAGAAGAAATCCGTCGAGAGCGCTAGCGACGCACCGCCGTCTTCGTGCTGGCAGTCTGTGTGCAACATTTTCGGGGGGTCGCCACAGCCACCGTCTCCACCCACAATGGACGCAAAAAAGCAGAAGAGGCGCAAGAGCTGCTGCAGTTCTGTCTGCGACATCTGCAGGTTCGATACCGAGAGGGAGTCAATAACTCCTAAATCATCGCCTAAGAGGAGACCGTCACGCGTTCCACCACCGGTGTTGCCTCCGCCACCTGTGTTACCCCCACCTCCAGGGCCAACGTTGTCTCCAATGTACTATCCACCGCAACCTCCGTTGCCACCAGTGATGCCCCCACCATCCATGTTGCCTCCGTCATCAGCGGCACCTTCATCGCCAATGTACTGTCCGCCGCCACCACCACCGCCAAGGTTCAAACGGCGAGAGCGCAGTTCTGAGGATGTGACAGAGCAAAGCGAAGTGCAGGCAAATGTTGACAAGCCTGCCTCTGGGGGTAGCATCCTTTCAAACATCTTCAACTGGTTCTCTCGTAGCGGAGACAAGCAGGACGGAGCTCGGAGAGGTTCGGGGGGCAAGAAAGAACGAAAGGGTAGCCGCGAAAGGAGTGGCAGCAGCTTCGAAAGTTGGATGGCCGAGAAGGAGCGTGCGCTTAAGCGGAACCAAAGCAAACTGGCTGATAAGGGCCAGAAGCGGCAGAGGCCGCAGGAACCAACTTCTTTGCCTATGCAGCAGTATGCGGCGTCTGGTCAGCGGCCTGTTCCTCAAGAGCTATACTTTGAAGAGAAAGGCGGCCCCCGATGGGTCATCCGATACTCACACTCGCCGTCTCACTCTGATTCTCCCTCACGATCGCAACTGAATCAAGCACATCCACCTATGGAAGCTGTTAGGGCACAAATGCAGTTCCCTCAGCCCTACGGACCCCCTGGCGGTGCTTTCTATTCTCCAGACGGGACCCTCCACCAGTCGTCTGGAAGCCGCAGGTCGCGAGAGAGGACACCTCCGCTCATGACTCCCCCGATGCAGGCCTGCCAGCCGCCTTTCCTACCACCTTTCCAACCGTCGCCCTCAATGCCACCCGTCGGAGTCCCTGAATCCGAGAAGGAATGGTCCATTCAGTACTTGTACGGGCCTAAAAGTTCCAGACAAGAGTCGCCCGCCCACTTGGGCTCACAGTTGCCAGCAAAGAAACCAACGCCACCAGTTTCGCCCGCAGATGTTCAACATGTCTATGAACAACAGGGGATGACCATGGGACTGACACAAACAGTGGTCCCGGGACCCTGTGGTCCACACATGTCTGAATTTCGTGACATTCCTGACTGGTCCATACGTATCACGCAAGGCCGCGAGCACTCTTCTTCGTCCCGCGCTTCAGTTGGATCCAGAAAAGGACAGGTGGAAAAACGCAGTTCTTGTTCTGGTTCGAAGGAAGTTGCTGAACAGCCTTCGTTTATCATGCGGCTAGTGCAGCAGCCACGACGGATGAGCCGAAGAAGCTCGTCATTGTCATTGGAACGATCTGTCACCCCGGAGAAAAAGAAAAGCGAAGTCTCATTTCAAAAGAAGGCTGAAAAGAAAGAAAAGACTGATATTGCAGCTCCCTCTGCACCAGCGAAACCACCATCGGATACATTAAAGCCACCCGCGCCACCACCGCCTCCAGCGCCGGCGCCTCCACCAGCGCCCCCCGTAGCGCCACGAGCGTTCAAGACCGAGGAGTCCCTCAGGCACGAATTCTACGAAGAAATGGACGAACGTGGCCGGGCGGCACTGATGTTCCCTGGAGGAGTGCCAGGAGGCGGGTCCTTAGAGAGCCCAGGGTCCACCGCCTTAAAGATGGCTGAACTATTCTTTCGTGGTGACGAACTTGGTAAAATACCCGCTCTCAATGAGAGCGAAGGCCCTAAGGTCGCTGCAAGCGCGCCGCCGAGAGATAAGAAAAGTTCTTTACCTGGAACACCAACATTGAAGCCGGCGCTCAAAACGTCGGAGCCAAAGTTGCCCGAAGCACTCGTGAGACCATCAAAGCAGCAAGACAAAACGGGCACCTCTGGCGCTGGGACGCCGTTCGACCTGATGTCGCCGCCATGCGGAGACAAAGCCAAATCCGCCACGGAAAGCAAGAAAGCTTTCGTTGACAAAGGCGGCAAGGCCTCTGCTTCAGCAAGCGGCAAGGGTTCACCGGCGCCTGATGCCAAGAGTGGCAAGAATAAAGAAGATGCAGGGAAGAGCAAGAAGGCGAAAAAGAGCGCAAGTGAGAAGAAAGACAAGGCGCCCCCGAAAGCGAAGAGTGGCCCGATGTCACCCGGCGAACCGGCTCATACGAACTACGTTCTGGAACAGCGCAGGCAAGAGCGAAAGCTTCAGTGGAGCGACCCCCTCTCGTACAAGTGTCCTACCGTCCAGGAGGTGGTCGGGTACGCCATCGTCACAGCTGTGCTCCTCCTCGGTCTGGTGCTGCTCGTGTCGGTGCCGAAAATGCGCTCCCATGGTACGTGCAGTTTAATGGCTGCGATAACGAAATCATTCTATTGCTTCAGTTATGTCATTTCGCTCTTCGTTTTTGACTCTTGCCTCGAAGTTGCACTCTGATCCCGTTTGACCCTTAGCCAGTTCTTCAGAACATAGTAATGAAATAGAATAAAAATAATCGCTATTCTGTGCACAGTCGACTAATATACGGTCAGGCTCATGTATATCATATACCACTGCTCCAGATTTGAAAGTGAATAATACAATAAAAAAAGAGTACGAACATAATAACAGATTTATTCATCAGAACGATGGAAAGGGCCGAGGAAAAAGCTTGAAGTGTTTGACGAGCCCTCGGCCCCTACATGTACAAAGCATCAGGGTAACATTAAATATATATTAGTCAACGACGTCAAAATAACAAATATATTTGCGAAAACTTGTGATTTACACGTTATAACAAAACGAAAAATTAAAGCGCAGGAAATGCTTACGAAGATCACGGATCGGTGTACTATTTACATCAATATTTTTATGATGTAACGTGTTTAGGTGTTTCGCTAGCTGGGAAGCAATAATTTATAACTCGTAAATTGTTCTTAGAGTTTTAATCTGCCTTAGGGAGTGTTGTCTCGTGAGATAGTTTTTCGCTCGGCGTTAGACAGACTAGTGTCCCTAAATAATCAGTATGACGAAGTTTCTCCTTTTTGTAACTCGCAAGCAATTGAAAATTATAGATATCAAAATTCCCATAATGCCCGCGTCTTCGAAGTACTGGTTTGTACTGTGGTTGAAATTAGGCATGAACATACATTTTATCGCTTTCTTTTGAAGTAGGTGAATTCTTTGAATATTGTTTAAGGTTGCCCTGCCCCAAACAAGGTGACAATAATTCAAATGAAGCAAAAACAATGATTTATATATAAATTCTTTGATCTTCGCTGGATGCATTGTTTTGAGGCGGTATATAATTCCTACCACTCGAGCTTGGGCATTATGGTGTCCACATGATGATCCCGTGATATTGTTTCATAAAAGATGACACCAAGCGTTTTAATTTGTCTCTTATTTCAATCTCTTCTGAATTTAATATTAATCCTTTATTAGTACGCAGAAGTTTTTGGTCGGAAGATAGCAGCTTTTCTTTTATTTGCATTTATTTTAAACCCATTTCGTTCTGTCCAGGTGTTTAGAGAGGAAAATACTAGCGTCATGTGCACAAATAAAAGACGATGGCTGATCAGAGGTATTTACTATGTCGCTAATATACAAGTAAAAGTAAAAAAAAAGTAAAGGCCCTAGTATGGTGCCCTGTGGCACCCCACATTTAATATTATTTACGCTAGATTCAAGCCCGTTAATGGTAGTATATTGAGCACGGTTCAAAAGATAAGATTTTAAAAGTTGCAGAGGAAGACCTCTAATTTCATATATTTCTAACTTTCCAATTAGCAATTCGTGGTTTAGAGATTCAAATGATTTCCGGAAGTCTATGAAGATTCTTAGTAATTGATATACTTCTTTTCAAAACTGTACAAGATATGCTCCTTTTCTCAGAGAAGCGCTAGCTCAGTGCTTTAGTTCTTACGAAATCCAAATTGCCATCCTGTTATATTATTATTTTTTGTATATATTTTTTGTGCCTGGGAAAAATGTGTTTCTAGGCCCTTGTAAAAGATGAAATTGAAATGAAATCTGTCCGTAGTTTCCAAGAGAGTTCTAATCACCTTTCTTCTAAACTACGGCTACTTTAGCCACCTGCATTTGATTAGGAATTATACCATTGAACGACTTAAGTTTTTATAAGCAAGTTAGGGGCGATGATATAGTATGGCTATGACAAACTTAATTGGCCTGATCTGGAAATCGTCCGCGTTACAGGCCAAACTATTAGAATGTCCCAAAAATGTCGATACGGCCTCAGCTTCAGAAACAAAATGAAGGAATAAGCTATGTTCTATGCGATCATTGATGTATGGGTAATCAGTATTGTCACAAGGCAAGGCAGTCACATCTGTGAAGAAGCTGCTAAAAGCATTCGACATAGCGTTCCCCAGAGCACATTATCGCCATATATTATAGTTTCAATTACATCATCCTTTCTCGGGGGCTTCAACAGCAAAATAGGTTTTTTTTTTCCATAATAGGTTCAAATTATTTTCACATACTTCAAAATATTCAGAGAAATACCGACCTCTACCAAACCTAATGTATTTGTTTAGGTTGTTTCGATAGGCTTTGAACGTTGCAAATAATTCAGGATTTCTGCATTTAATGAAGTTACTGCATAGTTTGTTTTTCTCCTTGATTCTCTTTAATTAATCATGTGTAATCAGTGGTGTTCTTATACGTCTCGAACGCATTTTGATATATATATATATATATATATATATATATATATATATATATATATATGAAAAACGCTTTGCATACACTTCTTTCACAATATCAATAAACAGCTCATAAGCAACATTGCAGTCTTCCAAAGAAAAAAGCTCACAGAAATATATCTTGCTAATATCATCTCAAAACTTTTCTAAGCTTTTTTTTTTTTTTTTTTTTTTTTTTTTTTTCAGGCACACACTGAGTACCACGAGCAAGCCTTGATATTTTTTGACGTTTATGCCTCTCAACCGCCACAAATATACCAAGGTGGTCACTAATATCACATAGGACTACTTCTGACTCAACTCATGAAGCATCATAATTTGTAAAAAAAAAAAAAAAAAAGATGAAGTAGAGTTCCAGTAACACAAATAACACGAGTCGGTTTAGAAATGGCATTTTCGTAGTTATTGCTTTTGATCACAACATTCAAACGCCGCGTATGAATATCGTCACACATCATGTCTAGATTCAGGTCGACTCCAAGTATTATCTTTAACCTTTTCTCAGTTACAAAGGCAAGAAACTGGTCAGCGAAATTAATAATGTTTGATATTGCCATCAGGCGGTCGGTAGATTACAGAGAGAATCATTTTATTTATTTATTTTCAGTACACCGTGCAGCGCCGAAGCATTATAGCAGGGGAGTGAGTACAACATTAAAGTGACTAGCAGATAAACAACAACAAAAAAAAAAATCACACGAGAGAAAGAACAAAAAAAAGCGGGGGGGGGGGGGGGGGGGGGTTGACAAAGGAGTAATGAATTAAAAAAAATACAAGAGGAACAACAGTGCATTCGGTCAACAATAATAGTTTGAAGGAACAGTAAAATCACAAATCATTGATTAGCCGTAAAAATACATCTCGGTCTACTACACTCACATTAGCTGGCAACTTGTTCCATTCGGAAATAGTACGTGGAAAAAATGAGTACTTTTTGTAGTTTGTTTTACACGTCATGCCAGTAATTACAGTTAACATTGCATAGTCATCACAGGAAACACAATATTCAGCAAGAGTGTGACATTTCAAAAGTTCTTCATTGACTAGCAGAGACACGCCGCCACCACGACGACCACTGCGGTTAATAAAGAAGATGTTATAGCATTCCAGAATGAACGTATCATCATCATCATCAGTCAGCCAAGCTTCAGTGAACATGACAACATCGTTGCTGAAATGAAATGAAGATAACACCTATATTTCAGAAAATGTTTTATTCACTGACCGCGTATTGATATGGAAACATTTAAGTAATGCATGATATTTCGACCCAAGAACGTCTTTCATTTCTTCGGGAAGCAACTAGAAAAAAAATTCATTCTTCTTCTCCGCGTGTATTAACCGCACATCACAACAGTTGCGGCCAAAATCACTATCTTATAAAGAATAGCAACTGCTTTTCACACGCTTATACACGGGTTTTATGGCAACCTTCCCAAGAAGCTTCCTCATATGTCTTCCAGAACGCACCACTGTGTGCCATTTAGTGACAGAGCTAGGCTTTATAACTGGATAAGAGCAATGTTAGCGTAAATAGTTACCGTTCGGCGGTGGGAAGCCTAGTGCCTTGAGGTTATGCAGAGAGCGAATGAATGCGCAACCTCCAAAAATGGAATGCGAAAGGCTACCGTGTGTAAGGAGAAGGATATGACGAGGGTGCAAAACTGCGCAGTCCAAGTGTTGTGCGTCGGCGGAATGCAGAGCCATACGGCTAAGCCAAGCTATCACCCAATCTCTCTCTCTCTCTCTCTCTCTCTATTCCCCTCCTACTGTTCCTCCTCTTCCTCCCACTTTAAAAGGTACAGAGGACTTCCTTCTGCCTCATTTGCCACGAGTCACGTTTTGCTGATACCGCCTGCTACACACAATGGTCATCTGCCCTCCGCGAATGGTGGAACTAAAACATTTTGATTAATTACATTAAATCAAATTGCCACCTGCGCACAGTTGCAGGGAGCAATTAAATAATTTGAGTATTTGGAGTCTTACGGCTCACGCTGCGGAGTGCGATGAACGCGGATTGTCAGCCGCCTCTACTGAGAGCGGATGGCTGCGGTCGAGGACGAAATGACGCTGACTGCGCGGCTTAGTGGAGCATCACTGCAGATGATATGCTCATAGACCATAAATTGTTAAATGCAATGTTAAACCATTTTAAAGAGCAGGTTATTTTTCAGATTTATCAATCTGAGCTTAAAGGGTGACAAAATAGCGCCATATGGTATCGACTGACGCTGTATGAAAAATTCTGCTTTCCTATCGAGGCCCCACTCCATCAAAACAGCGATAAAAAAGTGCGGCATTAACTGAATAAACACGGTGTTATGTTATCCTATAGGAGTGGCTTCTCAACAGCAGTGTGTGTTTTCAATATTTATGCATCTGTGCCACGCTTTTTCTGATGTGCCATGTTAGAAGCTTTTCAGCTGCATTTACCTGTTGATATTGACTGTTCATCGCTCGTTCTACTCCTAGCCTCATAACGCGGACTATAATGCCGTTTAATGTGCTCACTTCAAGGGCATAAGATCCTCACCGCATCCAAAGCACTGAATGACTTGCTGTTGCCGGTAATATGTTCGCTTCGTGATGAGCTTGCTGTATACAATGGGGAACTGTTCTTACTCTACTTACAGAAATTTTTTACTTTGTATTGCAGCCTTGAATACACAGGAATAAGAAGCGGCCGCCCCGATAGCTGTGCAGTGCCTCCATCATCTTCATCCCTATATGTGTAATCCTTCGTTTTTGTGAATAAAGCGTAAGAAATGGTATGTTGATTTTCAAAAGCACAATTGTCCCGCCTGATTCACCCAAAACTATAAATACGAGATAGTTTTGCGTTCACTGGGAATGCAAATATGGAATTGGTTAAGCGTAGAAACTTAAGAGGTGAAGCCATTAACTCTGCATCAACGTCATAAGTCTAACCATGCATGTTAAACGATTGAGGGCTTATTACGAGGATTACCGCATGGTGTCACTTAGGCATCCTGCTAGAAACCGGATGTTATTTCCAGAAAAATTATAGGCTATATACTGTCGACTGACTAAAGCTGTGCTTTTTCCTGTGTAATTTCAGTCTATAAACTGTGGCCAGTTCAGAGTAGTGCTGGTTCCTCAAGTTTAGGAAACGTTAGGCCCTGGCTTGCCCCAGGACTGTTTCATCGAGCGCACCTTTCCACTAACGCACACTGAGTTTCAATCACCGCTTTTTAAGCCATGCGGATATGTAACGATTCAATAAAAGCGTGTTATTCAACCATTCTTAAATTTCAGAACATTCCATTTTGATACGAGAGAACGAAAAGTCAACTTCCTAATTTCACCCAGTTCGAAAGCTCAAGACAAAACAGCTCAGTAGGTTTAAGGTACAACTTTTACGCAGCATTTATGGAACAGTAACTAAGCATTGGAAATTGGCTTCGAGGAGGAAGAAATCATTTTACATTTAAGATAAATGAAAGGAGTTCAGGAAATATTAGCGATTGTTAACATGAAAACTGACTCGAGAATGCAGTTGACAAGCATAAACCTGCATTGCTGCACTCGAAGGAAAAGCGTTTCAGACAAACATTAGACTGCTCCAAAAATTGATTGCAAGGACTACCCCATTTTATTTTTTTTCACTTCATTTGCAGTGTTCATAGATCAAATTTTGTAGTTCAACCTCTTTGCTTTTGTCAATCACATGCTATATAAGTGGCCTGAAATTGTTCAAAAATAATGTAATTATTACAACTTACCATTAAGACTCCTGAGACCTTTTATAAAGCATATTTTTGCACTACTTATGGCCGTGTTACCTCCGCCCTTCAGAGTTCCGATAAGAATTGGAAAGTTACACACAGGGTCGTGTGTCTCGTGGACATTTTAAGCCATTTTAAGAAAGCATTGCCTTCGCTTTTATGCGAAATATTTCTGGAAATTTGTAAGAGGTCAAAGGCGAGACATTTTATTACTTCTTAAGCATCTAAGATGTTTTTTAGTGTGTGTGTGTGTGTGTGTGTGTGTGTGTGTGTGTGTGTGTGTGTGTGTGTGTGTGTGTGTGTGTGTGTGTGTGTGTGTGTGTGTGTGTGTGTGTGTGTGTGTGTGTGTGTGTGTGTGTGTGTGTGTGTGTGTGTGTGTGTGTGTGTGTGTGTGTGTGTGTGTGTGTGTGTGTGTGTGTGTGTGTGTGTGTGTGTGTGTGTGTGTGTGTGTGTGTGTGTGTGTGTGTGTGTGTGTGTGTGTGTGTGTGTGTGTGTGTGTGTGTGTGTGTGTGTGTGTGGTTGCCTATGACGGCACCGTATTGATTGGCCATACTGAAGAATGTGTCTTAAGAGAGAAATATTTTGTGCACGGTACACCATTGCAAAATGCCACAACCTCACATGGCCTTCACTATCAATCGCATCTCTTCAGAAAGTTTGTGAAGAACCCTAAACGGTGTTCTCGCTTGGGTCAATATCACCGTGAAGCACAATCCGATATGACGTATGAATTGAAACATGGTGGTCACTTTTCTATATAAAGTCAATACACGTAGAGCTATTTATGAATCTCGCGAGGTTGGAAATAGACAAAAAGTTATTTTCTTCTTCTGAAAAAAAGAAAAAAAGCTCGAACCACATTCAGTACGAAGTGTAAGTCGGGACAAGCCTACGCCAAATATGTATCGGCCTGTATCCTTCGATGAGTGCAGCAGCAATGGTAGCTTTAGAGGGGCGATGAGGGAAGGGGGGGGGGGGGAAATCTGGTGCTTCAGCGAAAAATAGTTAATTGCAAAACTATTCCCCTCATCCTTTTTCTTTCCCTTTCTTCCCCTTTTCCACGCCTCAAGCCACCGCGCTCTTCCAGTGTTCGAGGTCAACGTTCCGTGGTAGTTTTTACCGCCGTCGCCAGGGGACAGCATGCGTCTCGAAAAGGGCCAGTTTCAGAAGTGTCCACTGTGCACCAAGGACCGTTGGATCTATCCGCGTTCTTCGCCGGAGCTGCAAAAGCGAAGGGAGCACGCTCTCAGCAAGTTTGGCACGTGCTTTCTTGCGAGTAATCGTTGTGCAAATAGTGCACGAGTGGCTCTCCACGCGGCGCGCGATACCTGTGCTCCACGGGCGCTGCACTGGGCGTCCACGAGTGGGCGGTATACATTGCTACACAACGCGGGTTGCAGCCACCCACGCGCGTGGCCTTGCGTTGTGCATACGCCTAACTCCATTTCACAACTCTTGGAATAGAAGATAACGGACCTGTATGAATAGCTGATGAGCACGTGGGAGCAGCTAACTCGCTTCTGGAAGCCGCCGTTGCATCTTCCTAGCTTCCGCTGAAATGCAAGAAAGTTGAGACACGTGTAAAGTCTGTCAAAAGTTGAAGAGTTCAAAGGATTTCATTCTTAGCCGCACCGTGTGGTTCGTAATGCTTTCCCAGTGTCCTAAAACTCTTGAAGGCAAGAATATATTTTGTCCTCTCGAATGGGAAGGACTTCCATGAATGCTAAAGGAGCTCCACAACACTGCTTACAGTGAAGCAGACCCTATCGGCTCTAATCTTTTGACGAATTCTGTGCATGGTCTAGTAAGGGAGAAATTGACCACGGCACATATTCCTGCTTCTCTCATTTCCTAATCCCTTTACCCGACAGCTTCTCAGTGGGTGCGGTGCCTGCTGCCCTGCAAGACAGTTGTAATGCGGGCAGAGGAATTTCTTTTTCAATATTAACGTCGGAGAATAGAAATCTTGGAAAGTTGGTAGATGCATTTAGAGGGCACACCAAACAAATAAAGACGTCTTCGACTTCTTTCACTGCTGTTTTTCCTAAAAGCACGCGAAAGAAAATGTTGGCCCGGTATTTAAAGGTATCCATCGAAACTTCCCCTCGTACCCCTCTAACGCCTCTAACCCTGGGCCAACCTCATTTCCATTACTATTTGTTGATCAATTCGCTCTCATCCAATCATCTGATCTCCTTGTCGTCCTGGCTTTCTCGGTGAATAGAGTGACTGCTCAGGAAAGGCGGTGGCCCCGTTATCGAACCATGTGAAAGTTTTTTTTGTGTGAAAACTGTGTAGTTTAATTGTGGCTGTAGCGCCATCAGACTATCGCTACCGGACTAGTGAACTGACGTCACCACAGTTACAGCTAGCAGAGGCTCTGGGTGTTTTCATGTTCCCGAGCCACGACACCGGCA